>NC_090933.1:123263814-123566845 GCF_040938575.1 Ambystoma mexicanum | reverse complement strand
TTTAGTAGTAATGAACTCATGAGCTACGAAATCAGAGCAAGAAAAGGAATAAATAACTGACTATGGACTTGTTTGAAATGGGGGCACAGAACAGTGACTTGGTTTTACCGCCAGCACAGGGGCGCCCCCGCTTCCCTGGAAGGAAATGCTGCCAGATGTCTTACAAGTCTATTATGTGTATATGCGTAGTAATTATCATTGTCTTTCTATCGTTGACTATCAGAACTGCATTTTTTATTGGTGCGTGAAGTGTCCCAATCTAAGTGCAGCCACCAGATTATGAACGTCTGGTGTCTACGAAAGCACCCAGATCATATATAGTCATCCCAGTCCCAAGAAAACCTGATGGTAAAGTTAACAAACTAAAATTAAATATAATTAGCAGTCTTTCAGACACACTTTAGGTAACAAATGACGAGAAAAGCTGGAGACAGCGTCAGCACGGAATTAATGAAAATGCGGCACTGACCACAGCACGCACCCGCACACAGACAAGGGCAAGTGTCTATGGCTACAGGGCCTCCAACGAAGGAAGCAGAGAAGGGGAGACTGCCTGCCGAACAATCAGTTCCAGAAAATAGCGGAAGCAACCAAGAAGAACCAAGTGAGAAACCAATGAAAGAGGGCATAGCAAAATCCCTCAAAAGAACAGAAGTAGCCACAAAGGAACGCACAGAGAAAACACAAGCACTGATAGATTATTTGTTCCCATTCATAGTCAGAGCAAAGAAACTGCACGAGGAGCTGAAAAATAGAACTACAGAGAATATAACAGTAAGCACGTCAACTCAGATGCAAGGAACAAGCACCAGACCTACGACACAGCCACACATTGGGGAGTTGGTGAGCCAACAGCAATTAGAGAACCTCTATGGAAGATTACAAGAGGAAAGGAAAAGAAACGAAAAACCTTCTTCTACCACTGCGATACAGCCAAGGCAGCCTGCTCTAACAAGACGCACAGAGTGGAAAAGCAGCACAGATGCTTTTAAGGACATAGTAATAGCAAATTACAGAAGAGCGCTGAGAATCAAGAGAAACCTGCATGAAGATGACAATGAGCTCAACGATTACCTAGACAGCACAGCCCATCTCTGAAATAACATATGGTGCCAGCACATGAAGGAAGTAGGACGAAGGCAGTCTGAAGGAGATTGCTTTGTCTGTGCTCTTCTACCGTACAGCATGGGAAAATCCAAGATCTTCGTGGCTGTAGAAATTGATGTACCCACAGCACACTGTATGTCACATGTAGCAATGTGCAACACCAGAGGACAATTTATGGGAAGAGACACCTCGTTGATATGGGCCAATGAAAAGGATTACGCGTATGAAGATGGCTACGTCCAAGACATTAAGACAAGAAACAGGGCGCACACAAGGAATCACATGATCAGATACGAGAATCCTGGCATCAAACGATCAGGAACACGTTGGGTAATAAACCCAAGATTGAACGTTCAAGGAAAAACTGCAGAAGAGGCTCAAATCTGGAAGAACAGAGGCCAAATGCAGATTTGGGGAACAGTGGTTTCCCCAAATGGTTGGGAAGAAGGAGTAGTAATCTGCCGAGCTTGGATGGTCTTTGGAGCCTGCCGAGAAGCAATAGAGAATGTGCAGATGTTATGCAAACCTCTATGGCCAAACCTGGTAAAGCCGCTAACATGGGTCGAAGACAGAGGAGGACCCCTGCAGATAGTACCACTGGAAAGCCCAAAACTATTCTTCAGAAGTAATGGCACGAGGAAAATGGGAGAAAATGTAAACTGTGGACAAATCTTTGAAGCCCCCGGAATGACACAAGGAACCGCAGTTATTATAGACCATTACTGGGCATGTGGATCCAAGGCATACATAAGACTGCCGAAAAACTGGGGAGGCATATGCACACTGGTGAACGTCCATGTTCCCGCACTAATGATCCCTAAGAATGACCTGAATTTGGACAGTTTCCCGAAGGCAGATGCTCATCTAAGGAGAAGAAGATCTGTGGAACTGGTATCCAGAATGAAGAGAGAAAACTACTTTTCTGCCAAATCAGAAAATACATTCCATGTAATTCCATACGAACACAGGCTATTCAGCCTCACCTCAACAGTGTTCACCACGATGCTCTTGCCACACATCCAAATTGGAGTGAATGCTAAATGGTTGCAGCCAACCAGATGGGAGTTACTGCAAACCATCAATACCACTATAAAAGGATTTAACACAATCAAAGAAGAACTGAGAGCAATCAGACTGATGACCCTCCAGAACAGATATGTGCTTGACATGATCACAGCGATGGATGGAGATGTTTGTGCAAAAATCGAAGAATCATGTTGCACATTTGTACCATCTCATGATGAAGAAAACGGAACACTAACAGAGGCCATAAGTATGTTGACAAACTTAAAAAAAACAGATGATCGATGAAAGTGATGAAGTGGACGATGACAGCTGGTTTGGAGCCCTTTACTCCTGGGTCCCACAATGGATGGCAGATATATTCAAGTTTCTGGGAGCTTTACTAGCAATGGTACTGCTAGGATTCTGTGTTATCAAGATAATCATTACACAGCCAGAAAATTGCAAAGAAAGCCATAGGGGTGAAAATAATGGTTGATGTCGAACCAGGATGGAAACCCAGAGACCTGATTGATGAAGAAATAAGAGACTTTGTGAAGGCCAACAAATTTGCACCAGAAGGAACAAAGTTCACATATCCTAAGAAACAACGAAGGTATGAAGGAAAATGGATCTATTGCAGTCCAAATGGACAATGCCAGCTAATGACATGGAACAAAGACGAACAGGTGAAAACAGCAGGGAGTTTGAAAGGGGTGATAAAAATATGGACTCCAAAGACTCACACATTCACACCATCATGTACAAACCCTGAAGACGATGAACATGACACCGAAGAATCAAAGGAAATAAATGCAAAAGAGATTGCAGAAGTGGTCGATGAAGCGACCAGAGGGGGGAGTGTAGAGGAGGTCCCAGACATGGCCTGCACCTCTGCCCCTTATTTTGAGGCACCAGGAGAGTACTCACCAAGGTATGTGACGTATGAGGAGCAGGCGAACCAACAAAGAGCTGCACTGGGACTCTGCACAGTGTACATCAGAAGATCCATACCTGTTGAAGCGCCCATAACCAGACAGCCCTGGGCAGCACGGTACCCTGTTAGACAGCCGTACCAGCCGCTGAGACGAAATGAAGAGTACCTACAGACGGTCCATGAAGAGACCCAAAAAGCCTTAATGGAAGGTCAGTGGAAATGACATAAGGGCCTGGACAGACTCGTGAATGAACAAAAATGGCTATCGAAGTTAGCACGCCAGTGCGAGTAGCTATGAAAATAGATGTGATGGACACAGGGAAGAGACGATGTTAAAACATAAGGAAACGTTTCTACAAGATAAGATGGAAGTAACCAACCAGTTAAATGTGTGTAAATAGGCTTGGAACGCAAGAAGCTTAGAAAACGATTCTGCTTGCAATGCTTAGTAGAAGAATAGAGCGGCAAGCGCCAACTATATCTACCTCAATAAGGCATGCTATACAAGTGCGACTCCATTTTGTAAAAGCAGAAGTATGCCCAGGCGGCCAGAGGCCTAACAGGCCTGGTTTCATATGCCAGCCAAAGCCAAGAGAAGGAGCGGAATCGAAACTCAACAAAGAGCGGCTCATTCCTAGGAAATCAAGGTCATCCAGAGAAAGGGAGGAGAGCACCAGCTAACAACACTCAAACTTCAGAACATACCAGCCTGCCCCATGAAGGTCAAGATAAGGGGGGCCCATGCAGGTGGCGAGGCCGAAACAGAATTAAATACACTAAAAGCTGGGAACTGAAGCAGATTCATGGTGAACTAACACGTGATTAGCCAGGCGCGAAGAGGTACCACCGCCTGATGTCACCCAGAACCCGAGGATGCCATAACTTTTCCTGATAAGAGGCTACAGTTTCGAGGCCATACCCAGCCAACTAATTGACACATAGCCCAAGATACTGATTGATGGAAGGGAGGCAGGGTGAAAGTTGGGACACCAGGCACCTGGGTGTCCATTCTGCATGCTGCTAATTAAAAGTGGAGATTTATGTCTAGGGGTGTAACTAGCCCAATCACAATGGACCAAGTTATCTAGGGTCCTATATATCATAGAACCAATGAGATGTCGTACTTGTAGTGACATCTATCATGTTTGATGTAGAGGGAGGGGTGTAGACGCCCAACCGATAAGAGTTATCAAATCTGCATGCTCCATTATCATATACAGATATAACACCTATATTTAAGTTACCTTTCCTAACCAATTATATTGCATGATGAGTTTTTTAGAATTAGACGTCAATGATGATGAATTTTGTGTATAAAAATTGCTGTTCAACGGTAGTTCGGGGAAGTCGGAGCGAGACAGGTGGTCGCAACGATGCTGATTCCCAACTGCTTCCCTGTTTTCTTTTTTTTAAAAAATTTTATTTTTAGAATTTTGAAAAACAAAGAGAAACAGTTACATAACAATCACTCCCAACTGGGGGTGAGTTCCAACTGCTTCCCTGTTTGATGTACTTGTCATTAAACAGACTTCCTTTTGCCAAACTAGTCCTCATTATTGAGTCATGTTGGAGTAAGTGCATCCTGCACCCCCATCCCTCACATGGTGCAGCTATCTTGTCTTACAAGTACTAGAGGGTGAGCACGACCTATGGGCCCGTTGGTGGACATCTCGCTCTCCTGTACAGAACTCTGCATCTCTCAGGTTCAAGTGTTCGCAGAGAACTCTGCACCTCTCAGGTTCAAGTGTTCTCTGAGAACTTTGCATCTCTAAGGTTCAAGTGTTCTTAGGGTTCTCTGTATCTCTCAGGCTCAAGAGCTCTCAGAATTGTAGGTGCATCTCAGGTTCAAGTGCTTTCAGCACCTCGCAGGTTCAAGTGTTCTTGGGGTTCTCTGCACCTTTCAGGTTCGAGTGTTCTCAGGGTTCTGTGCATCTCTCAGGCTCAAGAGCTCTCAGACTTGTAGGTAAATCTCAGGTTCAAGTGCTTTCAGCACCTCTCATGTTCAAGTGATCTTTGGGTTCTCTGCACCTTTCAGGTTCAAGTGTTCTCAGGGTTCTCTGCATCTCTCAGGCTCAAGAGCTCACAGACTTGTAGATACGTCTCAGGTTCAAGTGCTTTCAGCAGCTCTCAGGTTCAAGTGATCTTGGGGGTCTCTGCACCTTTCAGGTTCAAGTGTTCTCAGGATTCTCTGCATCTCTCAGGCTCAAGAGCTCTCAGAACTGTAGGTGCATCTCAGGTTCAAGTGCTTTTAGCACCTCGCAGGTTCAGGTGCTCTTGGGTTCTCTGCACCTTTCAGGTTCAAGTGTTCTCAGGGCTCTCTGCATCTCTCAGGCTCAAGAGCTCTCAGACTTGTAGGTAAATCTCAGGTTCAAGTGCTTTCAGCACCTCTCAGGTTCAAGTGATCTTGGGCTTTTCTGCACCTTTCAGGTTCAATTGTTCTCAGAGAACTCTGCAACTCTCAGGTTCAAGAGCTCTCAGGCTTGTAGGTACGTCTCAGGTTCAAGTGCTTTCAGCACCTCTCAGCTTCAAATGATCTTGAGGGTCTCTGCACCTTTCAGGTTCAATTGTTCTCAGAGAACTCTGCATCTCTCAGGTTCAAGTGTTCTCAGAGAACTCTGCATCTCTCAGGTTCAAGTGTTCTCAGAGAACTCTGCTCCTCTCAGGTTCAAGTGTTCTCCAAGAACTCTGCACCTCTCAGGTTCAAGTGTTCTCATGGTTCTCTGCATGTCTCAGACTCAAGAGCTCTCACAATTGTAGATGCATCTCAGGTTCAAGTGCTTTCAGCACCTCTCAGGTTCAAGTGATCTTGGGGTTCTCTGCACCTTTCAGGCTCAAGTGTTCTCAGGACTGTAGGCACCTCTTGGGTCCAAGTTCTCTCAACACCTCTTAGGTCCGAGTGCTCTAAGGGCTTTCTTCACCTATTAAGTTCAACAAATGTTGTCTGATTGGGCAAGCTAAGACTGCATGGCCCCATTCACCACTAATAAAACACTATAGTGTAGATGGTATGAATACTTTCCCCACCTTGAAATCTGTTTTTAAAGGTGTTTTCTTACAGTTACATATTTTCGCCCAGCGATTTGCTAAACAATAATAATGTGCTGTTTTCTATAGCACTGAATACCAGAGGTTGCAGTTACAGAGCACTTGTTAACAGGTGGCACTAACTATCCTTATTACCCACATTTGCGGCACTCACATTATGACCATAGAAGAATGAAGGCATGAGGCAGGCCAGAGGACCACTGAACTCGTGATGAGCACTGCTCCCCCTCACCAGAGACATGTGCACTATGTCTAGAGCAATGTGAGCATAGGGGTTTCTTTTGGAGGGGTGGTCTTTCCCGTAAAGTCTATCTGCGACTGCCCTCAGAGCAGAGGTTTGGAAGGGTTCGACCAATGACATTTGATCTGTGTTTGCTCTCAGCAGACTTAAGCAATATTGATTGATTCCTCGCCATTCTATGAATATAGAGAAGGCATAAAGAAATTGCTTGAGAACAAGCATTCCATCATTCTTTAAGATGCAGTGACTGGAGACTGTAGACATGTGTCTGCTCAATCACATACCTGATAATGTAATTGCCCTAAGGTCTCTCCAGATCGAAATATGAGAGTGGGCTATTTTATCCAATATGCCACTTCAATAAAAGTAAGTCTTTCAAAAATAGATTTCTTTAAATCTGCATTTGGGTAACCCCAGATGGACTGGCTGTTTGATGGGTCAACTTCAGTTCTCTTACGAGAAAGGGACCAATATATTGACTCCAGCATTCTTCCAACCAACTTGCATTCTTAGCAACTTGTTTGACCTTGCAAAATAAAAATGGTGCCCTCCCCCCATTGGTAAATACTTCTGAAAATCTAATTCTAAAGACCATACCATCCCATAATTGTAACATAACCTCTTTACGTTTTTCTTCTGCAGATAGCTGTTGATATGTTGACATTTTCTTCAACATTACATTTTTGTTGGAGGATCTGTGGAAAAGCCGGTCCCATGTCCAATCTGTTGAGCCTCAAGTTGTATCAACTGTTGCAGGTGTGGCTTCCCCGTATTTCTTGTGCCAGTGTCAATGCAGCTTACTGATAGGAATGTTAAAATCTCTGTGGTGGTGCCACATACGTTCGAAGTGAGGAGGGAGAATAATCTTTGACAGGTATACTCTGGCTAATTTCCCACCAGCAGACTGGATCAGGAACTTTCGGATCCCACTTCTGACACTATGTCTGATGAAGTTTTGTTAACAAAGCACTAGGTAGACAATGTTGATCAATTCATAATAACTTTATTTTGTATATTCCAGATTTCCTCCAAACTCTTTATTCTCTTTATTTCTGACTTTCATTTCTTCCAGTCTATATTGCAGTCTTTCTTATGTACCTGTTGGATATGAGAGGAATCCTAATTCAAAAATCCCTTCACTCTGCATGCTTCAAGCTGTTCTTCTATTTTGTTTTCATCATGTTTCTGGACCCTTTGCTTTGGGCCTCTCGAGATTATGAGCATGTCTCCCCTGCAGTGAGGTCCATGTTCGACTGCTCACAGACATAGCCTGTTCATGTCCAGTCCCTGAATGTCACAAATGCCCTGGCAAGCGGCCAAGGGAAGAGTCCCTTCACCATGCTTGATTCACAATCTTTTTACACACCAAAACAACACTTAAAAAAATAATTACAATGCTTCAATTTGATGATTAATTTTCCAATATGATCTCTAAAAGTACAATAATAAACTTTTAAAGTGCAACCAAATATGGACAACATTGATGAATTAAATATTGCATTCAAAAGCATGCATAAAATCCAATAGGGTTAGTTTAAATGTTATTATCTACAGACAGAAACATGTTAAATGATAGACTCCAACTCAATGTTAGTAATGAATCCAATTGCTATGTAATTTTCAGTCCTGGTTATATGATTATAAACTGCAAATGTCTACAGGTCATAAATTGCTAGATTGTTTAATATTTCACTTCTTAAAATGCTATTTCTTGTACATATGTTGATTCTAACTATCCATATAAAAATCACACTTTCCCATTATATAAATATCCATCACATACTCCCGTCAAATATGTCTTTGTTGTCAACAAATATACAATTCTGTCAACAAATATGCAATTCCAAATATGGTGCTAACAATCTCCTTATACACTCACTGCATCAGATACAAAATTAAAATCTCATATGAATGAATGTAACACATCTAATAATATAGGTACCCAGTCATTTTATGGAAAATAAAACAGAGTGGTACGTTTCACCGAAAGCCAAAATACTAACAAAAAAATACCGAAAATAATAATTCAATATATATATGGTAGTGGGATAAGGGGTTAAAATAGCTGGAGATGGGGTTCGGGTGGGGTAGAAAAACGGGAGGCTTGGGGAGACCCCCCCAAATTAATTTTAAAAGAACAATTCTTTTTTTTTGGTATTTTGGCCACTCTGAAATGTACCACTATGATTTTAGCTTTGGTTAAATCACATATAACCCTAATATACTGTATCTACCATAAATATGTACCAAAGAAACCAAATGCATTTCGAACATGTCACAGTGCACTTACATGATACTTCTTGGACCGCCTCTATTTTATTACTGATCACCCCACTTCCAAGACAGCCCATCATCCGAGTAGAACTGGAGAACTGTGTGGTGGTCATGGCAACTGTGATGGCTGGTCTTTGCATGTGGCGGGGAGTAAGCCATCATTGTCAAGTCGAGTGGAAGGGGTAGCTGGCATTCACGTGGGGCATTAGCGCCTTTTCTAATGATCATTTTTGGAAGACACCACTGAAGTGGTGTAAGATGGCCTTCTTTGGTTTTTGACAAGTTATTATCAGAGAATAGAACACAGCAACATACCAATGTTGAAACCTACTCTATGCACAGTTTCAAGGCATGCACCGGGCACCATCACTGATGGTTTCAGAACAGAGGACAATACACGAATGCTGGAGATGAAGCCATTGATGCCATAGCCTTCTTTGTTTACAGCTGAGCTCTCTGGTCTGAATTAGTTGCCTTGTTGATAGCACTGGAGAATGTGTTACTGAGGAGACATGTCTGATGCCTAGAGTTCTGGACTTCGCTATGGGAGCTTTTGATTTTCGTATGGTTCGTTGTGTTATCGACATTACTTTGGCCTTGTTTGAGTGCCAGTAGCTGACAAAGTGGGTCCTCAATGCTAAA
This sequence comes from Ambystoma mexicanum, assembly GCF_040938575.1. Classification (NCBI taxonomy): domain Eukaryota; kingdom Metazoa; phylum Chordata; class Amphibia; order Caudata; family Ambystomatidae; genus Ambystoma; species Ambystoma mexicanum. The sequence continues at coordinate 123,557,597 of NC_090933.1, read as the reverse complement.
TGTTCTCTGCACTCCCTAGAAAAATTGCATGCGTTTCTTTAAGGTCTTGCCTTATATCATGTGTCACACAGCGTCAACAAAAACGAATGGTATGAGTGAGAAGAGGGGAGGCTCAGATTCCAAGTCATATACACCAACACTTTGGCCATGTCCCTACTCTCATAACGTACAGGCATTTTTGGTCCATGTCACGCGAGTGACCGGCAAGCCAACCTTGAGTCAACTTACATTATTGCATTTCAAGACGCGTGGCCCCAAAGCAGTACTCAATTAGCCAGCATATTCCACTTGCTGCAACCCACCAATTTCATCAGCAAGGGTGTGAGCTTTTCTAATGGCAGAATGGTGGACAAGACAATGAATTTGCTTATCCAAGAGGAGGACTCGGAGAGTGAAATTCCGAGTATGACGGTGAAAATATGGAGTGTCTTGCAATGGGCTTCGCTATACCTTGCTTCATCTGGCGGGGTTGGAAGACCAGGGGAAAGGCACTTTGCTGTTTCTCATGAAAGTAACATGTACTAGTACTGGGACTGTGAAGTGGCAATGGGTTTGTCTTTACTCATTCCCAATCAAGACAATAGGAGCAGAAGAGTATATTTGAAATCACAAAATGAAGTCATGGGTGGTCTCGGAAGGCATGACCTAAGATGGCTCCTCCAGTGGCTTCATGAATAAACCAAAAAACACAAATTGGAAGGTACTGTTCCAAAAACCAAAATGGAAGGATGCCGCTGGTAACCTGATCAATATGGAGACTAACATCCGCGATCCGGAAGAAATGCGGTCACCAGCATTTTTTCAGAACACAAGTTTACTGGTTGGGACAGTGAACTACCGGCAGGCCTGACCTGCCGGGAGTTCAGGTCCCCACTGGCAAATTATTGCCGGAATCACCGACACCGGCACTACCACTGCTGGTAATTCAGGCAATCCCATCCCACCTATGGAATGGGAACTTACTGGCGTCTCTGCCACCTGTAATATCCCAGTAATACCGGCATATCGGGTGTCGGAAACGGTAAGGCAGGTTCACCGGTATACTGCTGGTAATTGCTGCGGGATAACGGCAAAACTGTAAGGAGGGCCAAATTAGCATGCCTCATCATCTACATATGGTCGATTGATATGCAAAAGAGGCAGGGTGAAAAATATTGCTTTTAAAAGGCAGCAGCAAAGAAATGAAGAAAACAATACAAATATAGGCGCAAAGTAACTGGAAAGAAGAACGTTTTCTGAGTTTGCCTTTCTGCAATCTTTCTAAATAGACAACTGTTGTGTTGACTAAGTGATGTGCAATGTACTCGATGAAATCCAATTATCTGCAACTGATTACAAACACAGTTGGTGTTTATGAATGAAATTGAGCCCCAGAATATATTTTACTCGAGATGGGGAAAACTCGTGGGTAAAATAAGACTTTTGGCATGTGCAAAAAAATCTTTTTGCATGCATCACTTTTTAACACCTTCTTGCGCTTTGCACTGACGTGTTAACGAGTGCATGTAGCAGATTCCATGGATTAACAATCGATCTTTTCAGCAGATTTTGCTATTGAATTTTTATAAGTGAAGGATTTTGTACCAAAAAATGAATATATTTGGCTCGGTCGCAATCTGCAGTTCGCTCTTAAAAACTATTGGCTCCATCTGATGCAGGATCTCCAGCCAAACAGTGGGGAGCTGAAATCTTCATGTTTTTACAAGGGCTGAGATAAGTGTTTGCTGAAACTGTACCGAAGCACTGGAAAAATATCATGAAATATGATGAAATATGTGCCATATTAAAAGAAAACTGAAACAGTTTGGAAACGTGCGCTAAACAATAAAGCACATTGGGGGTCATTGCAAGTACGGTAGTAACAATTACAACCACTTTGATCTCTCTGGGCCTCATTACGACCTTGGCGGAGGTCCATGGCGCTATTGGCACCATGGACCATGGCGCTAAATTGCCAACTCCGCCATGGTGGTTGGCGGACTTACCGTCCCATTCCGACCTTGGCGGGGCGGTAAGTCCCCAATCCCCATTTACCCTTCCCCATTCCCATTTTTGCCCCATAGGGCATAATGGGAGTGGGGAAGGCGTTAATTACGCCACCGTAAATTACGGTGGCGTAATTAACATCAAGGTCCCTTAGCGCCATGGATTTTTACACCTGCTAAAAGCAGGTGTTAGATCCGCCATGGCGCTAAGGGATCTCGTACTCAGGCGGTAAGGGTCGGCGATGTTTACGCTGGCGTAAACCCCTTACCGCCAGGGTCGTAATGAGGGCCTCTGCCATTTATTTATTTATTTATGCCATACTACGCGTTTGATGATAATGCATAAGTGATACCTCCAGTACATGGCTGGAATTAATTCCTCCACATCAGAGTCAAAACTGTAGGAATTTCTGCATCAGAATTATCACCCACAATAATTCCTCCAAATGCAGGCTAACACAGCCATCCTGCAACTAACTTGTTATTTTGTGGATTTCGCCCAATTAAAGGCGCCAGGTAATGATAAATGAGTCTGATGTTATGTCTTCTGGAAAGAACGTCAAACTCGTGATAAGGCCTTTATTTTCATCTGGGAAAAAATGGTTCCTAAGCAATAACGCGAGTCAGGACACTCAACGCTGCAAAGTAAAGCCCCACATTTCAAAAGTAAGCTACCAGATTGTATTTACATCAGGGTTTTGACTTTTCAGCTTAAGCAATGGTAGAGCACACAGGATGCACTTCCAGTCACAAGATGCAACATTGCCACTCAACGGAGGATAGCTCAGGGGCAACGTGCTCGCCTTCGAAGCAAGGTGACGCAGAGCTACACAAGTTTGATCCACTGGTCTGCGATGCAGAAGGTACAACAAAGAGCAAGGCAAAATATTAAAATATGTGTAGCCTGCTGCTTTGAGCTACACAGGAGACACCGTCCCGCGCCCCACTCTGGACATGTGGGCTGAAATGGAGTTCGATATTAGAGAATACTAACTGACAAGTGCCACTAGGGAATCTTTGTAATATTGTACCCGCCCACAATGCTTGCTATGTCTCTCACTTGCTCTGCAAGATGAGGCAGGGTAAACAGGCAAGCTGAAATAGGGCCTGTGCAGGACACCTGCAGCAGAAGAACAGACACGACTTGCTCTTCGGCCCTACAGTGAAACACATAATACAGTAAACCAAGACATAACACCACCTAGCTATAAACACTGCCTCATTCGGCAGCTCAGAAGCAAACACATATGTATTAACCTACAGGTGATTGGTGCTTTAACCTTTTCTTTATCTGCAACGTGTACATAGACCTGTAGCAGTGGTCATTGTGATACATACTCTTCTTTGCTAGACAGCTCTTGGTTTTCAGCTGCCCTCCGAAGGCCTGCCCGGCCTATCCTCTGAATATGAGGAGTGATGGCATATTTATCTGCTAAGGTATAAGGGTGCCTCCTGGCAGTCAGCACAGAACCTTCAGTCCAAATTGGGCCGGACATGGGATTACAGAAAGGATGGACAGAAGCTTGAGCTGGTCTGCTGCCCTCATAAAAACAAATGGTGATGGCTGGAAGTTTAGAATGAATCCTAACCACTGGCATTGCACTGGGAAACCCTCCAGACCATTGTTCTTCGCCTGCCAAGCCATTACTGAAGGGGCAAGACCATATACAAATCAGTCTTGGTCCCACCCTCAAATGGGCAGTCCAGCCCGAACTGCTAGGACACATCAATTCTGCACACATCCCCAGACATGTTTTGGCCTCATTGGGCATCATCAGTGAGATGTAACTTGGGTCTATAGTCCATGTCTGGACATACCCGTACCACTCAGAGTGACTATAGAAAAATAAAAGAGGTGATGGCTGGAAGGTTTAGAATTAATCCTGACCTCTGGGATTTTTCTGGGCAACCCTCAAGACCATCCGTTTTTGCCTGCCACGACATTACAGAAAGAGAAAAGACCATATGCAAATCAGGCTTGGTCCCACCCTGAAAGGGGCAGACCAGCCCAAACTGCTCAGTCACATCCCTTCTGCACAAGACCACAAACAACCCCAGATATGTTTCGGCCTTGTTGGGCATCACCAATGAGCTGTAACATGGGTCTATAGGACATGTCTGGACATACCTATAAAACTCAGGGTGACTATAGCAAAACAGTAGAGGTGATGGCTGGAAGGTTTAGAATGAATGTCATCATAATGCCGTTGGCAGATGCTTCTTGCTCAATGGAGAGCGCAAAGTTTCAAGTATCAGACATCAAATTTAAACATCACAAACAGTCCTGAGAATGCTTATCACACCCACAGGCAATATTGTCTGACCATAGTTCTGGGCAGACAATGCCAGTGGTGATCGTTGGAACAAGGGGCCAAACGTCTTCTCGATTGGGTGCCGGTGTCCCACTTCGCAGTGCTCACAGGCGCTTGCAGGATTCCTCCATGCCGCATGTAAGGCACATTCAGATACACCCTGATGCACGGCGTAAGGTTGTCGCCCTTCCTTGTGGTGTGCGGCGCTTTGTGGCACCGTTTGTTTCACGATGGAAACTGCTGGGGAGAGCAAGGCAGCATAGGATGTAAATGGGACTACAATTCCCATGTTGCCTGGTCATTCTCACATGACCATTTTACGGTATTGCTGGAAAGTCTCCCCAAGTACGTCTGCCTTTATAAACAGATGCCGGCTTTTCCTCGCTGCTTCTGTTTGAAGTTGCTAGGTGAAGCTCCGTCTTCATTTGGTTTTCGGATTCCGTTCCCTCGTGTTTTCCAGACTTTCTCCTTGCTGTTTTGAGCTTCGATCATCTGTGTAACAGGACCCCTGGCGTCTCATTTGGACTGTTCTGCCCTTCGTTTTGTTCCCGACGCCGCCAGCTTCTATACCAGGACTTTGGCTCCCTTATTGGATTGCTCTGCCTTTCGTTTTGCTCCAGACGCCACCAGCTTGTGTACCAGGACTTTTGCTCCCTTATTGGATTGCTCTGCCTTTCGTTCTGCTTCTGACACCGCCCGCTTGTGTATCAGGACCCTTGTCTGTTTTCTTGGATTTCTTCATCTTTTGCCTGTGTTCGGCACCAGAACTCATTCACCCATTCTTCTACACGCATTCCTGCTTACCCGTGTGTACAGCGCTACCTGCCTTCACTGCGCAGTGCTTGTGCATCTGCTGCTGAAACGGTGAGTCATTCCATTTTTCTCACTAATTGGAAGGTGCTTCTATCTTCCTGTATAAACTTAAAGCACTCAGCGCACATGTGCTTTACAGCCTTCATACTACTGGAATCACCTCTTCCTATAACCCTTAATTAGAGTACTGGAACTCCTTCACCCTTTCTACGTGCATATTGGACGCTATGCTGATTGCACCAACCCGGAACTAGAGCGATCCTCGTGCCGCCCGGGAGTAGTATCCTTACTAACCTTCCTCTTTTTTATTTTATACTTGTCGTTGTCTTCGTTAAGAATAATCCAGTGCTCCTTGTGGTAAGAAATAACAATATACTTTCATACAGTCTGGTTCCCAATTTAGTTATTACTATTCTATTTCTTTTTTTTGGTATTTTTGACTAATAGGAGGGCAGCAGGTGTCTCTTGTAGCCAATCTAGCGGAAAATATATCAGGTATACTTTGTGAATCTATGGTTTATATGTATATTATTTATCACTTGTGGCTTACCATCTCTATCTTTCTTTGCAGCCGGTTACATGGCGGTGTGTTCTCCCCGCTCTTTTAAGTGATCGGGACCCTTTTTTACTGTTCATACAGTAGAGGGCCATATCATTAAAAAGAGTTAACTCCCTCATAGAGAGGAGGCTCGGATAGGAGGCTCCAACCCGAGCTCTACAATCAACTTCCAAACTTCACTGACGGGTATTTAGTCTTGGGCTTTTCCGTCCAGTGAGTAGCAGAAACAGAAGCCATGGAAGGAGAGGACCCCCTGGCTGCTATGGTTCGGCTGGTAGCTGAACTCAGGGCGGACATGGCGGCTGCCCATGATGCCTTAAATCACCGGATTGATGGCCTGCAGCACTTTCCAGCTCCCCACAACCTGGGGATCGACACTTCTAGTGCTCCTGCATCCACTTCAGGGGTTCCTTCTGCCTCTGGTTCTGGCTTTTCGGCAGCTTAGGTTCTAATGGCCTCCCAGTTCCCGTTGGCCCCTCCAGAGAGATTCCTGGGTGACCCTAAGAATTTCAGTACTTTTATTAATCAATGCAAGTTGCATTTCCTCTGCGTCCAACGGCCTTTCCTAATGCAACGACCAAAGCAGCATTTGGGCTTTCCCACCTTGGTTGTACCGCAACGGCCTGGGCCAATCCGTTGCTTGAATCCAATAGTTATTTATTATATGATTGCGATGCCCTCATAGCAGCTGTGCACCAGGTCTTTGATACTCGTTATAAGTCCCAGGCTACTGATCTGGAATTCCTGAACTTGCGCCAAGGGACTTCTTCCCTATTCTCCTACCTCACTCGGTTTAACCAGCTGGCAGCCGAGACTGACTGGCCTGAAGAGAAGAAGTCAGCGGTCCTTCATAAGGGCTTATCCGAGGATCTGAAAGACATTCTAGGCACTGTACCAGTGGTTCCAACCTCATTTGGAGAATTACTTGATCTGGTGTTGCAGATAGACACCAGGAGAGCTGAAAGGAAAGGGGAGCGCAAACCGGTTATCTAGTTTCTTCCTCTCTGGAGACTGCTGGCCCGCTCTCTTCTACTCCAGAACCTATGCAAGTAGGGGCAGTACGGGGTCCCCTGTCCCCTGCTTAACGGGAGCAGCACAGAACAAACAATCTTTGCATGTATTGCGGTTCAGCTAAACATCAGCTAAAAGACTGTCCAAAGAAACCCGTGAAGAAAACGGGAAACGCCAAAACCCGGCGATAGCTAGAGTCCCTACGCCGGGGATACATTCATTGGACTCACAAGAAAAGGCAGCTGCCCCTGTCAGTCTACCTGTGGTTTTTACCACTGCGCCCGACATATCTTTCTCCTCATTGGCCATCATTGATTCAGGAGCCACTGGGAACTACATGGACTAAGACTATGTTGTTTCCCATGAATGTTCCTTTGTTAACTAAGGCACAGCCAGAAACCGTCCATGCTGTGGATGGCACTTCTTTGGTGGCTGGTCTAATGACCCAAAATGCCTCTATAGTTCAGATGCAAACAAAGGAAGGGCACATGGAGAATATTTCTTTTGATCTAATAAAGGCTCCTCAGTTCCGGGTCATATTAGGGGTACCCTGGTTGCAGCAGCACAATCCTGCCATTGATTGGGCCAAAAGGGTAGTCCAATTCCCATCTGCTCTCTGCAATGAACAGTGTTTTCAAAACACTAGTGTCTTGCCAACCTCCTCCTGTCAGGCGCTGGTGGCTTCTTCTGCTTTTGTCGGAGCTATAACTAATGCCAAAGAAGTTATACTCACAGAATACCTGTCTTACCTTGATGTCTATGACAAAGGCCGGGCTGAACATTTACCTCCACACCGTCCTTACGACTGCCCTATCGATCTGTTACCCGGTGCTAAGATACCGGCAGGTAGAGTGTACTCCCTTCCAATACCGAAGGACAAAGTGCTCAAGGAGTACATAGACAAGGCCTTGGCCATAGGGTTCATAAAACCCTCTAGGTCGCCGGCGGCCTCACCCCTTTTCTTTGTCCCGAAGAAGGAAGGCAACCTTCGCCCTTGCATCGACTATAGAGCTCTGAACACCATTATCGTGAAGAACCAATACCTCCTACCACTGATATCCGTTCTCTTGGACCAACTCGGAGATTCCGTCATATTCACCAAACTGGATCTCTGTGGCGCCTACAATCTGGTACGAATCCGGAAGGGGGACGAATGGAAAACTGCATTCAAAATGAGGTACGGATTATATGAGTATCTTGTAATGCCATTAGGCCTCTGTAATGCTCCGGCCAGGTTCCGGGCCTTTATGAATGACATCTTCCACGACTGCCTGGACCAATTTGTGGTGGTCTACTTGGATGACATCCTGATTTACTCACCGAGTTCTGATAAACACATGGAACGTGTGTGTTTTGTTCTACAGAGACTCAGAGAAAACCATCTATTTGTTAAAGCCGAGAAATGTGTATTCAACACTACTGAGGTGGAATTCCTTGGCTACGATCTCACCAATTGTGGTATCTGTATGAGCCGCTCCAAGGTCAAGGCTGTTTTAGAGTGGCCTGTACCCACTACCATCAAGGCACTCCAGTCGTTTTTGGGTTTTTCAAACTTTTATCGGCGGTTCATACACTCTTTTTCAGCCATCTCAGCTCCATAAACCGCATTAACCAGCTCCAAACAACCCTATCTTTAGAACCCGGAAGCCCAGCAGGCCTCTGATGCCTTGAAGGCTGCTTTTTCCTCTGCTCCGGTGTTGCAGCATCCAAACCCTCTGTTGCCTTATTTGGTTGAGGCTGATACCTCGGGTTCTGCAGATGGTGCGGTCTTGTCTCAACGTTGCCCTGATTCGGGTGAGGTCCATCCCATTGCCTTCTTTTCTCAGAAACTGACCCAATATGAGAAGAACTATCCTATCACCAAGAGGGAATTGCTTGCCATTGAGGATGCCTTTTCCGAATGGAGGCATCATCTACTGGGAGCTAAACACCCGGTTACCGTCTTCTCGGATCATCGAAGTCTATTAGCATTCAAGTCTATGAAGTGCCTGACTGCTTGTCAGGCTCTATGGCATCTTTTCTTCTCAAAATTCAATTTCCTAATCACTTATCGACCTGCTCGTTTCAACACCTGTGCCGATGCCTTGTCTCGCCTGTCACCGGGGCCTCGGTCCACCGCGGTGGACTGTCCCCTGGTATTGCCTTGTCAAGTAGTATGCGGATGTACTCCGCAACCATCTCTGCGTTCCTTGATTGCACATTGGGTGTCATTGCACACAGCGGAATGCATCGACCTCAATCTTGACATTGTACAGGGTCTACCTTACATACAAGGCCGGCTATATTTACCTCCGGGTGAGGCGCGCTTACGTGCTCTTGCCTGGTCCCACGATTCCTTGATGACAGCTCACCCAGGTCAACAGAAGACCTTGGAGTTCATCTGACGTTGGGCATGGTGGCCCTCGATGTGCAAGGACGTTACTGACTACCTGATTTCTTGTCCAATCTGCTCCCAAGGCAAGACCTCACGCTCAAAACCCATGGGCCTTCTGCAGCCTCTCCCGGTTCCACATAGGCCTTGGTACATGGTATCCATGGATTTCATTGTGGATCTACCACCCGTGGACAGATTTGACACCATCTGGATGGTTGTAGACTATTTAACAAAGATGGCAATTTTTGTTCCTTGTATTGGTCTCCCTTCGGCTCCTGTGCTGGCTACCTTGTTCCTCAAGAACGTCTTCAGGTTTTTTGGTCTTCCCTCGATAATAGTTTCAGACCGGGGTACGCAATTTACATCCCGTTTCTGGAGGGCTCTTACGTTCTCTCTTCAGATCGACGATCGTTTTAGCTGTACCTACCATCTGCAGACGGATGGCCAGAGTGAAAGGACGAATGCCACCCTTGAGCAGTATCTTTTTTTTTTATAAAGTATTTTATTGTTATTAACATAGTACAATGGTCATAATAACAAAGCAACAAGCAAACAAAAACAACTTCAGACTGTCATAGTCGTTCACAATCAGAAAAGGTACCCTGAGCATCAACAGTTGAGCGATCATCTCATCACATGCAATAATGTATAGTATGGTACAAGCACAAAACAAAACCCCCAGTGCACATTCCCCCGCCTGTACATGGGACACTCAGGCCACACCTTCCTCCCACCTGTCCCATATTTTCGACGCTTTGTTGGGACAGCCTCGCGCCGAGTAAATCCTACGCTCCATCATAGCGCATATGTCCATATCCAATTTCCATTGTTCCAGCGTTGGGGAGTCAGGGGCACCCCATTTCTGCGCGATATTGCGCTTAACCAGCCCCATCGCCGTGTGTAGGAGCAATCTTTCCCACTTATTAGCTTCTATCTCATCGGGCACGCCCAGAAGCAAAGCCCTTGGGTCCAGTGGTATGGTGCGAGTCAGAACTCGGGAGAGTTCCCTACAGCATGCGTTCCAAAAAGTTTGTATCTGGGGACACAGCCACAAAATGTGAATAAAGGTCCCCTCCCCATCCCCACACCGCAAACAGTTTGGGTCAGAAGCCCGTTTCCAGCCATATAGACGTGTCCTAGGGTAATAAACCCGGTGTAGTATTTTCAACTGCACTAATCGAAGCCTAGAGGAAATGGCGATTTCCCGGGGATGCATAAGGACTTGTATCCAATCCTCAGGATCTATCACCCCCACATCTACTTCCCATTTTGCCTTTAGTTCATTCAATTCGGGGGTAGCAAAGGAGGATATAGCATTGTAAAGGATGGAAGTGCATTTGGTAGGGATATGCGCCGGAAGGATGTTACGCTCTATGGGGGTATAGTCCGGTAACTGCGTATCTGCTGTCAGGTAGGGTCTCAAAGCATGGGCGAGGCGAATGTAGTGGTAATGTTCCGTATTCGGAATCTGGAATCGCAATTGTAGGTCATCAAATGAGGCCAAACACCCCTGTGTAAGCATGTCCCCAATCCTGGCAATCCCCGCATTCACCCACCTAGGCCACGGCTCCAACTTCTGGGTCTCAGCTAGGTTGTTGTTCCGCCAGAGGGGTTGTGCTCTAGTAGCTTTATTTTCCCACCCAATGAATCGGTGTGCCTGTCTCCACACTGTGATCATATGCGTAGTGGTTGTGGGCGGAGAGGTTCTCGAAAGGGGCTGATAGAGGAGAAGCAGCGGGTCAGTGTTGCGCATAGTGGCTATCTCAGCCCGTATATGGGGCAGGTCTCGGTCCCCGTGGAGAAGGTCATTAACCACCACCAGTTGTGATGCCCAGTAATACGTTTGAAGGCGGGGAACTCCTATTCCTCCCTCCCAAATAGATCTTTGAAGTGTAGTTAACGCAATTCGTGACTGGCCTCCCCCCCATATGAGGTCTCTCAGAAGTGTCTCCACCTGGTGGAACTCCGAGTCGGGGACTTTAAGTGGGGCATTTTGAAGGACATAGAGGAATCTAGGAAGGGTCATCATTTTAAAAAGTGCCGCTCTTCCCATAAGTGTCAGGGGGAGGAGTTTCCAGTGCCGGACATCAACAATAAAGCGGTCTGTGATTGGTCGGAGATTGTTCCTTATATAGCTTGTTAAATCCCCGGATATCCATATTCCCAGGTAACGAAACCCCTGTCGTTCCACCCGGTACGGGCAGTCCTGGGGGATTGCCTGTTCCCCACCCTTCACCGGAAAGAGGACTGATTTCCCCCAGTTGATTCTGAGTCCGCTGAGTTCCCCAAAGCGGACTAACATTTGCGTTACAATGGCAGAGGATGTTAGTGGGTCACCCAGGTACACCAGGAGGTCATCCGCATACAGGGATGTACGATCCTCGTGTCCCTCCGGCCATCTGAATCCTCTCCAGGCGGTGTTTTGGCGAAGCCAAAGAGCTAATGGCTCGATAGCAAGGGCGAACAAAAGAGGGGACAAAGGGCATCCCTGTCGCGTACCACGGCCCAGGGGGAAGGACCCAGAGGACCAGCCATTCACTCTCACTTCCGCCTTGATGTTAACATAAAGTAGCTGCACCCAGCCTAAATAGGCCTCTCCGAACCCCATGCGGCGCATTATTTCCCAAAGGTAGTCCCATCGAATGGAGTCGAACGCCTTTTCAAAATCGATTGCCAACAAGGCCAAGGGTTCGTTTATAATCGGGGATCTCTCCAATGCTAAATGGAGGCGGCGCAGATTCATCCGAGTCGATTTGGCAGGCATAAAACCACACTGATCCGGATGGATCAAGGAGGATGTGACTAACTGCAACCGATTCGCTAATAGCTTAGCAAGGACCTTAGCTTCCCCGTTAATCAGCGATATAGGTCTATAAGAAGCACAATCACGTGGAGGTTTGCCAGGCTTGGGAATGACCACAATGGTGGCCTTGCAAAGATCTGGTGGGAGGGTACCCTGTTCCCGGGCAGCAAGAAACATCCTATGTAGAGGACCGGCCATTTTGTCTACTCCTAGCTTCTGCCAAGTTTCAACTGGGAATCCGTTCGGGCCCGGTGCCTTTCCCGACTGGAGCTGAGACAGTGCCTCTGCAATCTCAGCCTCTGATAAAGCAGAGTCCAGCTGGTCCCTCTGTTGCCCCGAAAGGATCGGCAGCGTCACCTCATCTAGGAGGCAGGGGTTTAGCGGTGAGGTCGGAGCCCGATACAAATCTGCGTAAAACTCTGTGAAGGCCTCGGCAATCCCAGAGTCCGAATGTTGGGTGTCGCCCTGTGCCGTGACAATTTCCCGGACATGGCGCTGCCCCTCGTCTCTCCTCTGCAACCAAGCGAGCAGTTTACCCGACTTATCCCCAAGTTCATACACCCTCGCCCTAGCCTGCCAATGGGCCTGCTTGGCGTCATCCATCGTTCTGTTACGGAGGCACTCCTGGGCGCGCTGGAGGGATCGGTGGGTCTCAGGCGTAGGATCGGATATATGCTCAATCTCCCTGTCTCTCACTTCCTCTTCGGCCTTTAATATTTCCCGGAACCGGATGTTTCTTTTATGTGTCGTCCAAGAAAGGATTTCACCCCTTAGCACTGTTTTATAGGCCTCCCATAATATCACGGGGCTGTCCACCGACTTCTCGTTAATTTCGAAATATTCACCAGAAACTTCCTCGAGGCGATCTATCAGTTCCGGGGACCCCAGATAATAATTGTTAAGTCTCCACGTTCTAGGGGGAAGGGGACCCTGCATACGCAATTCAACTAAGAGGGGGGAGTGGTCCGAAATGCCCCGGGGGAGTAAATCTGCGGACATTGCCCTATGGAGGTCGGTATGTGGCAAGAAGAAGTAGTCCAGTCTGGACATGGAGCCGTGAGCGCCGGAATGGAAGGAGTACTCCCTATCAGTCGGGTGTAACTCTCTCCATACATCTCGGAGCCCAAGGGCCGATGCAAAACTGGCCAATCTAGTCGAGGTGTCAGGGTTGCGATTTCGGAGATGGGAACGGTCAAAGTTATCATTCATGGTATCATTAAAATCACCCCCCAGAATGAACGTATCAGGATGGTGTTTCCCTATAAGGGTAGTAAGATCGTCCAGTAATTCCTGTCCCAACCCGGGTGGGGAATAAATTGCGGCAATGGCCATCGTCTGACCCCAGATGGTCCTCATGACGAACACGTATCGACCCCTTGGGTCGCGCTCAACCAATTGCTGAGTAAATGGAATGCGCTTGTGTATCAGGATGAGGGTGCCCCTGGAGCCCATTGTGTACCCCGCCTGAAGGGCAAGGTGGTAATTAGTCCTCTGAAAAAAGGCACAGTGTGATCCGGCCAGGTGGGTTTCTGTCAAAAGGGCCACATCAGGGGAGTGTCTATTTAGAAATTGCCTAAGCAGGCGCCGTTTAATCCCGGACCCCATCCCATTCACGTTCCAGGTGAGGAACTTCAGGGATTTGGTGTGGCGCATGGGTGTCCCGTGAGTCTGTGCACAGGATATCTATCACACATGATGGGGGTCTGTACGATTGTAGCAATCAGTGAGAGATGGTGAAGTGGTAACTTCGACCAAAGACAGTGGTTCGTGTCCGTTATAAACATATGACAGTCTTGAAGTAACAAACAAACTTCCAAACATTCCCAACTTACCCCCACCCTATACTCCACCCCAACACGAAGTACCTGTCGCCCAAACATAGCTGGACCTTCAACTTAAGGTAGCAGCTCAAAAACCCAGACCCTAGAGCCGGGTCTAGATAAACAAGAAAGAGGGGGGGGGAAAAGGGAGAAGGAGAAGGAGAAGGAAAGGAGGAAGTTCGGCTAGGGGGGGGGGGGTTTTCAGAGGCTCCTCCAGAGTCCCCTCCCATGCGCCAGTGTCAACATCTTCCATGGTGGACTACTCATGCGTCCGGCTTAAGAATACAAACAAAGAAAGAATACTTCAAAGCGCCATTACTAGGCCAGAGGGGCGACAGTCCGGTCAATGTCCTCGCTGATCTGCATCGGGGTCCAGGACCCCCTGTTCATTCCTCTCCGGGTTTCCTCTCGGGGAGGCGTGCCTGGGCCTCGGTCTTCCTCTCGGCCTCCTCGGTCTCGCAGTCCAATCACCTTCTATATGGGCCTCCGCCCATTTCCATGCCTCCTGCGGGTCGCTGAAATGAACCGTGGTTCCACCATGATATATCTTCAGTTGGGCCGGGAAGAGCAGGCCATATTTCACATTTAGTTGGGCCAGCTGTCTCTTGAGTGGCTCAAACGATTGTCGTGCCCGCTGCACTTCTCGGGTGTAGTCCGGGAAAAAGGCGATTCGGGAGCCGTTATGGGTAATCGAGCCTTGTGCCCGCGACAGTTGCAGGAGGGCATCCCTATCTCGGTAGTTGAGTAAGCGGGCGATGATAGTACGTGGCGGGGCACCCGGGGGTGGTCTACCCGCCGGCATTCTGTGAGCCCTCTCCACTGAGAAGAACTTTGAAAAGGATGTGGCCTCGAAGATGTCTACAAGCCACTGCTCCAAGAACAGCTCCATACACTGTCCCTCCTCCCCTTCTGGCAGACCCAGGATACGGACATTATTGCGACGGGATCGCCCCTCTCCATCCTCCACTCTTGATTCAAGGGTCTTAAGGCGGTTTAAGGCCTGGGACAGTTGGCGGTTAATCCCGCCTATATTGTCTTCCACTTCAGAAATACGTTGTTCCGCCTCTCCCGTTCTGGAGGTTAGTTTCTGTAGATCGTGGCGTAGGAAGGAGACGTCTGCCGCCATGCTATCTATTTTGGTCTCCATGGAGGATCGGGAATTAGCAATGGCCGCCATTACATCATGGAGAGAAAGAGGGCCCTCCCCATTGGGGGAGTTCGGTCGCGTTGCTGGGGCCGCCGGGGCCGGGGTGGTGGCGACGGCAAATTGGTCCATGCTGCTCTGTGTGGAGGGTTTCTTCTGCCTTTCTTTCCCCATAGTTCCGGGGAGGCGTGGGGCGTCCGGCACGGCAGGTCGAACAGTGCTAATTACGCCCTTATGGATCTACTCCGGTGTACCGTGTCGCAGCCCCGCAACAGGCCAGGTGGAAGGCCTCGGGGTCCTCCAAACACCTTCCAACACGCAGGTTCCACGAATCCACCGTCTGTATGGAGCAGGGGGGGGGGGAGAGTTAATCCCACCTACCTCTAGCTCTGTCGGGCCAGGCCGCTGCCGTCCTCCACCACTCGGGGCTGGGTCGAAACAGCCCAAGAGCAGGAGCCGTTTGTCCGGGCGACCTCCGGTTGTAAGAAAAGTCAGTGTCCACTGCGTGTGCCGCACCACACCAGGCCGCTTCAAGCCCCAATCAGACAGGAGGTGGTCTGCCCTCAAGCTCCGGCGGCCATCTTGGTTTCGCAGTTCGGGGCCCCCGGCCTTCAGTAAATTGCAGATTATGGCCCTCCAAACGGGCAGACCACAGCCCGGATTTCCGCCGGTCGTAGCCCCCAGCTTCACGGGCACAATCGTGGCGTTGATGTCGCTCGATGTCCCCAGGAATCAGGATAAAGGTACAGGATTGTGTCGGCGCTTACGGGAGCTCACTCAGCTCACGTCCGCATCGCTCGCGCGCTAGCCACGCCCCTCCTTGAGCAGTATCTTTGCTGTCTTTGTCTTCAGTATCAGTCCTCCTGGTTGGCAATGCTTCCTCCTGCGGAATATGCCTACAATAATTCTGTACACTCGGCCGGCCTCGGGTGTGTCTCCTTTCTTCGCCCTCTATGGGCAGCATCCTCCGTTTTTGCCCTTGGATCCGACCCTTCCAGTGGACAGCCCGGCCTGTGTTAGGAACATCGGAAGAGTGCACAGCTCTGTCCGCGGTCATTTGTTTCGGGCGCAGGAGAGAGCAAAGCGGTATCCACTTCCTGCTCCTGTATGAGAGTTTGGCTTTCCACGCGGAACCTGAAGATTCCTGGCAAACGCATGCTTCTCCCGAAGTTTGCAGGCCCGTTTTCGGTTTCAGCTGTGATTAATCCTGCAGCGGTGCGCCTTTCTTTGCCTTCCTCCTGGAAGGTGCATCCCATATTCCATGTTAGCCTTTTGAAACCATGCCCTCTCTCAACTAGACTGCCTCCTCGCCCACCCCCATTCGCGTGGGCAGTGATTTGGAATATGAGGTGGCTGACATTCTGGACTTTAGGTTGCGCAGAGGTCGCCCTTTCTATTTAGTTGATTGGAAGGGTTACGGCCCTGAAGACCGGTCTTGGGAACCTCTGAGTAACACTCGTTCACCTGCCCTTGTATGTCGTTTCCATGCCCGCACTGGGATGGCGCCGCCTTTGTGGGTGGATAATGTCACACTTCGCAGTGCGCACAGGTGCTTGCAGGATTCCTCCATGCCGCATGTAAGGCACATTCAGATACACCCTGATGCACGGCGTAAGGTTGTCGCCCTTCCTTGTGGTGTGCGGCCCTTTGTGCACCATTTGTTTCACGATGGAAACTGCAGGGGAGAGCAAGGCAGCATAAGATGTAAATGGGACTACAATTCCCATGCTGCCTGGTCATTCTCACATGACCATTTGACGGTATTGCTGGAAAGACTCCCCAAGTACGTCTGCCTTTATAAACAGCTGCCGGCTATTACGCGCTGCTTCTGTTTGAAGTTGCTAGGTGAAGCTCCATCTTCATTTGGTTTTCAGATTCCGTTCCCTCGTGGTTTCTGGACTTTCTCCTTGCTGTTTTGAGCTCCGATCATCTGTGTAACAGGACCCCTGGCATCTCATTTGGAGTGCTCTGCCTTTCGTTTTGTTCCCGACGCCGCCAGCTTGTGTACCAGGACGTTTGCTCCCTTATTGGATTGCTCTGCCCTTCGTTTTGTTCCCGACGCCGCCAGCTTGTGTACCATGACCTTTGCTCCCTTATTGGATTGCTCTGCCTTTCGTTTTGCTCCAGACGCCGCCAGCTTGTGTACCAGGACTTTTGCTCCCTTATTGGATTGCTCTTCCTTTCGTTCTGCTTCTGACACCGCCCGCTCGTGTATCAGGACCCTTGTCTGTTTACTTGGATTTCTTCATCTTTTGCCTGTGTTCGGCACCAGAACTCATTCACCCATTCTTCTACACGCATTCCTGCTTACCCGTGTGTACAGCACTACCTGCCTTCACTGCGCAGCACTTGTGCATCTGCTGCTGAAACAGTGAGTCATTTCATTTTTCTCACTAATTGGAAGGTGCTTCTATCTTCCTGTATAAACTTAAAGCACTCAGTGCACCTGTGCTTTACAGCCTTCATACTACTGGAATCACCTCTTCCAATAACCCTTAATTAGAGTACTGGAACTACTACACCCTTTCTGCGTGCATATTGGACGCTATGCTGATTGCACCAACCCGGAACTAGAGCACTCCTCGTACCGCCCGGGAGTAGTATCCTTACTAACCTTTCTCTTTTTTATTTTATACTTGTCGTTGTCTTCGTTAAGAATAATCCAGTGCTCCTTGTGGTAAGACATAACAATATACTTTCATACAGTCTGGTTCCCAATTTAGTTATTACTATTCTATTTCTTTTTTTTGTATTTTTTTACTAATAGGAGGGCAGCAGGTGTCTCTTGTAGCCAATCTAGGGGAAAATATATCAGGTATACTTTGTGAATCTATGGTTCATATGTATATTATTTATCACTTGTGGCTTACAATCTCTATCTTTCTTTGCAGCCGGTTACATGGTGGTGTGTTCTCCCTGCTCTTTTAAGTGATCGGGACCCTTTTTTACTATTCATACAGTAGAGGGCCATATCACTGAAAATAGTTTACTCCCTCATAGAGAGGAGGCTCGGGTAGGAGGCTCCAACCCGAGCTCTACAATCAACTTCCAAACTTCACTGACGGGTATTCAGTCTTGGGCTTTACCGTTCGGTGAATAACAGCTGGCATGACATCGGGCCATCTCATTGGTTAGTGCAATACCCGAAGTGACACCATTGCTGGATCTTGCTCGCTTCTGGAATGTTGGTAGAGTGAGATGTGTGTATTTAAGGCTGGGAAAACTCTTGTCTCCATGTTCTTCAAGTGGCCCTCTGCTTGACATACCTGCCATCTGTCCCTCGGTCTGGTTGTTTGTTGCGTTGCATCTGATGTTTTTGAAAGTGAACCATGTATTCAGCATGCTAAGCATGATCAAGTTTTCCCAAATAACACTGCTGGCACTTTACCTCATTCCCAACACAAGAGTTCGAAAGTCTTCTTCCGGTAGAAGCCGACTAATTATCGTTTTTCTGGTATACCTGTAGAACCTGAGAAGCAAGTGTTGCTGGAGTTAATTGTGTCTTTGTTCACCTCAAATAGAAAGACTGTCTACTAAACAGCTGTCCATTGCTTTTTAAGTTGTATACAGTGGTGCATGGCTTGACCACATTTTCCCCCCAAAATGCATTAATATAATTTCTGTCCTATTTGCTTCGTGTTGGACATCAGCCGCACACACTTCAGCCATTTCCTTTCTTGCTAAATTAAGTTCTGCCTCTAACTGGTTCACCAACTGCATCATAAAGAGAGCCCTTCCGGTGCAGGAAAGAGCTCAGAGAAGGTTGCCTGATTTTAGGATATCAGTAAATTGACAGTAGTAGTTTCAGGATAGACGCTCATATTCAAGACACTATTCACATTTGGTGTTCGTCTGCACACTCCTTAGCATTGCATGGAGGATTCCATGTAAGTTAGGAAGTTCCTAGGTCCAGGGCTGATAGTATTTGTGAATGACAGATTTCCAACATACAAGTCAGTGTCTCCCAAATTTTAACAGGCTGCCTAAATGCAAGAAGGAGCCGCCAGGGAAACAGTCTCTGATTCATCTGTAGCCGGTCAATTTATTGCCAAGTCATGCCTATGTTCTAATTCTTTATGTTAAATCCAGACCTCCAGTGGTCCTTGTTTACGATTCATGAGGATTTAACTCCTGTGTCCGAATTTAAATTTTAAGGGGTTCTCAGTAAATCTTTCCCAAAGGCAAAAATTGAGTCAAGCATGTTTACTTTTCACTCCTTCAGGATTGGGGCATCCTCTTTGGGTGGAGAATTTGGTTAGGATCTAACAATCATGAAAGTGATAGTGAGACTGACGTCGGGGTAGGCGGAGCTCATACGGGAAGCTGGTCATAGTCCCTTAACGCATTTGCAAGGAAATGTGTACACTGCCAGTGCTTGCTTTGGGTGAAGGGTGCCAGTGGAGCACCTCTCACGGTTTAATCAAATGCAAAGTAATGCTTTCTCAAGATGGGTTGCCCCTCTCTAGAGTAGTTACTGGCTCTTTTATCAATGCGATTATTCATTTTGTAAAGACTGTTCTGCGGGTTGCGCCATGCTTGTGTGAGCACTTTGGCTGCAGTGCAACAGAGCTTCGGGCAAGTGGCACTGTGAAGGGTTGGTGTCTTAGTCATACTTTGGTAGCCCAGGTTCTCTTTCCTGGTTGACCAATTAACAAAGTTACAATAATAGAGGGACCTGGAAGGGATCATGCCCCTTTGGTATTAGGAAGTAACTTGTATACTCCACCTATTCCAATCAACTCAGTATGAACAGCAATGATATATCAATAATATATGTGGTATCCAGTTAAAATTTCGAATGCATAATTTCGAATGCATTAATGTCGGAAAAAAAAATGTCGGAATACATTTTCTAATATGTATTTTTTTCATTTTATAGTTTTTTTTGGGTTTAGTTAGTAAAAAAGGTGTCAATAAAAAAAACAGGGGGTTGGGGGGAACCCCCCATAAAAAAACAAACAAAAAAAAAATTCGACATTTTCTTTTCGACATTATTAATTCGACATTAAGGCATTCGAAATTATTACATTCGAAAATGTCACTATAAACCATAATATGTGTAGTTATGAGAAAACAGGTAGAAAGAATTGCATTGCTACATCCCAGAATCCACAGAAGATACATCCAAGAGAAATATGTTCTGGGCTTGACAAGGACTGTTGGATTTATGCAGATACCCTCAATAGATGACTTAATAATAAAATGCCTCTTGGTGCTTTGCAGGGTGTGCATAAACAGATGCAAATCTGAAAAGTCAGGTCAGAGTATACAAATAGAATTGTGAGAAAACAGGAGAAAATAGATAGGGAAAGGTCTCAATTAAAGGAATCTGTCTCAAATAAAAACACAAGGGATTTATGGAAATTGGTTAATTGCAGTTTGAAAGACTGCCTACATGCCCCCGGGGTGATCACTAATGAAGGTGCTCGAGGTGTACATTTTGAATGCATTTATTTTTTTGCGCTGGGTTGTAGTAATTAAACATAGGGGAATAATGATGAATTATGGTATGGAAAAACGACTTCTCAATTAGGCTTAAACCTATATCGATGGATGATGTAGCAAATTCATCATGGTGCTCTGGATAAAGCAGCAGGGCCCGACTTTCTTCCACATGATTTTATCTCTGGCATACAGTTATGTGGATTCCAGTCATGAGTCAGGGATTTAACCTGGCCATGAAAATTACTCAGGTGCCAGAATCACTGAAAACAATTGCCAGTTTCAATTCATGATGCAACATTTAAGATCTTACAGAAGTGGAAAGATTAATTCATTCTGGGAACATGTTGGCCCTAGATGGGGCAGACCTTAGAGAGGGGGGATTGCTAGCATTGATCAAATATTTAGATTGCATTCACTCCTCACAACATATGTTCAGGTTAAAACGGAGCACCTGAAGTTTATTCAACTTTCAAAAGCGTGCATTACTGTTGTCAACCTTGAAGAACGAAGGGATGAATTTGGCATAGTCAGATTTGATTAGACAACTCCAGTAAGCCAATACCGCGCGTAATCAATCAGTAATTAATGGCAAGGTCATAAAATGTATCTCTGATGCAAGTGGAGTAAATCACGGGTGTGCAGTGGTCTGATTCTTTTTCAAGATTTTTGTGAATGATATAGGCCCTGATTTACAATCATTAATGTTAGAAGTACCATCCACTGGAGGCCCGACAACCACATCCTTCCTTTTGCAGATGGTGCATTTTTGCCAATACTAACAAAGATTCTAATGGGCTTGCAGTAGTGTTCAGGGGTTATTGGATCAAGATGATTGCTGGTATTAATGTTGGGAATACAAAGGAAATGGCTGTGCAGAAAACAACCTAGTCAAGAAAAACATAACTTACATTCATGTTACAGGACAAAGCTTTGGAGAGGGTTCACACTTTCAATAATTTTGGTATCTAGCTATCAGCAAATATCTTATGGACGCTGCAGTGGTCTATACTGTAAAAAAGAATGCAACAGCTATCCAAAAGTTTTATAAAGAATTTGCTGTTTCAGCCACTAGCCAACCATTAGCCAACCCACTAGGGTGTTCCCGTCTAAAGTGTTAGCTGCAGCAATTAATGGTGGAGAAATCTCTTCTGCCATTCCACTCAAGCTGCTGGATAGTGCAGAAGTTTCTTTTCTCCACAATTTACCTTTTCTTCCTCACTACAGTTTACCTGTATGTGTTTGTGAAGTGTTGGATATCTTCAATTATGGAGACTGCAAGCCACCGAACAGTTCTATACGGAGTAGCCGAAGGATCCAGTCTTTCATCTCTACTTTTTACCTACCTGATCTACATACGTTCATCTGCGAGAACTTGAATCTCCCATACCTCCACTCGATAACGTACCCAAAGACAAGCAATGGTGTACTAATATCCAAAATGCCCTCGCAAATAAAGTAAAAACATTACAATCAAAAATTGCTATAAAAAAAGCCTTGCTCCCACTTAATGAAATTCCCAGCACGCCCACGCCCTCACTCAAACCTAGCCTAACACCCTTCAAATTCTCTAAAGTTTCCACTCATGAAACTGAAAAAATCATTGCCTCACTAAAACCTTCCAATTGCAAAGGCGCTCACTGCCCGGCCCAGATAAAAGGATGCCGCCAGAGACCTTGCCCCCTTCGTCACTAAACTCATCAATGCATCCTTCTCATCTAGCACTGTCCCAAGCAGCTTAAAAGAGTCCTGGGTTCTCCCACTGCTTAAAAAACAAACCTTAGGCCCCTCCATCTCCACCAACTATAGGCTCATCACCACTGTCCCTTTCCTCCTGAAGATAATTGACAAAGTGGCCTATCTCCAAATCCAAAAATACCTGGAGACCATCCAACTCCTCGGCACTCGTCAATCAGGCTTCAGACCGCAGCACGGCACTGAGACCGCTCTTATAGATCTGAAAGCCGAAATCGACGAGCTTAACGATAAAGGAAACACAGATATGCTACTCCTCCTTGATCTGTCGGCGGCTTTTGACCTAGTGGACCACGCAGTACTCTGCAAACACCTAGCGTCAGCCGCCCACTTCTCAAGTGAAGCCATAGCCTGGGTCCAATCCTTTCTCGACAATAGAAGTATGCAAGTCTTCTCCACCCTAGACTCTGCAGACCCTATCCAGACAACATGTGGGGTCCCACAGGGCTCCTGTGTCTCGCCAACGATGTACAATATCTTTACTAAACCTCTATTGGACAAATTGGACAGACTGGGTGTTACCTACACAAATTATGCAGATGACACCCAGATCCTCATCCCCATTTTGGGCAATTTCACTACGGATACAGCTTTAGTAAACAAAATGTACACCCTCATTCAGGCATGGATGGCAACCCATGGCCTCTGCCTGAATGACAAAAAAACAGAGATCCTTATTCTAGGCTCACCCAACAACCTAAAAAAACTTGACCCCAACTACAGCTCCTTCAGTATCGACGGCAACATAATCCCTGTCGCCAAAGAGGTGAAAACCCTTGGTTTCTATTTGGATTCCACTTTGTCCCTAAGGAAACAAGTGAACTCCCTGGCCTCATCCACAGCCTATACCGGTAAACTTATTAAAGCATGCAGACCCTTCCTTTCACCAGCCAGCTGCATTATCCTTGCTAATGCACTAATCCTCTCAAAACTGGATTACTGCAATGCACTTTATGCAGGTGCAAATAAATACATCATCAATAAACTTCAAACCCTACAAAATAACGCGCTCAGAAGGGCCCTGAACCTCCCAACCAGAGAGCACATTTTGAATGTGCGGAGAAACTACAACTGGCTAAAAATCAGCGATAGGCTCACCTTCAAAATTGTCACACTAACTTTCAAATGTCTGCACAATGCAGCCTCCCCCTACCTTAGTGATAGAATAATAAGAAAAACTGCTGCACGACCAACCAGAACAGCCAACTCTTTCTGCCTCCAAACCCCTAGATTCTGACTAAAAAAAACTGGAGGCATTAGCTTCCCTGTGCAAACAGCTCAGTACTGGAACACCCTACGAGTTGAACTAAGAAGGGATCAGCCCTCCAACAGCTTCAGGTACCATACCCGCACCTGGCTTCGGCGCAATGACTCCTGAAACTTATGACCCTGTGCATGATGACCTGATGACATTTGTACCCCTCCACTCTCACACGTATAATGTACATAATGTATTTACTGTATATAAGATGCTACCTTTACATGTAAAGAATGTATATAATGTAAATACTGTATGTTATCTGTATAGCTGCAACCTGTAACGAAGTTGTAAGCATTCTTGTTATTCTGTGGGCCCAGCTACCCAAGGGTTTTCTGGTGCCCTATAAATAAACAAACAAACAAACAAACATGACCCCACTCTTGGAATATATCAATGGCTCAGGCCTCACATGGTTTAAAATAATTCTTCAACAAAAGCACCAAATCGTACCACATACCTTGCAAATGTTGACCCCGGTGTGATGAAAAAGGGACTGAAACTTAACACAACCAAAACTAAGCTTATGATTTCTTGCACCACATCATCGAACCCGACACAAATCCCCTGTCCCGAAGAAATTGGATCTACGACAATGGTCATAAACGCGGAAACTTGATGGACACGGGCCTTACACTTAACCACAGTGTAAGGTAATCGTAAGAGCTATGATCTTATGTCTTACCTGACCTTCACACACAGAACCATTACAGTAATTGGTCTCCGGTGTTAAGCACGTAAAAATATTAATTAATTCATTAATAAACTAGGCTCACAGATTACCTACTGAACTGGTTACAAAAAGTCCAAAACTTGACAGCTCTTCTAAGAATCAATCAAAGACAAACACATCACTCCAGTTCTCCGATCATTCAATTGGCGCCCACTGAAGCACAGCGTTCACTTCAAATCTCTGTGTATTGGCCACCACGACTTCCAGAGTAGGGTCCCAGAATACACCATAAGGAAATTAATTCCCTAGAAATCATCGAGACCACTTCAATCCAGAAAAGCAGCATTAGTAACGGGACCAAACGTCAACTGGAAAAGCCACATACGGTTGTCCTTTTTCCTCTCAATCATACTCAGATGCCAAAATATCTGTGAACAGAGAAAAAAACCTAACCTGTAAACATGGCTACTGAGCTAACAGCAGCATGAGACCAGCATAACCCCCTCACCCAACGCCCATTCTTGGTAATATCTATCAGACAGAACCATCTCTGCAGATAACCACAAAGACCTCTATTGCGTTGGTCCATTAGTAACCTCATAACAGAATCAGAACATGCAATGACCCAACACACGATGTGTCAACTAAGAAATTCAGGAAATCAGACTCATTTAGGTCGGTTCCACCGTGCTCTTCAAAGCAAACTGCAGTAGCAAGAACCATTATTAACGGAGACGATAACCAAACACTCCACCAACACCAGACATGCACCAAAATGGTGCCTCTCGCTTAACCATTCTTCCTCCCCATCTAACTAAATCACACCTTCATCTCTCGCCACTTTACAATATTCACGCAATCAAACCTTGTCCACATCAGCACTGCCTACAAACACAACACACTAACTGAGCAACTTCACCACTCACTTATAAATCCCATAACCACTCTATCCCCAACATGAGCAGCTAACAAGGTCCTTGAGCGCTGATTTCAACTGATCAACCTTGGATTCTCCCAATGAATGAAACAAATACTCAAGGTTCTCTTGGCCAATACTCACCTACAATCACCCAACTCATCAAGGACTCCGATGAATATGCATCTACAGCATAGGATCTGCGTCTTTACAACCCCCTTTTATGCATAGACTTGTGCTGTGAGGCCAGCAAAATGTCAGAGGTGCACTATCCAACTCCAATTTATATTACATTACATTACATAAGAAAAGTGTCTCAACTCATGGTGCGTTATGATTTTAAGCCACATTAAGCAGTGTTACCCAGATCAACAAAAGCCCTTAACCTCAATTGTTTGCAGGGGAGACCAGCGCAAGTGCTGTCATTTTCCAGGTAGATTTAGCCATTGCAAACATTCTTTGTACAACGTTTCGAAACAAATGTTTACAATTTGGACACTTTCCGGCACATAATGCAACATTACACAGCTCCAAAACTGCAGAAGGCACTCGGGTGTAGGGTGGGCCGCTGAAAGATTTAACATTTTGTGGATAGATTTGGAGAGTTGAAAACATGGCATGAGTAATGTTTCAAGCAACTTATTTTATTTCTTTTTTTACTCCTATGCACATTAAGCACCATTAGCGCCCTTCAGTTTGGCTCAGCATATCAAGAAGGAGGATTACACACACATTCCAGGCACTGTTACCTGATTGGAATGGTTGCTCTTGCAGAACTGGGCCAAGAGAAAGACCTCCTGGTGTGGCGTACCTCAGTAAGAAGCGCTTCTCCCCATCCCACACTTGTCCTATGCGCTCTGTACGCTCCTTTTCACAGCCCAGACGCTGGCGCACTCTTCTCCTGACGCCTGTAGTGCACCAGCAGTGGGCTCAACTGCAAGCTGTGTGCTTTCCCTGTCGCCGAACGCAGTGTACCACCATTGAGCAATGTTTCCCTGGCCACGCAATGCGGAGGGGACGCCAGGGGTCCATCGACCCACAATCTTTTTTTGGGGTGTATGGGTGGCAGCGAGATAGGTCTCCAACGGGTGCTAATAGCCTTAGCACCCAGACATTAGGTACATAAAAGCCTTCCCTAGTACACATCCTTCACTCAGGATGTGAATTCAGGCTTCCAGGCATTTAACAACCAATAAATCCACCCTGCCGTAGGTGCTAAGCCTCAATAAAGCACCCCCAAAATTATCTTAATGCTACGTATTTGTAGGTGGGGCTACTGAAAGCCCTGCCAATTTCAGAATGGGTTCAATAAATATCAACATGTTTCACCAATCAAGGTCAGTTGAATATAAACTGCAGGTGTTAAAACAGCATCTCAGCCATCATTAAACAGTAACATTCCCCAATTCATCAGAGAGTCAAACAGGCCATTTCAAGATAGCATTGATGTTGGTTTCCAGATGGGGAGCAACACAGGGGGACCTAACCAACAATTGATTTAAATCACATGCAATTCCTGGAGTTACCATCACTGCTATACATCTCACTAAGGTACAGTTTACCCCATACCTTTAGGTCTACACCATGAGCCATACAATCTTGTGAAGTCTGCCTCATTCATTCAGATCCCGAGCGCAGGGGAAGCTTTCTGTGTCCAATACACAGCTATTTTCCTTTTTATACAATGCCAAGGATAATCATATACCCTTGGCATTCAGCCTCTGGCTTGTAGCCAAGGCACTCAGCAGGAGGGCAATCAGGTCACATGGGAGAACACACTCCATGATCTCATCAAGCATTTGGGTTACTTGTTGTCAATATTCTGCAAAGTTGGGGCAAGGCCATAAAAATATTACTTCTCCATGTGGCATCGAGGACATTCAGAGTACCTCATCGGGTCTAAAGCATAGAGTTTGGCAGGTGAGTATTACAGCCTGTGAACACACTTAAAGTGTTTATACCCTTGGACAAGCACATATCTCACCCCATAAGTGTTCTTTCAGCGGGACTGCTAAGTCACTTCTCCATTTTTCCAAGGCTTGGTGAACAGGTTACCTCCTATACTGCAGGATATATGCATAGGTTCTAGATAATAACCCCACTGCATCATTAGTAGTTACAACCATATGAACCAGGTCTGGATTCCAGTGGGGGTCTGGGAAATTCCCAGCACTTCCTTTTAACAATGGCCCTCAATCTCTGATAAATCAAAGCATTAGAAGGCAACTTAATATTTTCCTAAATTGCCTAAAATCTCCCAAAGTGATAAACTCCTCATACACTAATTGCATCCCAGCCAAGTCACCATCCCTACAAAAGGCAAGGTCCAATGCGATGTCCCAGTTCTGTCTGTGCTTTATTTCCGCACAGGGATAAAATAGCCTGTTGCATCCTAATAGTGTCTCCTCCAGCCACCATACCCAACGTGTAGACATCATGTTGATCAGGTTGAGATCATGCGGGGAGACCCACAGTCACCCAGCATGGACATGGCTAGAGCCAACAGTCTAGGCAGAAATGGTTCCACACAAACACATGGGTATTCAGGTAATAGTTCTGGCCAGTTCTTCACAAACTACGCCTCAGAGACTTAATAGTACACATAAAGTTCCTGGACGGCTACCCCCCCTCGCATATACGTTTTTGTGAGAAACTCCCACCTTAATCTAGAGGTTTATTTTGTGACCACCAGCCAATTGAAACTAATGCAGGCACTTTTTAGAAGAAAGATTGCCAGTGCCTTAAACAGGAACAGCATCTTGGGGAGACAATGACAATGGGAGATTGGCCAATGTTTCCCTTTATATTCAAGGTGTGTGATAGCAGCTGCATAATTTAATCAAATAACTTTGTCCACAGATCTTGCTATATAAACACTCACCGATATCTCACTGATTTGGGGCACCACCAGAGATTCCTGGTGCGTGGGTGATAGCGGCACCAGTCACCAATGTGAAGAACTATAATGTATCCCAGTTAACAGAGAGGTTGGCCAGTTCTTTATACTCTTTTATCTATCTATTTATTTATTTATTTAAATCTGTTAATTGGCATTTATACAATGACATACCACATCAATCCAGAAAAAATATAATTCTGCCATTTCCGGAATAACAAACAATAACATTGGCGCCACAACTTTTCAATAACAAACAGGTTACATTCAGGAGCATAAACATAAGCATTTTGTAGGCAGGCAGCAATGGGAGGCTATTGTTGGGGGGGTCTCCATTATCTCCGGTCAGGAGCCTTTCATTGGGTCAGCATAGGCATAGTGTCTTAGTCTATTTCTCTTGTAGTTAGGAGTATTCTCATATACAATCATGGGGGCATATCATCAGAGGGACTGAACATTGCATGTGGGAGGGCATTCCAGGCCTCTTTGTTGGCAGTGGGTTCCCTAAGACGCTTCTTCATACCGCTAAACCATGTAGTAGTTTCCACTGTGCACCACACATCCCCCCACATTAACAAATATATTGGCCCCTCACTTTTTTTCCACCCCATAGCAATTCTCCTGTATTCCAGAATACAGGACAGGTCCATTAACTTCACCACATGCTTACCTTTTCCAGGCCGGGGATAGATACCTAGTAAACACTCTACAGGTGTCCACTGAAATATACGTACACCTGCCTTCTCAAGTGTCTGTTTGATCTGCTTCTATAAGTCTTGAACTCTCAGGCACCTCCAAAACATGTGCACCAGGGGAAGTTGGGTGTCGCTTGTTTGTTGAATTTCACAAGTCTAAGGGCCGTCATGCATGCCCTATAGAGTACATTCAATTGCACCAACCTATGTTGGCTACTTCTAGAAATGCGTTTCACAAATATTAGCGCCTCCTCCCACTGTCTGTCCCCCAGCTCTTGGCCCAAGTCAGTTTCTCATGCTAATTTGATCGTTGACACTGTGGTGCTTTTATCAAACAACAGAACCCCATAGAGTCTTGACACAGGCCTCCAGCCACCCTCTAGCTTAAACAGCGACAGTAGTTTGTCCAAAGGCAGCTAGCTTCCGGCCATTTCCTTTTTTGCAGTTTGTGAGGCTCATGTACCATCGGAACTACCCCTTATGGAACCCATAGTCTTCCACCATATCCACAAAACCTCTGTACGATCCATCTTTGTAAAGATCTCCCCAGGTAGCGATTCGCATAGCTTCCTATTTTCTCATATTAGGAAGCTCAGTTCTATCTTTACACGTATGTACTGATAAAGGCATATCTGGGGAATACACATCTTGTGTTTTAAAAATCCTCACCGTCCTGTTGCACACCTGTCTACCCAGCACCAACATATAAGGCATATCCCCCAGGAACTTCTCTGGGATCCATAAAGCTTCTTTGAGCACCACAGGTTTAATGGCCTACAGTAGCAACCCTGCATCAGATGTCTGTTTATCAGCCAACCACCACGTCAAGTGCTGCAATTGGGCCGTCAAATAATACAACTCAAACCATGGGAATTGGACCCCACCTGTCCTCATATCTCATGCGCACCATAGTCAATGCAAATGTCTGTCCCCCTTTTGCCCCAGAGAAATCCTCTAATCAGAGAGTCCAGTGTTTTAAAGGATACGGCAGAGATATAAAACTGTACATTAGAAAAGTAGTATAATTAGCGTGGTAGAATGATCATTTTCACCAGCGCCACCCACCCCATTAATGACAGGGGCAGTTTGCACCAAAAACGCATAGATTTCTCTTTTCCGTCCATGGCTGTGACAGTATTCTGCTCATGCGTACGCTCCGCCACATGCCAAATATTTATCCCCAAGTATCGGAACGTGTGGATAGCCCAGCGAAAACCCAGATCTGGCAGCTCCTCCAAATTCCAGTTGTGCAGTTTAGCCAGAGGGGACATGACTTTTCTTCACTGAAGGAAATACCCGAGAGCTAAGCAAGGTTGTCCAACACCTCAAGGACCATGGTAAGTTATGTTCAGGATCACTTAGGTACAAGAGAACATCCTCTGCACATAGGGTGATCACATGTCGTGACCCATCAACCATTATTCCGGCTGCACTGAACTTGGTTTGTAGGAATGCGACTGGTGGTTGTAGCGCCAAAATGTTCAACATTGGTGGTAATTGGCACCCATGGCTTGTACCCTGCCGTATAGCCCATGACGTAGATTTATATTTGCCCATATAGACTCTGGCTACAGGTATGGAATAAATAAGCTGTACCCATCTAATAAATCCCTCCCCAATTTTGAATCCTCTCAATGTTGCATATATCCAGCTTAAGTATAGCGAATCAAAAGCCTTGATGGCGTTGAGTGAGGCAACCACACATGGAGCCTCATGTGACTTTGTTCTTTCAATGACTTATTTAAGCTGTCGCAGGTTCAAGGATGTATTCTACCCGGAACAAATCCGGTCGGATCACGGTGTATCAGGGAGCCAATTACACATTTTAAGGCGTCCAGCCAGTAGAGCTGTCAGGATCTGTACATCTTGATTCAACATAGACACTGGTCTATACGATTCTTCTTCTTAACTTTATTTCGGTAAAGTATCGAAACGTTTTGACGCAAACAAAGCATAATCACAATCAGTGCATTATTAGAATAGTTACAAACATACCCTACGCTAAATCACCACAAATACAGTTAACAAATGTCAGGCATATTCGTGTAAATTCATATAAAACTCTAAAACCAAATTTAAAAACGCATGTTCTGACTGAAAAACTATGCCCAATTAAAATATCAATCGGGTAAGAAATCAAGCTCAGAGGTATGAGAATAAAATAACCCCAATCACCCCCCCACTTCTATGACAAGGTTTCCATGTAATAATGTCCCTGCACAAATGTCCCCTGGCAAAAAAGTTGCCAAAAAATGGCAGTTGTCTGCAGGGACATTGATATTGATATTATATTTGTATCGTGCTCATACATAAGTGTTTCAGAGTGCGACGAGGCAAGGGAGGGGAACTGGTGGAACAAAACAGCGATTTTACTAGGACCAGTGACATTGAGAATGCGCAAGTGCATGGGAGAGGGAAAGGGGAAAGTGCATGGGAGGGGGGAGAGGTGGAAAGTGCTGAGCAAAAGGAATACAAATAATAAATAAAACCTAAATAAATAAATTATAAAAAGCAACAAACAGTGGTAGTGCAGCCAGCAAGTGGCAAGTGCTAGGTTTAAGGCAAGAGACAGGGTGTGTCTGATAAGTGCAGAAAACAGGGGTGGGGGGGCTGTAGGGTTACAGATACAGACCCCAGTGCAAGGGATTGCCAGGAGAGAGTGCGGGTGGGTGGCAGGGTGAGACAGGTACCTGGGCCTGAAAGTCAGAGGGTGACCTGGTGCACAATGCTGAGACAGAGCAGATAATTACATTATTACATTGAACATGCAGAGGACCCCCCCAAGTGCAGCGGGGGACACCTCTCTGGTATCGGGTAATATTATCCCCATACATATGGTCACCATATATAATGTCACCACAACCTTTTCCCAGCGACATTATGTATGGCAACCATATGTATATATGTATGGGGATAATATTACCTGACACCTGTGCCAAGTACTGCGTTTAGTTTATGAGATACAGCTTGATCTTACCCTCCATGCACTCAACAAAAGGTTCACAACAGAATGCACTGCAAATTCCTCTTTGGCGTTTACACACAGTGCCAATGCTTGCGTTGTATTTCTGACAGCTCTACACCTAAATAGAGGATTGAGGTATTTTTTACTGATGACGTGATAAATAGGGCAGGATAAAAGAAAATGTATTAGGTTCGGAATTTCAGATTCACTGAAAGGGCATTTATTGGAAACATCACAGTTCCACTTGTGCAGTAATTCAGCCAAAGGTAACGTGCCCAGGCAGAGCTTAAGGTACAGTGCCCTAGAGAATTTTGGAGATACAATGTCCAAATTACTTTCATAGCTAAAGCAGTGCTTCAACTCCCAGTATTTCCTTCCACTCTCGCTATTTGAAATGTCAGCAAGAAGGCTGCACGCTTCATCTTACAAAAGGGCTTCTTTGATCATTTTCTTTTAGTTCTGATTAATAAACTGAGGTTCTGTCCAGCATTCACAATGTCCTAACTCAGTGAAAGCTGCCATCAGATATTCCAAACAGGGTAACGATGGGCCACCCTCCTGCGACAGAATGTGTTCCAAGGCCGATCTATACAGAGATAGTTCAGGGGCGAACCAAACCCTAATCCAATATAGTGCTGGTTTGGGCTTACATGGTAACCCTATCTTCAATACATCAACCTCTAGGAAAACCGGGATGGTAGGAGTACTTCTAGGAAGTCCCAGTACATTTTTCATAAATTTATTTTCACTGATACTTAATTGATCGCAGCATGTTCCTCCCCAAAGCTCTGCCCCATAAAGCGCTGCTTGTCTGGCCTGAGCAGAATACGCTTCCAGGGATACTTTCACCGCTCCGTTGGCATAATCATGGGCAAACTTAGCGATGGCTCCACTATAGCGATAAAGTGTAATATCAGCCTTGAGAGGACCAATTGCAATTTGCAGTGAACCGGATGCCCAAATAATCATACTCATTGACTTGCTCAACACTCTCACCCTTAAGTGTCAAATTTAGTACATTAAGTCCTTTTGTTCTACTTTTCATAAAGATCATGTTTTTCTTTTCTTCACATTAATGGAAAGCCCATTTGCATCACGAAATTCTTCAAATGCCAACAGTTGTTTTGTTAAACCAAGCGGAGTCAATGATAGTAGCACTGCGTCATCCGCGAACATTAAACTTGGACATTTCTCTCCAGCTAAAACTGGCGGATCACAAAGTAAATTCCTTAGTTTAAAAACGATACCATTGACACAAAGACAATTTGGGGGCGAGAAGGCATCCTTAGCGTACTCCCGTTTGAATAGTGATCCTGCAATCAGCCCTCCATCTTACTACAGCTTAGATCCCTGTGTATAGATTTTAAATTGCCCTTAAAACGGCATGGGAAATACTCAAAGTTTTTAGGGCTCCATAGCCTTTCCCTCGGTACCTTATCAAAGGCTGTTTTAAGATCGACGAATGTGACCTACAATCTCATGTTTCCAGGCTTACATATTTGTCACACAATAACCTCAATCTTAAGCATTTGTCAATAGTGATGATGTTTGCCCGGAAGCCAGCCTGTAGATGGTGTAAGATGTTAATATCTTCCATCCAGGTTTAAAGGGGAACCAGTTTTGCCTTGGCAAAAACCTTCTCTACCGGGTCGAGCAGGGATATCGGGCGGTAGTTCCCCGAGTCCTCCCTCCTGCCCTTTTTGTACAACAGATGATTTCAGCCAGGGTCCATGTCAGGGGAACGAGATTTACTAACATAACAGCATTGCAAAGCTTGGTAAGGTAGGGGACCCATATCATGGGCTCAGATTTATAAAAATATATTGGTGGTTTGAGGACCATCAGGACGTCCTCACATTTTCCTCCTTGTGTCCTCCTCTCGGGTGGCCAGGGAAAGGCCATCGCTCTTGGATCCTGACCGTGGAGGTGGATATGCATGGGAGGATCACCTGGGCGGAGGTTATTTGGGGAATGAGGAGAGAACATCTTTAGGTGAGACATGGTATCCCCCATTTCCCTTTCATAGGGAATCAAATATCCCCCAGGCCTTTATAGAGCGTTGCGAAGCCTGTCCCTATTTTCACATTGACATGGACTCACACACACACTATTTCGTTTTTTTAAATTTTTAAATTTTTTATTGTATATGGTTTACAAAAGAAACCTTTACAAATACATTCAATAAGAAAAAAGAAAAAAGAAAACATCAAATAGAAAAAAGAAAAACATAAAAACATACACTACAGAAGATTTTCATTAAAGACACATTACAACCCCGGAATCCTTTTTCTAAAAGTAGAAAGCATTGAGCAAACCAATAAAATCAGTGCAGAATTAAAATTCAGTACAAAATTTAAAATTCCAAATCATTCCTCCCTTTGCGAAAAATAGAAAAATTTCAAATTTATATAGATACACAGTACAATCAATATTGTAAAAATTATAAATTCATCATATAGATTGGTCATAAAGAAGGCATATACAGATCTAATGACTTAATAAACCCCGTCACTGCAAGTCCATCTGTGGTTTTTGAAATAGACAGACACTGGGACCAAATAAGATTTTCTGCTCCCAATAATCCCAGAGTATTGAATCTGCCTAAGTAAATTGCCCTCGGACCTTTCAACGCAGCGCAGTCTAAAAAGAAATGACGTGCAGATTCAATAACCCCAGGAATATGACAAAAACGACATGTAAGATCCAAGTCACTAATCTCCTTCCATCTATGTAGAACTTCCTTAGTGGGCAAAAGGTTCCATCTAAGTTTCAAGAGAAGTGAGCGGTAGAAGCGGTTAGGAAATTGTGTCAAAATAAATGAGAAGCTGCCTCTCTTCTTATGATCAAATTGTAGATCGCAGAGGGCTGAATAAGTATGAAGTTTTTCCAGCGTATCGTTCCAATCACAACAGAAAAGGCACTCTTTAACTTTGTTCGGATTGGTCAAGAGGGTATCCCTATCGGTAGAGAGGTCCAGTAAGGTCTTGTCACAGAGGTCCCTAAATTTTGAAAGAAAAAGTTTTCGGTCTAGGGATCCCTGTGAGAAGAGCATTTTACCCACACCATCATAAAGTGTGTCATATTTAGGAGAGAGCAGGGCAGAGAAAAGTGTGAGAGCCCTCCAAAGTATTCTAGCTCGCAGAGAGACTAAACCCAGTTAATACTTATGGCCGCTATAGGGATACAGTTGGGCAGTTTCATGACCTTTCTCCAGTAGATACCCTCAAGGGTGTCCCAAAAGGTCAGGAGGGCCAGATTGTGTAGTTCCATTCCATATATTAATTTTGGGGTCACCTTTCCCTTGAAGAAATCTACGATTGGCTGGAAGGAGAACCTCACATATTTATTATCTAACTTAATAGATTGTGAAATAAGCGGGAGTGCTTTATGTCTGAGGGGACTTCTTAATTCAGCGGTCGATGGTTGGGCCAAAATAAGGAATCCAAAATAAACAATTTTATGTGCTCTCATAATATTTTCACCACTTTGGTACTGAGGCGGGGAAGAGGGCAACATAAATAACAACATGGAAAAGGGACTTCCGCAAAGAGATCTAGTTGTAAGAAGACCAATCAGTTTGGCTGGGACTTTAAAATCCCCAGGACCTGTGAAGGAGGACATGGAGTGGCTGAAGCAAGCTGGGAGAGCCAGAGCCAAAATCATTGGCGTGCGTGGAGGCGAGAGTTTTGCAGGAGTACTGGGGATTGCAGAACTGAGGCAGCGGAAGGAGGAGGCAGTGCAAGGCGGAGGTTGAGGCTGGACTGCTAGAGTGAAGCAGATGAGAGCTGGAGGACTCACGAGGAAGTGCCCATCCCGCTGCCAGTCTACTGGTGGAAGAAGCAAAGCCACCAAATGCCAGCACACAACAGAAGCGAGACACCACATAGAGAATTTGAACCGTGGCAGGCGGAAGCCTTGCAGAACCGCTGTATGCATAATCCGGTGAGTGCGCCTAGAAAAGGGGGCCCGGGCATGGAAAGGTGGCTGTTGAGCCCATATGAATTGTTGAACTTTAAGTAATTGTGAATACCGACCTGAGGGATTGAGAATTCAACAGGAAGAAAGTTGGTGTGATGAATGTGTTTGAAAGACATAGAACTTTAAGGATAAACATGGTCCAAAGTAACAAATTAACCGTAACGCAAAACAGTGATCAGCTTGATAGAAAGTTGAAAATGAATATTAATGCAAATCTTGTGGGTGAAGGAAAACCTTAACAGATGAAAGGTGGCCAACCACCTATGAAGAAACCATATGAGAAATTGGGATGAGAGAAAGCTTTTGACCTGGAAGGCAAGTGGAAGAAAAATGAAGTACTTTTGAATACTGAACAGAATGAAAGTAAGTTTTGGGCCCTCTTGAATATTAAGCAGAATGAAAGAAAGTTTGTGAATCAGCCTCATATAAAGAACTGCATGTTATGAGGAAACCAGCATTGGCACGAGCCAGGAGAATGCAAGAAAGTGCAACACATGCATAGTAGTAAATCAAGCCATGATACAGTGCCAATAGAGTGTGACACAGGTGAATAAACCAAGCATCACTGTCAAGTTGAAGTAGTGGCATTGTGTTGGTGGAGAAGCAGCGAAGAAGAGGTATCGGTTGCGTGACCTGTAATGGGTGGACCATGTGGTCTGACAATTGTGCCTAGACTGAGTGCACCCCTTTATGTAAGAGCCGCTGAAAGTCCCTTTAAAGAAGCTTGGGTTTTAAAACAACCTTGTATGTGGTTTGAATTCAAGAGACTGATTGATCTGCCTGTGTTAATTAGTGAAAAGGAACAATATCTAATAGCTGGGAAATTTCCCAAGGAAATGTGTTGTTTGGTAATGCTGGAAGATTTGAACTCTCTGGGACGGTAACCCCTATTTCTTTTGTAATAATTTACACTTGCGGATGGGGAACTTGAATGCAAGCCGAGAGCAGGGGAAGCTCAGAACTTTGTTTTGAACACTATTTATTTTGTTGCTGACATCCCAACACATTGTTTACAGTTTGACGTGAGGGCAAGTATAGGTTTTGGACACAGACGGACATTTGCTTTGGACTTCTTGACACTGCCTATCCTTAGTTTTCTTTTGGTAGGGAAATCCCACCTTAGCAAAGAGCAAGTTAGGCCTCACTCCATACTGCATTTAAAAGTGAAAAAATGTTGTGGATCCAACTTGAACCTGCTGTCTGTGTCTGCTTCATGATGCCTTCAGAGTAACTTGTCTAGGTCAGGAGGCTTTTCAGCTTTTTGACGTTAAGGGCAGTAATTATTTCACTTAATGTTAAGCTAAGGGGATTAGATCTTCTTTGCTATCAGCCATGATAGGAATAGTATCCAAAAAAACAGTAGTTTCTGCATACAATAGTGAAAATTGCAAATGCCACACCGGTTCTGGAACATTACACTGGATATACTTTTGGGCTTCAGTGCTTTCCGTCCCTACGAGACTCCAAGATCGTTTTGAATCTTTCTCTATGATGGCATTTACATTTAGGGGGGAATTCCATTTATCTCTTTCTTGCTACTCTTTTTTCTCTTTTAATAAACTCCTGTATTGGGAACAAGCAAGTACTACTGCCTCCCTCCCCCAGTTAGAGAAATTTTTCACACATTTTATTAGATTCTCTTTTGCCTTCCTGCAGGCTTGATCAAAGCAGTGCTTTGTTTTTGTTACATTCCAGAGATTCGATCTGGCAGTGGCAGTAAACACTGGCCTATCCCATCCACAAGCGTTGAATGTGATAATAGTACACAAAGTGGCGACCCGCCATTGTCTTGCAAAACACGTTCTAGCATTGGGAGAACATATTCCTAAACAACGGCAGTCCCTCCATTTTATTAATTTTAACCCATTTAACCGCTTTTTTAGTGTTACCAGATAGCCTTAGTGCTACATTGTCTTGTGGTTCGCTAGCCCCCACAAGCCCAAAAAGTTGAGAAGCCACCCTCAACATCAACAGGCGGTAGTCACTTTCAACACTTTCCGGTACTACAAACTCAATAGTCTGTGCCCACATTTCCAAGTTCACCAGTATATATTCTATGAGCGAGACTCAGGGACCATTCACATATCTGTATTTTACTGGGAAATCCCCAACAAACTTCCCGTTGCATGCTTGCATATTCAGGGCCACAAAAAGACGAGCGATCACACTCTGATTCCTCTACATGGGTGCCCTGTGATACTTTAGCATCTCTATAATTTGTAATAGTTTGCAGTGAGTATGTTATGGAATTGAGTGATAACCTATGCACACATTCCTCGCATATGAGTTTCTTCTTTTCTGAATCATGACTGCTCCCTTTTCTAGGAGCATGTCCATTGCTACTCAAATCAAAACATTTGTGTTTTGGTTCCCATGCGTTTGCATGGTCCTTTGTGTTGCCAGTTATATAACTTCTAGTGTAGGTTGGCAGAGAGTTGCTTCTTTCCGGCAGCACTACTACATTAACTTTACACAAAACACCAGTCTATGCGGGACTTTGTTCTTAGAGAAAAGGTACACAAATGCAAGCATGGCGATGCAAATATCCTGACAAATTCCCGAGATGTATTTAAAAAGTCCTTTTTGAGACAATAACATTCCAAGAAATCACTGCTTTAAATCAATCTTTGGCAGTGGACATCTGTTAGAACAAAACTTTAAAAACATTAGATTTTTACCTGAAGGGATAGGATTGCATACTTAGATTAAAAAGTAGCATACATTGCTAACAAAACTTTTTGATGTTTCATTTCATTATCATTTTCCCTCATCTGCACATTTTTTAAATTCTGCGCTCAACATTGACTTCTTTCTTTGAAGACAACTATTTCAGAGACGTCCTTAAGGGGGAGGACTTTAGATGACATCACTCTTTCTATCGGTCTTGGGGGTCATTTCACAGACATGTCTACACTAAGGGAGTGCTGATATTTGTCCAGAGTTTGTCACTTTAGTCCACATATGCGTGTGTGCATGTTTGAGAGAGGACAAGTGCATGTGTGTGTGTGTGATGAAATGAATGTGATTCATGAAATGTGCAGAGTGATAGGGAGCATGATGTCTGTGTGTGTGTGCTAGGCAGTGAGAATTAGGATGGTGGTTGAGGCCTGGGTCGGAGGCCCACGGTGTTGTTCTTAAGGGTGAGGGTATGAAGAGACTAGCAGGTACAGTGCCTCTTGCACACCATCCAAAGGTGCTGTACTTATTTGGTGTCAGCCCTGTGAGAAAGGCCAATGTTTGTGAGGGTGTATTGAAGAGGAGAGCAAAAGTCATAGGATGCACTCATGTGAACACCAAGGACCAATAGGAACTGTTAAGATGGCATTCAGATTTAGGTGTATGGACAATGACCAGCAGAGGAGCCAATGATAATGCCTGTGTCCAGCTGCTCTGTGATTTCAGGACCAATTGTGGAAGGTGAGACCACGGCTGGATTAGCTGCGTGGTCTAATGAGACTGTGGTTCGAGTGTCCCCAGAGCTGTGCTCTGAATCAGGGCTCTGGTGAGTGGTGACAGGCATCCCAGATGATTAGCAGCCCATCAAAAAGTGGCTATTTATTCTCCCCACAGCTCTGTCAACTCAACTTGTGTGCAATGAGTGTAATATTCCTGCTGCTAGATGCTGGAGCTGTTGAGTTTCTGACTGCGTGCGGCATCAGTGAATCCTGCCGCACTGGACCGGGAGATGTGGAGCTGCATTGGGTGGAGTTTGGTACAGCCTGTGTGTCTCATGTTGGGAGTGACTGCTTTGCAGTTGCAGCACACTCACAACGTTAACTGGACTGAACCCACGTTAGGGCTTTGCTTATTTTGACCACATAATCACAGTGATGCCTGTGGGATCAGTGGGATGAGCTCTGTCGTGAACTCGCAGGGTAAGCAAGGAGGCGGGTATCTTCAGCACTGAACCTGACACTGGCAATGAAATGAAAGAATGGCATTGCATTGGGGCCCAGAACTTTGAAATGCTTCTGCAGGGATATCAAGATGGCTACGTTGGAACATAGTGGGCAGTGACAATCTTGGAGGGATTCATACTAAAGCAATAGAACCCTCAGGGTGGGGAGCAATACCGGTCGAGTAATGCCTCCAGGCGAGAGTTACAAGCCCGAGCGAAGCAACAAAAAAAAAAAAAATAGCCGCCATGGACCGGGGAGAAGCGAATACATGTAGTCCCTTGTGCCTTTCCATGGGGGCAGTTAAAAAGATAGCAAAAAAAAAAGAAAACAAAGAAAATGGCTGCCATGAATCAGGGCGAAGGGACTACACCTTTCCATGGTGGCCAGACAAAGAAAGGGAAGGAACTTCGAGGGACGAGGCACTCCGAACCATAGTAGGTAAGTCCTTGTTTTGCAGGTAACAACCTGGCGAGGGCCAATCAGATTGTTACAATCTGATTGTCCCTTGCCGGGTACTAATTATGCATAAAGACTGGCTTAATCCCACTGCTGATGTGTAGAACCACTCTTACAAAAGCTTGTACCCCTTTACGTAGCAATGGTCCCCAAAAAGGCATTTGCACTGAATGTATCTCCTTTCTATTTGCTTTGCTGTACTCCACCAAATCATTATTGCGGTTGCAGGACAAATCAACTGGAGACAAGCTGGAGACCTCTAGGCTGATGAAGCAGCAGAGTTGTATCACAGTTGCCCAGGCCATTGGTGGGACCAACTCAGGACTCTAGCACTTTCAAGGACTTTATTTACCAGTGAGCAATTTCTAACTCATATGTGTCCTCTAAGATCGGCTCTTGAGCACAGAAAAGCAGGAGAAAGTGAGTACATCACACTTGTATGGGGGTTCCAGCGAATCCAGTGATAATGTTGCCGTGAAAATGGCCGTCAGGTGGCAACATTTCCCTAAAAATGCCCCCTGCAGACAATCAAACACTTTTCCCAAATATTCAAGTATTGGAGGTCATAATATTTAATCACAGCCGTCCTAGAATATTTGGGGAAAGAATTTTAGGGGTCAGGAAAAAAGTCACCAACCTGGAGACTTTTTCCTAGCGACATTATCACATGGAACCGGTTCCAGTCACCAAACAGCAGAAAGAGGTGCGTGGAGACAAGTTGCCCAACCCCCAGCCTCACCCTCAACCCCCATCCGCCATTGCTGAGAGTTTAAGCTGCTCAGGAATTAAATCATTGCGAGGATAACATGGCTTACTACAGGAAAGGAAAGCACATGTCTATGGAAAATCAGCGAAAAATATGGAAAAAGGGGAAGATAAAGGCATCACAGACACCTTATGTGGGGTCCAGCAATTCAGTCACCTTAATGAAAGATTACATTAATGACAGTACAGGTCAATTTCTTCGCGGGCGACTTACAGATTCTGAAAGCTAGAGTCACAGATCAGAGGACCATCTGTCAGGGCTGAAAGGCACACTGTGGGATTTGCAGAAACATCTAGAGGGTTAAATACCCGGATATGTCAATCAGAGCAGACGGCTAAAGATGTGAAGGATCCAGGACCAAGGACTTCTGAGTAGTGGGAAAAACAGAATGCCTAGTAGGAACTCAAATCGAGAAGTTCCGGGAAGGATGGCTATGCTTATAGAACAGCCACTTGTGGATTGCCATTTTAGGTTTTGTTGTGTTGGAGAAAGACCACCGGGTTCCATCCAGAAATTAAGCAAGCACTTGGTGCTGGTCCTCAGGCGACGGTTACATAGCTCTGATTTAGAGGCATTATCTAAAGATCAGCAAGAAAGGAGGGCCTGACATGAAATGCAAAGTTCATGATTCCAACCCCCCCCCCGCCCCCTGCCACACTGAAGCAGACCAAGAACTCCTAAGTTTGAGGGGGTAAAGAAAAGGCTCAAGAAACATCTTATATTCATGCATGGCAAGCCATGTTTTACTTGGTCTGAAGGCTGTCTTGGCCAAACTCAATATTTAAACGAAAGAAATGTTGGTGTGGAGGACCACCAACCTAGCATGTGGCAGAAAAACTTTGTGACATTTTGAACCGATATGTTTTCTGATCCCTGCATGAAAAGACTTAACCCCAAGCATTTCATGGGGTCAGGGAGTGTACAGCTTCCCTCCTGCATGCCCAAAGAGTTAGTAATACTGGGCTGCAGGGAGTCGCAAATGGAAGGAGATCAGTGGTTTGTGTTTGGATTGGGATTTTATTTTAGGTGTAACTGCAAAAAGGCTCAAATAGATGTAGTGGGTGGTTGATGATGGACAGTAGGCAGGGGAAGCACCACAATGACAACACAATCCTCCATCTTGCGTGCCTAATAGCATTTAGTATCATCAGGCCCTGATGCAATACTGTGGCGCGTCGGTTGAAACGTAAAGCACAGGTCTTCTTATTTCTTTACAAGCTCTCCCACAATAGACTTCCAAAATGAGCAACTTCTAAACTGCTTATTTCAACAGTTGATGTGCTCTGATGAGGCAGGATTTCAGGTACTGTTTGGTTGGCCTTGTGGCGCTGTGGTTTGGTGCTTGGAGATGGTTTGCCTGCACTGTAAGCAGAGAAGTAACACCAAGACTTGCCTTTAACTTACTTGCACTTGCATTTCCCAACATTCATTTACTCTTTGCTTTATTGTGTTGTACATGTGTTTGTGAGCATAACATCGAAAGCATATGTGTCCTCCATTACATACATACGCTAGGTATCTTGATAAAAGATTCTCAAACAATGAGGGTTC
This sequence comes from Ambystoma mexicanum, assembly GCF_040938575.1. Lineage (NCBI taxonomy): Eukaryota > Metazoa > Chordata > Amphibia > Caudata > Ambystomatidae > Ambystoma > Ambystoma mexicanum. The sequence goes on along the minus strand of NC_090933.1, from coordinate 123,515,526 downwards.
GTCCTAAAGCATCTATGACATCATTATTCCACAATGCATTGGGCGCTCTTTACTCACTCTGATCCTGTATTCAACCCTCAGTGTGACTGATCATCCAAGAAGTGCCTCCCTGAATTCCCTTAGTACCCGCTCCCTGTGTGCTGATCTGCTTTTCTGTGGGTTTGGTGGAGAAACCTGGTAGTATGGTTTCCATAGGGCGGAACCCAAGATATGATTAGACTACAGATGTTTGGATCTGGTTAACCTCTGATGTGGGATATGACTAAAAAGGAGAGCTTAGCCATGGCTCTATTAGTTTGGATATGCCAACAGCTAGGCATGCGGCGGCTGTCTGCGGGTGTTCCGTGCATACAGTGTAAAATGATGAGAGATCTGAAAGGGGAGACGGTTAGTCGGAGGATGAGAGCAGTAGGTCTCACAAGGCAAAACATCCTGCAGCCATACACTGCTTCCACTGGTCTCTTGCAGATAGGTCCCATCTCACAATCTCACATTGCCACTGTCAGTTTCCCTCTGGCTCTCGCTGCCTCTCGCTATCTGTTTCAAACTGATGCATTTCACCTCATATGTACAACAAAACAAGGCTCTGCGAATTGGCAAATGAATGGGAGGGGGGGGTTGTCTAGAAGCTCCTCTCATTACTATAAGCAGAGGTTGATGGAGGCAAGAGCTTTTGGTGCAAGAATAGGTCTGCTTGAAATGTGGGGGCCGCGTACGCTTGTTACACCTTCCTTAGTATAGAATGCAGGTTGGGGTGCTGAGCAATCCCTCAAATCTCACTGTAACTTGCTTAGGTGATGTGCTCAGGGGGCGCTGCTGGGATTTCTGCCCATTGGGGCCAGCACGAGGTGTTAGTCAAGCATTTGACATGCCGGAAATAGGGGCAGGGAATTTCTGGATCACCCAAATATAGATCGATCCCTATGCACCCTGGGACGGAGCAAAGAATCACAAAGGGGATCACATAATCGAGGACTTAAGCCTCTACAGGGTCACACGGCAAAGGAGAGGGAGACGGAGACTCAGGATTTTGGTGGAGGACAGTAATGCAGGGTTGAGTCTTGTCATGAATAGAGACAGCAAACTCAAGGATAAATAATTGCTGGACCTTAAATACTACTCATGAGCTGAGAGACGTTTGACCGAATAGAGTTGCACCAAAGTTAAAGGGTGGCCACCTGTCGGAGGATTAATAATTTCATGTTAGGATTGGGGTAGGGCTGTGTGTAATTTAGTACTGGAAGAGTGGTTTGGTGCTTCAGGCCATGAGTGAAGTTTATCGGCACAGCTGAGCGTCCTTTAGCTTTGTGCCGCAGGTAGAGTTTATGCACAGTGGCCACCATTGGATAAACCTAGAGAAAGAGGGCATCTACTTCAGACTGCTGCCAGTGATGGGGGAGGGAGGTTGCTATAGGGCAAAGGTTTTGTTTAAGATGGACTAGAAATCAGTTATAGATTTATCATTTCGGAGGGGGTGGCAGATCAGTCTTGGTTTTGGAAAGTGTGGGGTAAATTGAACTAGGGTCCTTTTGGGGGCAGGTAATGTGGCCTTACGGGGTCACAGGAAAGGCAACTGCTAACTTCAGGAGAGGCTTCTGACAGGTTGAGATGATTTCAAAATGGCCGCCCAGAGTAGGCGGTATTACATTGATCTCCCTTCTTGATTACGCCACCTTTAAGGTGAACTGGATATGTGATAAGATTAACAAGGGGGGCGTTGTTTAATATCCATACAGATTTAAACTGAAAGGGTGGAAGGGAGCAGCAACCCCCAATACAGAAAACCAATCAATGCCTTTTCAGATATAATGATTGTTGATGGATACAAGGAGAGGTACTGCTGAGAAGCAGTACAAAAGGGGATGGGGTACTCAAGATTTATTTGATATGACCCCTTTGGTGATGCAGTACCTGCTCATGGCAATTCCAGGGTTAATTCTGAAAGGATCACTTGTCAAGCTGTTTGAGGATGGAGACATGAATGATGTTATGAATCTGCAGTTTGGGCACCAGGGTGAGCCAATGGAACGCAAGCTAGATTGGTGACCTTGTACAAGGCCCTTGGCAAAAAGGGCATATGAAGGTACTGAAATCCAGATTGCAGGTAGTGCTTTATTTTGTTGACCCTCTACTCCTTTTCAGGTTTGATTACTTTTTTGTTCTCTAGGACTATTTAAATGGCCAGGAAACCGCTGGGAAGAACTCCCATGTATGCCAGAGAGCCACTGAGAGTCTGCTGACTCTTGGAAGGCCCAACACCTTCCCCAGGATAAACAGAGGACTCAGTCAACGGCAAGTTCAAACTGCGGTTTATTACAGACAAACCCAACAGGGATCAGCACAGGAACAGGAGAAAGCCATGTACATCTCGTTCGCCCTCGGCTCGCATGCCGGTTTCACTCTAGTGTGGCGTCATCGCTACGTCACAACTTGGGCCCTTCTCAGGAAAACCTATCAGGCTCCCGGATTGGGTATTGAGTATTTTCTCACCGATAGTGGACATTATTGATGTTATTCTACTGGCCCTCGCATGTCAGGTGGCTGGCCTGGTCCATTCTCAAGTCACTATCTATAACAATGTTGCTGTATGGTAGACTTACCTTTTGTATCTTGCCCGTTGCTACCCACCCCGAGGATACTAAACTGTGATTGGCTAGAGCTGACTTCCCCAGGCCTGGGATCTGTGAAGATTCTCAGCTCTCAGTGTACCTATTCAAGGTAATGAGAACGACTATAGTGTCTGCATTGTAACTTGTGTGCACCACCTTAGACTATGAGAGTGCTCCTCTGCTCAGCGCAACACTTGTCTCACATCACTGTCCATTCTCTGCTTCAGCCATGTCACATGTTCAGAAACCACAAATTTGAGCAGTGCAGCTCTGAAATATGAGGATTTTATTTGTGTTTACTGAAGTTGGTGCCTTTGTCGTCTAGGGATTGGAATGTCACTCGTATCTCTGTAGCCTTGGCAGCTGGTCCTTCCCCACACATATTACTATCTGTCAAGTCTGAATTCAGCTCAACTCGCCTCTTGCTGAGAGGCCAGAGGCCTGCTGTAATTTTCTTAAACCATTGTAATGTAGTTTCTACAGTGTCTACGCCATACTACATTCTCCATAGGTTAGTCACACTTGGTTTTGTCCGGTCCCATAGATGTTCCTGCAGTTCAATGGGGTTATTTGCATGTAAGCATCTGCAAGCTTTGCTTAGGATCTCTTGCTTCTTGCGGTTCCTGCGCAGCTGCATTTGGCTAATGGCAAAAATAATAAAAGCATGCCTACCCCTTTCATTTCTGTGTCAACACTGTGCTTCCCTCTCCTTACCTTATCAGCAGTGTTCTCTCGTCCACCTTACATGGTCGTTCCATCTGCTTCGGTTGGGGGAATGTCAGGTCCCATAGGTGCTCCGGTAATTCCATAAGGTTATTCGCTTGTAAGCATCTGCAAGCTTTGCTCAGGATCTCTTGCTTTTTGCAGTTTCTGCGTTGCTGCGTTTGGCTAATGGCAAAAATAATAAAAGCAATGACAGTATGTATATGTGTCTGTCCTCTAACTACAGGACTGTATGCTCGTGTTCTTCATGTATTCGAGTGTGTGTTTATGTCCCGAAGTGCGGATAGCACGTGTGCTTCATATCTAACTGTGCTATGTCATGGTGTCCCTAACGACGTAAGCAACATGGCTTCTGGGTGCTTTTCTTGAGACTGTTGATGGAGGTGTCTTTGGTCATGACATGGGGCTCCTCATGGGGTAAGTTTGTGCCGCACCTGGCCTGTATGGCTAGTTCAGTTTGCATGGCTGGCTGAGGGGATATCTCTCGACATACTTATCAATCATGGAACCACTGGGAATCGGTCTGAAATAGAATGGGTGATTGCAGTGTTTTCTGGCTTCTTCCTCATCATGAATTTCGTGGGCGGGGGAGGCGTTGGTACCATTCCCCATGCCTCTTTAAAACAAGCTCTCACCGTGATTTTTCTGAACTCATCAGAGATCCGTCTAGAGAATCCTATCAGGCACGAGTCCAGGAAGTCTTTGAGGGGAGACGGAACACTGCTGAACGCAGGTGCGTTGCTTACACCAGCAAGAAACCCTTTCCAAAGTATGCATGGAGTAGAGGTGATGCCACTATTTATTGCAAGAAACTTGCAGAATAACTTTGAAATTCCATATTATGCTTCTCGGAGAAAATGACATGCATCATAGATGGTAAATCATTTGGCTCTTCCAAATTGAAATCCTACCACCACTTCCCAAGAATGGCCGAACCCTATGTAAATGGTAGTAAATGCCAGTTACTCTTAAGGTGGCCCTCTATACTCACTGCCAGAAGTCAGATGCATATTTAGAATCAAACAAACGGTGCCTTAGGCACCTTTTCTTTGGACCGTAGTGACAGCCAGGCTCAGACTGGCCTTTGTAGAAATAGGCAAATGACAGAAGGGTGGATCCCACATTCTCTAGTGGACAAGTTTTTTCATCCAAAGTGCAGGAATATCATTTCACTGAAATGCCAAAGATACTGAAAGGGATTCACTCACTTGAATAAAAGTGACATCACAAGATTTTTTACCTCAATTGAATCGCAGGAAGTCCTTTCTGTCAGATGACCTTTGACCTTGATGATATCGGAGGAATTGTTCATGTTCTGTGGATACCGGGAGATTTGTGTAACTGCTTGACCTCGAGCAAAGAGATTAATTCATACAGCCTCAGAAGCGGCCTCATTCTGTAGTCGTTCCTGTTCGTGTTTTGTAAGAGGAGCGGCTTGACTCCGGGAGCTAGCTGAGGTCCTTTCCTCAAACCTAATCAGTGTGGCTGCAGTCTGGCATCGGCATCGGAGAGAGAGCAGGTGACAGAAATTTTGACGGACGCACTCCGACTTCGGTGTAGATGCGAGACGCCGGCACAGAGAGATACAGAGGCGGTGTGGACCTGTGGCACGGTGGGGGCTGTGATAAGCAGTCTGGCGAGCCTGGAAGGAAAATCTTAGAGAAAATCTCTGAGGCGGCCCGCTGAGACCCGAGAAAGCCCGAGGAAGTCCGTGGTAAGGACCTATTCGCACTATTCTGGCACAGAGCATTTTTTTCTTTTTTTTTCTTTAAGCCCCTCTCTAACTTTTTCCGAGTCCCCTGCTAATAGTAAAAGTGCTCAAATTGGGAGCAGCTGTGAGCAGTTCCTTTGGGCTGTATAGTGCCTTTAACATGCTCAAAGCATACCGCTTTGGGGGAAAAGCCAACAAGAAAACACACGAAAACGTGTGGTGGCTAAAAACATTTGAAACATCGCCAGGAGACTGCGGGAGCTTCTCCTTTGATCCTGGCGAATTTTATGAGTAGCTACGAAAATACTGGTGACTTTGTGCTCTGTGTGTGTGTGTGAAGCGTGGTCCGTGGAGCACCTAGAAGATTGTGGTACTATTGACACGCTTGATATTATGAGCTCTGTCGACTTATCTACCAACCAGTCGCCTATATGCTTGTTTCATTTTATCGAACTTTCTGGAGTTAAATATTGCCGGGAGACTGCAGGAGTTTCTCTTTTGATCCCAGCGTACTGTACAGGATAATTCTAGTGAGACTAAGCACGGAACTAATAACGTGCCCTCTCTACCCAGCAGTCATCTGAAAGAGCTCAATATCTGCTCCATTAGCACGCCAATAATAAGCAGACTGTAAGAGCTGATATGAAGTTGTGCAGTGCACTCTCCATGGATAAGGAGAGTGAGGTGGAAGGAAATGGATCCTACATGCCGGACTCGGAAATTGTAGGACACCCCCTTGTTCAAACGGTCATTCAAAATGTAAATTCTTCTGCACAAGCAACCATCCATGCTCAAGTTCACGTCGAAGAAAGACTCACCACTCCAAAGGGTGGTGCTGAGCAGACACACCAAACTACGCTCTTGCAACATTGGCAGCGGGGCCTAGAGTACACAGTAACTACCCAAAAGATTCAGCAAAAAAATCCAAGCACATTTCGGGAAAAAAAAGGCACAAAAGTTACAACGATGTACAAGGAAATCTGGCATCCTCTTGGCTTATGCAGCCAACTTTGCAAACTACACCGTGTAGCGTTGAAATGCATTCCTCCATTGATCAGATGGAGAATAATGAGGACACAGTATGTAATGGGCAAGGTAGACTATCCTCCTCCTTCCAAACTAGCAGTACCTTAAAAACCCCAATACTTGATCCACATACGTCAGAGGATGCAATTCAGGCAGATTTGCCTATAACCAGCTCTAAGCCAAGTTCAGATACATTGATGGCCTTGAATTTTGTTCTGAACTCGTTAGTTTCAGTCTTTGAACTTTTAAAAGCAGAAGTTCAAGGTCAGGCGGGCACACTGTTGGAGTTGACGAACGAAGTGGCATCCTGTGAATCCACCTTGGTGGGATTGGTCACGGCTATCAATATCAATGTGATCCCACCATTAAGAGACCTAAGATTAGAAGTAGTCAAACAAGGTCTAGATATTTCATCGATACAAACTATGTTAAGCCTCCAGTCCAAAGCAAACGAAAGGAATAACAAATCATTGAGTGAAACGGTTAAATCCCTGAACAAAGTTGTTACTCCGCAAGCTCCGGAAACAAAAGAAGAGGCTATTCCAAATCAACCCTTCGATGACGCACCTCTTTCAGAGTCATTGCTGGAGGAGTTTTTTCAGCTAGCAAATGTAGCTGAAGGGGAATTGGATAATACCGCGAAAGTAACATCTACAAAGCCGGCTGCAGAAACGGAGAAGCAAAGTGAGGGGGAACTTGGATGGAATCCAGTGCATTGTCAACGTTTAAGAAGCAGAAGAAAAATGAGAAAGCGCCAAGAAACCAGGAAAAGATCAAAGACTACGCAGCTTACTTCTAAAGATATCAAGAAGAAAGCAAAAAGTAAAGGCCCCTCCGATGCTACTGCTCTAGAGGGATCAGATAAAAAAAAGAAAAAGCTAACAGCTAAAGATGTCAATGTAGTAATAACATCAGCGAACGGGACTTGTAATGTGCTAGACTGCCCGGAAGAAGAGGATGAACAAAGCAAAGCACAAATTACAGGGAAGAAGAAAAATAGCAATCAAAAGGTTAAGATCAATGCACCTTGTAGCACAGAGGAGAGTATCAAGATTACGAACATCAGCATTGGTTGCCAAACGGAATCAAGTCAAAAAAATCATAGTACCCTGGAAAAGGTTCCAGGGGAGAATAACGTAAATGGATTAAGATTGGGGACAGTGCATCAGACTGAAAGATCCTTATCAGAACCTCGCAATAAAGACAATTTAGTGAATACGGTTAAACTGGCGCCAATTTTTCTCCAGAAAATATTCATATCGCAGTAGAAAGCCAATATCGTTAGCGAACCATCACCAGCTCAAATCCAAAACAGTTTAAAGCTGGCCCCGATTTTCCTCGCAGCCAAGAAAAATATGAAGAATTTTCCAGCAGCACAGGGAGTTTTAACATCAGTCACGGCACAGAATCCTCCACAGTCCGGATCTCTGCAAGCCGGCTGTATGTATAATGGAATCAGGAAATCCGTGGCTATCATTTGCAGTTTAATCAGGATAATTTTGACCCAGTATCACAGGTGATAACCAAAGAAATTACGGAGCAAACTTTAAACAATACCAAAGAATATGCCATCCCAAGAGTATGGTTAAGACTCTGTAACAAAGTCAAACAACATAAGTCTCTAAATTGGGCGGTGATCTTGGGAATCATCAAGAAAGTTAAAAACATCAACCTCTTTTCGTCAAAAGACATTGAAGCTGTAACCTACCCCTTGGCACAAGACCACAGTCTTTTCATCATCCATAGCAAGAAATGCTATCCTAAATGAAGCTAGAAACATGGAGGCTCATGGCCTAGAAGTCTCAATTAGTGACTTGCAGAGTGTTCTTGTGGTTCCTGGCAGAGCCACAGAATCCATCCGAAATTTAACCAAGGCCCCCGGAAAGGAAGTGAACAGAAATAAAGAAAACGAATATAAGCTACAGGACGATGCTCTTTCCCTCCTTCCTGAGATACGCAGGTTTTGCAGAAGTTAGGTGTGGGCTCCCAGCAGCTTTAGGAGGGATGGCCTACACATTGTCAGTTGGAACACGCGGGGTACCAGTACATTTAAGGTAAAAAATATGCAAGAATACCTATTTAATCAAGGAGACGTGATCCTATTGCAAGAAACATGGCTGGTGAATCCCTTGAGTATTGAGGGTTTTAGTGTATTCTGTTTGCCAGCTTTGCAAAAAGCAAAAGGCAGGGCGTCTGGAGAGCTATTGTTAGCCCTGAAAAATCATATCTTCAAGGATATAGTTACTAACTTTGAAAACCCTTTGGGTATTCAAGCATGTAGAGCCAGTTCATTTCATGAAGGCTTAGCCCTCAATTGGGTATTGATTAATATATACTGGAACCCCGCCCGTTCAAAGCTGTCTCTGTTTTTGGAAGTTTTGGGATCCCTGTTGTAGACAATTAAACTGGGCCCAGCAAACAGCAGTATAATCCTGGCTGGCGACTTCAATGCAGAATGTTCGCAATCAAAAAAGTTCATGAAAAATCACCCAACTGCAAATAAGACAAAAAATTGGCAAATGTGGTTGAATTTTATGGACACTTGGAATCTTAAAATGATGAATGGTAGCTCAGAGGGAGATTTGGGGACTTCTAAGACATGGCACAGAGGGGACTCTTCCTCGGCTTTAGACTATATATTTGTTTCCTGGAACTTGTATGCATTCCCTTCCACTTTAGCTATGAAGCATGATGGCGGTAACGACCACAGTAGGCTGGAACTATCTTTTCCTGCTTTCTTCAGCTCTCTTCCAAATAGAAATAGGCAACGGTTGAGTGGGAATAAAGGTAAAGTTAGACTAGTAAAGTATAGAAGTTAAGGCGAAAACCTAAATAGACAGCAGAAGAAGCTTCCACAAGTGATCTGGGAAACAAACTGCCACCCCCACAAGTTTGTCAAATTTCTTTGGGCTACATCCGCTCCCAATTAACCAGCTCATCAGGTGAAACAAAGGCATACTCATTCCTTTGATGAAAAAACACAGAAAAGGAAAAGAGAACACAGAAAAATTTAGAAAAATTTATACGGCAAATAAAGCAAGCAGGATATCCACCACAAATGGATAAGGTAGAAATGAGTAGAGAAATGGCAAACTACAGATCATGGTCATTTCTTCAGAGAGCCTCCCGACTTCAAAATGATGGAGAGAAGGTCCTCAAACTTCTCAGAGATGGGAAATACCAAAAGTTTTTGGACGCTCATCAACCATTTTGAAGGCGGTTCCGGAGGCACACTGTGTAATCTGGTTTTGGAAAGGGGCTGGATAGAGCATCTAATAGAAGTATTTAAAAAAATCGACAGTTCCCATTTTGCAGTTACACCACATATACCATGGCGTTTGAAATTTGACGTAGGGGATATAGAGGAGATAATTATTAAATTGTCTGTTTTGCGGGCAGCAGGCCCTAATGGCCTGATGTACCAAATACTCAAAAAAGAGCAAGTTCTGCGGTCACAACTTCTCTTTCGGTTGTTTAATGAGATTCTTAAGAGGTGTTTATTTCCAGATTCTTGGAAAACAGCCCTGGTTATCCCGTTCTTCAAAGCTGGAGACCATTGAGCAGCGGCTAATTATCGAACTATAGCCCTGCTCGACATAAAGAGTAAAATCTTTATGAAGCTTTTGTTGAATGAGATGACACAGTGGGTGGAAAATCATGATATCCTATCCCGATTCCAGACGGGCTACAGGAAGGGAATGTCAACAATGTTAAATGGCCTCATATTAAACCTTGTAAGTGAGCAGACTGAAGATAATAGATTGTTACCCCTTTTTGGCGCATGGGTCGAAGGCTTTCGACCAAGTGGACCAGGCCCTTCTTTGGAATAAGCTAAGACAGTGGGGTTTACCGGAAACACTTCTTTCAATGCTGGTGGAGCTATATAGGGACACCAACACAAGGATACAGTTGGACAAACTAAGGACACCACTTTTTTTCAACCTGTTTCTGGCAGACATAGGTTTGTCCTTAAACTCATCTGCATTGGCCAGCCCTGTGTTAAATGGGAAAAAGATATTTTGGCTGGCCTATGCAGATGATATAGTGCTGTTAGACAGAACACCAATAGGCTTGCAGCGCTTACTGACGAAACCGAGTATTTACGCAGAAGCTAACAAACTCTCCATAAACCCTGCCAAGTCGAACATTGTGATGTTTAAACACCCACAAAAGAAAACTAAGTTCACAAGGTGGGAACTAAATAGTGAAGCAATTGAAGTTGTGGAGTCAGTGAAATACTTGGGATACATCATCCATGCCTCTCCAGCTCTTTATAAAGTTGAAGCAGAAGTTACAGAAAAGGTAGTGCAGGGAGCTGCACAACTGCTGAAACGAAACCAGAAATGTTGCAAATGTTCGATCTCTCACTTGATTAGGTACTATTTGGCAAAAATAGTGCCAGTCATTCTTTATGGGCTGGAGGCTAGACCACGATTGTGGTCAGTCAATTAGCATGTTTTCGAGGGGCGGATATGGAAAAAAGTATTAGGTCTCCCTGCCTGTACACCTAACTGGAGCCTCAGATACAAACTAGGCCTAAAATCCCTAGGGTGCATGGCCCGTTGGAAACTAATCTCCCTATATCGGGATATTTTGGTTGGTTGAGAAACAACCCTATATAGCGACATTAGATGTCATATGCTGAAGACCAAATCTGCAGTCCTTCGATTATTGGAGAGTAAGGTAAGAGAGCTTCTCTTTAGTGTTGACCTTGATGTAGGCACTCTTGTATCCAACCCACTAAAAGTTAAACAAAAACTTCAGCTCATGGATTGGATAACAACTATAGAAAAGGTGTGCATGGGTGCATCTGTTAACCTGTTTTTAAGTGGCGAAAAAGAACTAGGATGCCCTGCAAACTACCTGATGATATTCCCAGATAGTTCCCTGCGTAATAGCTTCCTAAGAATCAGGTTAAACCTGGTTCTTTGTGGAGAAGTGTTGGCAAGGTGCCATCAGGGTTGTGATGCAAAGCAACTATGTAAAGTCTGCATTGACCCAGCACAGCAGACATTGAGGCATTTACTCATGGAATGCGAGGGGACATGGAACTCCTGCTTGACATAATTCAGGCGTTTTGCACGAGAAGAAGAAAATATCATTTCAGAGTTCTTCTGGGACAAGATTGTCTCGGGCAGCAACGCCACACTTTCTTTTGCAGTGATATGTGTGTTGAAAAGCTGTGAGATTATGCTGTAGAGCTGCATAAGGTGCTGAAGTTAAAAGAAAGGTGAAGTAAAGGCAGATCTGGGCAAAATACCGATCTGATAGAGATCAGGATAATAGGGTTTTATGTATTTTTATTTTTTGTTCCTTTTCATTATGAATGTATTGCTCTAATGGTATGGTTCAAATAATGAAATATGTTGTTTTATTCATTTTTTAAAGACTCGCGAGTCAAACAAATAATTAAAAAAAAATATTGGAGGAATTGGCATCACTGATGTCAAACTCCTGCAATAAGTATAAGATTCTATTATAATATATATTTTCCAAGATAGATTTTAAAAGTATTTTGTTTACTATCCATTTATTAACTCGGGGGTGGCTTTGAACTTTCGTGGGTGAAGTCATGACATGTCAATGACCTACATAGCTGAACCATCACATGTCAGGGAAGCTGCCGTCAAATGCCTGCACAACCTCATATGGATAAGCACTGCCATCTGAGGCCAGTCCAATTTAGCCTCACACCCTGTGCTATTTATAGCCTCATGTGAAAGTGATATAGTCAACAGATGAAAGGGACAGCCTCCCGCGCCCAGGTACTGCATCACATGCCAAGTGCGCTTGCTTTGTACACGTACAGCCTGACCTGCAATTTGGGCCCCTTTTGTCCAAAGGAGATGTACCCCAATGCCAGGTGGTGGAGGAGGCTTGCGCATGTAGAGTTCCTGTCACAAACATGGTGCCACAAATTTAACATACGTCATACACCTCCTATCTTGCTAAGTATGCAACTTGTTTTTATAGTGCTGCATTATGTTGTACTGCCAATTCTAAGTGCTACAATGATATTCAATTGGTAAACCCTAGGATGATGATAGACTGATGTTCCATCGCATGACTGGAGGCAGCACACATCTTTAGAGGCAAGAGCTTAAATTGCTGAACTGCTGGTGTGGAAAGCTCGCATTTTCCTCAAAGCACTGTTCTACGTAGGCTATTTCTCTAAGTTTGAGAATATTTGAATATTCATAATTGTGCCCTCTTAAAAATATCTTTATTTTCTGGAACTTACACACTTACTTATTTAATAGAAATAAACGACAGACCTCTCCAGTTATCCCATGTCCGACGTAATTAGTTCACCCTGTCCGTATTTCTTTGTTTGCATTATGGTGGTATGCAGTGATTCCATCGACCATGCTTAATTTGCGTCTCCTCCTACTTTTACGACTTTTTTCGGTTGTGTGTGTGTGTGTGTGTGTTTGTACGGGTAGTATTGACGGTGGGGTGTGGGGCAAGGGCAGAGAGAATGAGGGGGACCCACCCATTAAAAGAAAACAATGAAGAAAGTCCACCTAGAACAGTTGAAGCAGAAGGCCGCAAAGTAAACGTGGTCGATGGAATAACAGAGAACCGATTCTGCAGATGTCACTTTATTTTCCACATTAAATGCACAACTGAAAGTACTAGAATGTAAAAAATTAAATAGATCAGGGACCGCAAGATATTCCTTTGTCAATACCATTAAAACATTTTCAAAATTCTGTACAGGAACAATTGAGTTATTTAATTCTTTTATTGTTCCAACTGAGAAAAGAAAGACTGGCCCACCATTGTAAAAACTGAAAAAGCTCTGGCTAAAAATCCCAGTCCCTCAGATTGAGTTTGCTCCATACTCAAGAAGTATGAAAACGAGTTTCCTCGAGCATCGCACCGATTTGAACTAAAGCGAAAAGTTACAGCGTTTAGCATTTCTCACAATGGACGTGTTCTCTAAAATTGAAAACAGATTTTAGATCATGCTATTTTCTGTATATATTGCACTGGATACTCCTGAGAGCCACACATTTCCAAATAGCATTGACAGTTCCTATTTCATCATGGTAGCAGAGTCACTGCCAGGGGCTGCAGGACGTTTGCTAAGTTTAGGAGCTGCTGAACCTGGTTTCCCCTAATGGCCTCCATGCCTAGAATTAGAGGCATTCGAACACTCATTCTGTAAGAGCACTGGAATCCAAAGAGACGTATTCCATAAAAGTAAAGTCACAGAGTGAAGTTTGCTGAGCATGACAGTGTATGTAGGCTGGCCCAGCTATTCCCCACTGAATTCCTGGAATGGTGAATAACATGGGGCCAGAGGCCTGAGCATGCGTCTCACTAATATTATATCTTAAGAAATGTGCCCCCATTCACGTTTGAGAAAACCGACTACGCCCATGGTGACGAGAAAAGTAGCTTTCTCGAGCTACCCACAGCTCTTATGATGTGGAAAGGCCCCCGCAGGGGAACCTTTGTTGATCCAATGCGCCCCTCTGGCAGACAACTGTTGCACTCACAAGAAAAGCTTGTTGACTCCCTTATAAGTTAGTATAGTGGTGCAGATGAGCTGCGGTACTGTAAAGTTATCACTTTCACCTTCATCATACAAGTCTCTGAGGCATGCTATCTCGAACGTCTTGCTGGTTCACAAGCCAAGGGAAGAAGTTATGCTGTGGGGGGGAGGGTATGTAGGGGGGCACTGGCAGGGGTGGATCTACGCTAGCACCAGTGCCATGACATCAATGACATCGATTTAGACAGGGGTGGGAGAGGGCAGAAAAGGAGTGAGGGGGAAAAAGGAAGGTGAAAAAGACAGAGACAGTCTCACTCTCTTGAAGTCCCTCCCACCACTGGGACAAGGACAAGTTGGATAGTTGAAACAGTTGGCAGCCATGTCATAGTCAGGCAAGGTTCTGAAGCTAACCACGTCAGCCAATTAAGGGCCAGGCAGAGGTCTGGAGCACTTGTTATTGATGCTGTACAGTACACAGTGTAGTTCCTGGAACAATGGTATCCTCTCAAATGTATTAACAGGTTGTTTTTTAAGTCAACTGCTGGTCTACTGTCTAGTGTGCTGCTTTATCAGATGTGAATTGTGAGATAGTTTGTACTATTGGTTTTCTAGTTGTGATCATGAGGAGCTGTGTGCTACATGTATGTAGCACAAGGCTGTACGTGAATAATAACACAATGGGCCTCATTACGACCCCGGCACTAAACCATATCAGCACCATGGTCCATGCCGGGGTCCGCCATGGTGAATGGGGGAATTACCGCCCCATTCCAAGGTTGGCGGGGCGGTAATTCCCCATTCACCATGGGCCCTTCCCCATTCCCATTTTTGCCCCATAGGGCTCAATGGGAATGGGGAAGGTGCTAAGTACCGGGCCGCAAATTGCGGCACCGTACTTAGCACCAAGGTCCCTTCGCGGCACCCTACTTTAACGGCTGGTAAAACCAGCCGTTAAGGTCGGGTCCCACAAAGGGACCTCGTAATCAGGCGCTAAGTGTTTAACGGCGTCGCAGCCTTTTACGGCGCCGTTAAACACTTAGCGCCAGGGTCGTAATGAGGCCCAATATATCATAGAATAGTAAAGCACAATATAACACACAACATGGCATCAAAAGGAATTTTGCTGGCTACATACCTGTGTATTTGATATGATAGCAGGAAGTTGCAGGCTTCCCTTTTTAATCTCTCTATATAAAGCAGAAACTATGTTAGTTTGTTCCTTTTACAGTTCCACACGTTCCACCAATCTGCACCAAATTATGCAAAGTTACGTGTTATGACCTTCCGGACTTTACTGGCTACATGAGATTTGGAAACTCCACCCCTTTCCCCAGAATTCAGCCCCTTCACACATGAGATGGTTGCCTGAAATCGGCAAAATATCAATGTGGTCGTAGAAGGAGTGGAGAGAGCTCCTTTTAAGCATCTCGATGCCAGGAACAACACTGAAAGGTCCTCTTGAAAACAACATTTTAAGGCTAGGATGCACCATTTCCGAGATATTTGCACCACAACACATTGCAATGCACTGCACCATGCCAGGGTGAGGCGACAGGTGGGGAGAGCACGCAGAAGGTCCCAGTATGCTGCAGCGTGCCAACTCTCGCCTCCCCTCCACATCTGCTCTGCAGTATTTCCGCCAGCCACACGCGCCCATTATGAGGGAATATCTGTATTAAATGCTCAAATGCTTTTCGGTATAACAGTTTTTGATATGTCTCTGTGGGAATCTATGTTTTCTATAAATGTATAATGTTATATTTTATTGTTTATTACCTAAATAACCACACATACATTCATGCATATACATATAAGCATGTGCCTGTGTATATATCTTTGCTATATATATTATTGAATTGTATTCACAAATCTTAATTGCCCATATCTAAACACAAGATACTATTATAACTGCTTTTCTGTGAGCTCTCAGAAGCACCTTTGTGCCACACGTATGCTATGGTATTGCATTATACCATAACATGGCATGACCTCCTTGTCTGTCTTCCTCATCCCAGTGCATACTTTTGAAAGTCACCCTTCTTTTCTTTTAGTCTCACTTTTGCCGCCATGTAGGTATAATACCTTGGGTATACATTATTTATTTATTTATATTTATTAGAATTTTTGTTCAGTGCTGATCCTACCCAGAGGTTCTCAGAGCACCTTACAAGGCTCACAATGTTGAAAATATGGGACGTGAAACAGAAATTACAAAATGTTTTCATTATAGGATAAAAATATTAGAATAGACAATGGGTGGCAGGGGAGATTGAGGGAAGGGGATATGTGTGGGAGAATCCAGTATGTTTTCAGGCTCTTCTGAAAGTGGTGATGGAGGGTGCAGCGTGGATGCGAAAAGGAAGGGTGTGCCATGCCCTAGTTGCACAGTAGGTAAATGCATGTTTTTGTGTGTATGCAGAGTGGAATATGTAGGGGGTGCTGGGTTGCAAGTATGGTGTTTGTGTGGGTGACAGGTTTGAGTTTGTCTTGAAGGTAAAATGGGGGTTTCTGGTGGTTGCTTTGAAAACAATGCAGAGTCCTTTAAAGGCAGTTTGTTGGGGTACAGGGAGCCAGTGGAGCTGGGCGAGAGGTGGGGTGCTATCTGAATGTTTGGGTAGGAGAAGGATGAGCCTGGCTATTACGTTTTGTATGGCTTGCAGGGGGGCAAGGGTGCTGCTGGGGAGTGCAGTGAGTAGAGAATGTCCGTAGTCCATCTTGGAGAGAACTAATGCTTGGACTGCAGTGTTGAAGTCATCAGGAGGAAGGATGTGTCTGATCTTATTAAGGAGTTGTAGCTGCAAATTGCATGTTTTGGTATGGCATGGTATTGTTTATTTATGTAGCGCCTATACACGGGCAAGTGTTTCAAAGTGCTCAAGGAGGGTGGTTACATGGGGAAAAAACATACAGTCGCTCAGAGTCCTAGAAATTCTGAGATGATAGTCATCTGCACAGGCAGAGTAAGTGCGTAAAAAATACATTTAACAGTTTGGGAGACAGCAAATAGGTCTGATGGCAATTCTGCATTTTTAACAGTGCAATTAAGGGGTGAAGACAAGGGAGAACAGGCAGACGTTCTTCAGGTGGTGTGCATATGGATCAAGCAAGTGCAAGAGGGTCAGAGGGAGGGGGAGGATCAAGTGCACCGGGTTGGTTGAGACTGGGGTAAGGAAGAGAGGGAAAAAACAGAGAACTAGGTTAGCTGGGTAGAGGGAGAGAGAAGGCAGAGGAGAAGAGGAAAGTCTTGAGGAGTTTCCAGAATTTAAGGAGATCTGGCTCAAGACAGAGGGCAGCCGGGGGGCTATTCCAGAGGGAGGCACCTGTTAAGGATAAGGATCTCCCTCCAAATCTCTGCTTGGAGAACCATCTCATTTGCAGAAGGTTGGAGGTAGATGAGCAGAAGGCTCGTGAGGGACAGTATTTAGGTAGACAGGGTTGCAGGTAGGTAGGTCCCAGGCCCCAGAAAGCCTTGTGAACAATGCAGAGGGTCTTGAATTTGATCCTTGCAGCCACAGGAGCCAGTGAAGGTATTTCAGTGCCGGAGAGATGCGGTCCGAGGGCTTGAGACAAAGGATAAGTCTTGTGGTTCTGTCCTGGATGACTTGCAGAGGGTGCAGGGCAGAAGAAGGGAGGTTGAGGAAGAGGCTGTTGCAATAGTCCAGCCTGGAGGGTATTACCCAAATTGGTCGTTTACAATTGTTCGAATGAACAATTGACCGAATTTAAAGTGTCACAATTGACCTTTTCACAATTGATCGAATATATATATATATATATATATATATATATATATATATATATATATATATATATATATATATATATATGGGTTTTGGGGGGTTTGGCGTTGGGTGGGGGGTTGTGGGGGGTTTCCCCCCACATATGTGGTACAATTGACCTTCACAATTCGGTCAATTGTGAAAAGGTAAATTGTCATTCAAGCAGTTGTAAAACGATCAATTCGTATACAACCGCCTGGAGAGAACCAGGGCTCTGAAGACAGTGGGGCTCTGAAGACAGTGAGCCTCTGGGGGAAAGTGAGAAAAGGTAGCGTACCTCTGAGGAGGTGTAGCTGATAGTTAGATTTTTTAGAGATGTCTGAAATGTGAGAGGAGAAGTAGAGAGTGGAGTCAAAGATGACCCCAAGGTTTCTTACTTCGCAGGTGGGTGCAGGCACCGGGCTGTGGGTGCGATTTCTCGCCGTCACCATAACCAGTACAAAAGGGACCCTATAAAAACTCAAACAGAAAAGAGTTGAGTAAACATTGCTTTATTAACACACAAGCATTCGCGAATGGGCCACAAGTTCAACCGTCTCGCAAAGCAAGTCGTCGAAGTGCCGCCCTTTGCCCTGCACATCGTGGTCCTTTTATACCCATCTGTTTTACATTGTCATACATTGCTGCACATAGATTATGTCCACCACAAGGCGGTTCCTCCCAGTCATGACTTTGCATCAACGGTCAACAGTTCAACATCTGCTATTGTGGTTTCCTGTTATCTGTTATTCGCTCTCTCTCGTGCCCCTCTGTGTCCTTATCTCTGTGCACGAGGCTGTGCTTACTCATTCCTTCCCCACCCGTAATCTGCAGATAGTTTTAGCAGGCTCAGCATGCTTCGACATACAGTGACCAAACACAATTCTTCTGTTAAAAACAAGTTCTTGCCAGGTCAGCAGGTCTTAAACGCCGCTGTATAAAGAGAATGCCTCTTCTTTTAACAAAAGGTACATTCTTTTAACACATATGGTGATTAGTACAAACTCCAAGTGTGAGCACAACATTACATATGTATGCGTACCTTCAATCCACCCTTTGCTCACACTTGAGCATCAATCTAAACAGTCCTAGCATAAGCAGATGGCAGGAAAGCAACATCATCACATACTGTATGTACCATAATCTTCTCCAGGCCTCCCATGTCAAAAAATTCCTGTTGTACATGGCTTTTATCCATTGGATTTAGGCGCGTTATGCTGGAAGAACACATGGAAACACAGCACGACGCACATACCGGGAAGCATTGGATGCAGAGACAAATTCCTACAACTATTGCCGCTAGAACCAGTATAGGCGTAAGAAGTTGCCATCCAATTTCTTTCAGGAGCTTCATCCACCAGCTATCTCCTGACCCTTCCTCCTGGTGGATGCTATCCGCCACTTTATGAAGTTTGTTTACTCCATCCAGGATTCCTGTACTCCCTTCTGGTATGTAAACACAGCATTGGGATCTCACCAAAAAACAGACTCCGCCCCTTTCTGCAGTGAGTATGTCTAAGACATACCTATTTTGGAGAGCCACTAGCCGAATTGCTTTCATTTCATAAGTGATGTTTTCCATTAGGTCTGCAGATTCTTCGATTACGAACTCAATGGCCCTGTTTAGCTTTTGGATTTCTTGACTGTTCATAAAGATGCCCGCTGGAGGAACCAGGACCCCCATCAGATCTATAAACGTTTCCCATCCTGTAGGTTGATACGTAGGAATTTTTGGGTTTACTGCTCGTTTATTTCTGCTGTGTATTTCTTTATGCAGAGTAGACGGGGCATATACCATCACAGCCGGCATTATTCTGGCTATGTAACATACCCCAACAAAATCTTTGGCTAACCACAAATAAGCCCTCTTGTTACAGACGTAGGCATGTCCTTCAATCTGTAACAATCCCTTCGTGTAGTTATTTAGATTCACCATTTGACTGCACCCCGAGATCATTCTTTGATTACCTCTTGCGCTCCTCTTAAAACATATATTCTTTGGCCTAAACTCTTGTGTGATGGTGATAGGGGGAGGAGGTTCTCTTACTATCTGTACCATAGCAGGTGCAAGCCCGATTCCCTCAGTTTTGATTTTATAGCGTATCTTTTCCTTTAGAAGGGTTTTGTTCTCTCCTCTAACATAACAAGCGGTATTCGGTATCATGTATTGCTGTGCTGACACTATTCTCATGTAAATTAATGTACACCCGGCATCCTCAGTAACTGGCGATGCGTACACTGGGATGCCTTCACTGCTATGTCGGGGCATGTGGGTGCAGATCCAGCAATCAGTTTTATTCACTACCCCATATGTTGTGTTTATTATCTTCACGTATTCATTTTTAGCATAGTCTTCCGGGTCGTGTTGGTCATAGGCATCTCGATTCCTGCTCTTGACCCAATCTGTTCTCCCTGTTTCATTTGACTCGGGCAACAGGTTCTTTAATTCATATCTAGATGGATGTTCCAGATACCAGAATATTATGGCAAATGCTATTAGTACTACTATCGTGCATACAGAAAACAAAATTTTGCCTCTTGTGGTACAAACTGGTATTTTCCTCTTACCTTCTGTGTTTGAGGAGCATACACTTATCCGTTCAGGGACTAAACCAGCATACACGGGTGTAGACATAGTTCAGTATATGGCTCAGTATACAGCGTATATCAGTTGCAACCTAGCGATATAGCAATATCCCCTATTTAAAGCACCAGTGTCCTTATTACTCTAATAGTGGTAGGTCTCACTGAAAACCTTCATCCGATCTGTCCCACGTCTCGTAGTGCCTGTCCCAGGAGGGGAACGCCGAAGGCCCTTCAGGCTACAAGCCCGTCGTCTTCAGTAAGGCACAATTCTGCTAAAACCAACAAGAGAGTCCAAATGTTCATCTCCCTAATGATCAAAGTTCAAAACAGTGTCCTTACACGTTGCTTGGCACATACACATCACGGGATCGGAGGCGATGGGCACACCTACTAGTGTCATCTGGCAGTACTGTTGCAACCTCGGGTTGGTTGGTTCCCTTTTCTGGATTCACGTGGTACCAGTGCGATTTGCCATCAACTTTTACCGCAGTTTGTGTTGCGAGGAGAACCTGAAACGGGCCCCTCCATCTGGGTTGCAGTCCGCTGGTGCGATCGAAGGCTTTTATAACAACCCAGTCACCAGGCTGCACGTCGTGACCTTCTCCTATCAGAGGAGATGGAGCTACTGCGTTCACCTGTGCATTAATAGAAATCAGTCTATTAGTTAACCCAATACAATACTGTTGTAATGCAGGCCATGCTTGCTCAGACAATCTCTTAGGTGATATGGGGGTCCCAATACTTGGTGGACACCCCATAACAATTTCGAAAGGAGATAAACCATGTGTACGCTTAGGCATAGTACGCATACTCAATAATGCAATAGACAATGCATCCGGCCATTTCAGTCAAGGGCATCCAGTGTTTCAATATGCATTGTGCTGTGGAGGTGGCTCTATTGTCCCGCAGGGGATATGCTTCCACCCATCCTGAGAACCCACATCTCATCACCAAACAGTAGGAATGTTTATTTACAGGCTCCAGCTGTATAAAGTCCATATACACCACCTCAAAAGGGCAGGTGGGTAACTTACTGTGGCCCGCCGGGGCCGGTACACCTTTCCCCACATTATATAAAACACATATTTCACATTGTTTTGCCCATTGGCGACAATACATTCCCAATCTTTTGTTGTACCACACAGTACTTAAAACTTCTTCCATAGTTCTTGCGTTAACGTGGGTTGGACCATGAGCCACGCTCACTATCACAGGTAAGTATGCGTCAGGTAGTACCCAGGTGTTCGTTTTGGTATGTGCCCATAGCCCATCTACCGTCTCCTCATATTGATCATCCTTGTGCCAAGATAGTCTTTCTTCAATGGTTGCATCTGCTTGGATTTCCTTTATGCGCTCCTTCGTCCCTTCCATAGTCACATCCCTCCCCACTATGAGCTGTCGGGCTTCCCACCGAGTGTCCCTTGTGGCAGCTAGTTTAGCCATCTGGTCAGCCAAAGAATTTCCCTGCGTGACATAATCCAGTGTTTTTTTATGCGCTGAGCACTTCACTACGGCCACCATTTTGGGCAGCGTAAGGGCTTGCAATAATTCAGCAATCAATCGGGCATGTTTAATAGTATCACCTTGGGAGGTTAAAAACCCACGCTCTCCCCAGAGTTTACCAAAACTGGAAACCACCCCATGAGCGTAGGCTGAATCAGTATAAATTGTCACTTTCATACCGCTGCTTAACACTAATGCTCTCGTTAGCGCAATTAATTCTGCTGCCTGGGCCGATTTTTCACACACTTTCCCACTCTCAATCAACCGTTCCCCTGTAGTTACTGCATACCCTGCTGTTGTCTCCCCATTTGGCAGTTTGAAACAGGAACCATCACAGAATAATATACCCTCATTATCAACCAGCGGGGTGTCTTGCAGGTCTGCTCTACCCTTAGTGTGTTCTTCCATTTGGATCACACAATCATGCCTAATGTCATCAGGTGAGGTGGGCAAAGGAAGCAGTGTCGCTGGATTCAAAGTGTTACACCGTTCAATTTTTACATTACTGGCAAACAGGATCATCTCATACTGTGTGAGTCTAGCTGTAGTCAAATGCTGTGTATGCACTCTATTCAGAAGAACATCTACCGTATGTGGAACCTTTACTGTTACTTCACTCCCTAGGATGATACCTGCACTTTGTTTTAGAGCTGTTGCTGCTGCAACTACTGCTCTCATGCATGGGGGTAGGCCTCGAGCTACTGAGTCCAGAGTGCTAGAAAAATATGCACATGGTCTCTGTTTACCCCCTTGTTCCTGTGTCAAGACTGACACAGCGCAACCTTCCTGTTCATCAACAAAAAGGCAAAATATCTTAGTATAATCAGGTGTGCCTAAGGCCGGTGCATGGCATAGAACATGTTTCATAGCTGTCAGGGCTTTTTCCATCTCAGGTGTCCATTCTAATGGGCCGTTTTCTTGTACTTCTTTTAAGGCTTTTAGCATGGGCTGGATCAATACAGAGAATTCAGGAATCCAGTGCCTACAGTAGGATAAAACACCAATTATCCTTCGGAGACCTTTTGCCGTGTCTGGACCTTTTATGGACTGTATCAAAGCAATGCGATCAGTAGACAGGGTTTGCCCCTCTTCGGACAGCTCAAATCCTAAATAATGGACCTTTTGTTTTACATACTGCATTTTGGCTAGGGCTACCTTGTGCTTATTCTCTGCTAAGTGCATTAGCACCAATCTGGTCACATAATGGCATTCCTCTTCGGTGGCTGCACATAATAGCAAATCATCAACATATTGTATCAGAGGAGTGTTAGCGGGTAGGGCTAGGTTATCCATCTGTGTTTTTAGTGCTTGGCTGAATATGGCGGGACTTTCTGTATATCCCTGCGGGGCTCTAGTAAATCGATACTGTCTATCTCGAAGAGTGAAACTAAACAGGTACCTGCTTTCTTCGGCAATAGGAATGCTGAAGAAGGCATTTTTCAAATCAATTACCGTAAACCATTTCGCTGTTTTGGGAATTAAAGTGAGTACACTTGAAATAATAGGGACAACTGGATATCTGGGTTCTACTATTTTGTTTATTTCTCTCAAATCAATAATAAAACGATAGGGTAAGGCTTCATCACCTTTCTTGTGTACTGGAAGGATCGGAGAGTTACAAGGGCTATCATTTGTTGGCTCTACCACCCCTAAACGTATCATGTCCTGCACTATTTGATATAGTGCCTGCTCTCCCTCGTGTATTGTTTTATCCTGGGCAACCTGGCACCGGGCTTTAGTTTGATTACTACTGGGGAAACATCCAACACTCCTACATCATTCCCATGAGTGGCCCATAGTTCATTCGGGATGTCTTGGAGTTCCGGGGGCAGGGTTTGCATTACTCCTATCATACTCATAGGTTTGCTTATGGTCATTCTCACTCCCTGGGGGGAGCAATATATTGTGGCCCCTAGCGTTTTTAATGCATCAATACCTAACAAGTTTTCTGGGCAGTGATTGGTCAATAGCCACCCATTCTCCCATTTTACCCCATGAAGTTCCGCTTCTACTATTTCACTTACAGGAGTCTTTATTGGATTTCCCCCAAATCCAACTGATACCTTGCTTTTATCCGATAATGGGACAGCGGGGACGGCTCTGATATTCACGGAACTGTTTCCAGCTCCCGTGTCTACCAGACATCTCAAGTTTCGCTGGGGGCCGATCCTAATAGAGGCATAAGGCCCCCTTTGGTCTATAGGAACCTGCACCACTCCCGCTATCTCATTCCGGCATCCTCAGGACATATCGCTTGTGTTATCCTGAAAATCATCGTTATAGTATACCCCTTCTCCACATTCTTCACCCTGGCATACACCTTGCACTTGTGTCGTTTGTCGTGGCTGATACAGTAGATTCGGGGGAGGCGGGGCCGGCCAGGGAACATCCCCTCTTGCTTGTCCGTCAAAGGCATTGGGTTGAGGGGGTTTAAACATTCTATTGTCTTGGTTGCCGTACCCACCAGTCCTATTTCCTGGGGCAAATGTTGTCTGTGAAGGGGGCTGTACGCCCCTTCCTCTCCCACCACTCTGGGGACACTGGGATTTCCAGTGTCCGGGTCTCTTGCAGAAGGCACATACATCTTGGGGTAGCCCATCCCTCCTCCCATATAGCGCACCTCCTTGCACTGTACCTCTTCCTGTCCCTTGGCCCCCTATCATGTTGCTACTATAGCCCTGTGACGGGCCGTTATAATTGTAGTTATACCTGCCTTGGGGCCCTTGATGCAACTGTTGCATCAACACTTTGGTTTTTAAATCCTTCTCTTGTCGTGCCTTTTGTTGTCCCTTCACTCTTTCCCCTCTTTCGTAATACCTAGCCATTTCGAGGAGATCCCGGGGGTTTCTAGTCATCCATGTACTTTCTGCCCTCCTAATGTTCTCCTGAATTGGCCCGTGGAGCCCCTCTACAAAGTTTGTGGCAAAGTACCGTTGGCCCGTTTCAGACCCTATCTCTAGCCCACTGTGCGCTTTGAATGCTGCTTCATAACGCAGAAAGTACTGTGCTACTTCCTCACTTGCACCCTGTATCACAGCGGACAGTTTCTCCACATTCACATCAAATGGGGGTAACACCTTTTCTAGAGCCCTCAGGACTGCCATGCCATGCCCCCTTAGGGGTTCAGGATATTCCTCATGCAGTTTTCTATTTTTGCTCGCATCCATTACATCTTTCCATTTTATTGTTTCATTGTCTTTGGCACGAAAGGGGGTCCATATTTCTTCTGGGACAATGGCTAACAATATGTTATCTACATCCTCTATGGTAAATAACCCTGGTCTGAATAACTTTCCTACTTCTTTGTAGAATCCTGCCGGGTCTATACAGGGGTCGGGGATGGACTTGGTGATATGCATTAATTCAATTCGGGATAAAGGGACATACACATAGGTGCGCATCATGTTACCAGTGGCTGCCTCTATGGTGGGTTGGCACTCTCTCATTGGCATTAATAGTAACTTTTCCGTATTTGTTTGTTCACTCACAGGGGCCTGCGCTGGTGGCGAAACAGAGGATTGATGACTAAGAGCTTTCTCTTTTATTTTTTTATAATCTTTTAATAGTTTCTCCACCTTAGCCATCCTCCATTCTTCCACCCCTGAATCATCCACTCTTATATTAGATAGCAGTTTCTTATCCAATTCCGTCCTAATCCTATTCCACTGGGACACATATCTAGGCTCCTTTTCCTCTTCTATATCATCCACCCTAATAAGAAGATATTTAATTACGTTTACTTGTATAGGCCAGCCAAGGCCCTCCATCAGACTCACCAGGGTGGACATGGACTGCGAGTGTATGGATGCTATCATACGATTAGCTACGTTTTGGCCCGCCTGGTCTGCATCTTTGAGTTTAGCCTCTCTTTCCCTCACCTCTCTTTCCCATGCCCTCTTTTCCTTCTCCCATTCAACACCGCCCCTTATGACTTCCGCTATTATGTCGGACATACATCCCCATAACTGAACACTGGACGCAGTCACTGGTAGTAACGCGACAGCGTCCTGATATGCTGAGGGCAGATCCGCAGTACTCTGTCCTCTCAATTTACAGTTACCCTCATAAAAGGTATATAGTTTAGTGGCCACTGTCCTAAATTCCAAAGGTGTCAAACGCCCCAATTGGTCCCGTAGGCTGTCATTGAGGGGTGTGCCATACAGCCCGGTCATAAGGATTTGCAAGTCTCCATCTCTATCCTTTTCTACAGTAGTCGTTCTCCTATGGTCTATCAACCTATCTGGGTCTCCATACTTCATTGGGAATTCCACCCTTTCACCCTCACTGTCTGCCGGTGGAGCTGTAGCTCCTGGAAACAATAATTCAGTCGTTGTTTGTTCTGCTTCTAGCCCTATCACATCTTCATATCGAGGCACCGGCACGGCAGGATACATACCCCCACTGTTCTTAATCATCATATGTCTATCCAACTGATCTAGCCTCTCACCCTTCTCTTTTATCTCTAGATCATGTAATTTTTGATTTACCGTTCTCTTCTGCTCCTTTGCTTTTTGTTTATTCTGAGCATTGCGCCTGTGCATTGCTTCTACCCTCCATAGTCGTATAGCCTCAAACTGTGCGGGTCTAACCCGTCTTTTTACTAACTCTATTTCTATTTTGGATATGCGGTCTATGTCAAAGGACCCGGTATCTGGCCAATTATGTTCAATCGAATCTTTTGTATATTCAGACCACTCCCTTAAAAACAATGTCGAGTTCAATCCATGTTTAATCAACATATCAAATGCAGGGGTTCCTTCAAGGGGGGCATAGTGTCTCTTGCCTATACCGACCTTGTGGGAAGCCGTTTGACCCATCTTGGCGGTATACCGCAATTGCCTACAACACTCACCTTTCCCAAATATGCACCTATTGGCTAACAATAATAATACATCCTCCTGGCGTATCTAACATATCATATCATCATTTCAACATTACTTCTTCATAGACGGACTTACCACCGTCCTCTTCACAAACCCTGAATCATGATTTCCTTATTCCATCATGCATCCGTCCATACCATTTATCTTAAGGGTCCCGCCAGAGTGTTCCGGACCCGAAGGGCGACAGCCTGCTGTTCCACCGCCAACGGAGCCGGAAAAACAAGGATGACGCGTTGGTTGCAATCAAAGGTGCGGATTCAGTTGTTGGGGCCCCGTGATCAATTCCTTCTCCGGTTCCGCCGCGGCGTTCCTCACCCAGTGACGGACTGTCGCTCCTTCGCGTCCCACTTCTGACACCAAAATTGTGGGTGCGATTTCTCGCTGTCACCATAACCAGTACAAAAGGGACCCTATAAAAACTCAAACAGAAAAGAGTTGAGTAAACATTGCTTTATTAACACACAAGCATTCGCGAATGGGCCACAAGTTCAACCGTCTCGCAAAGCAAGTCGTCGAAGTGCCGCCCTTTGCCCTGCACATCGTGGTCCTTTTATACCCATCTGTTTTACATTGTCATACATTGCTGCACATAGATTATGTCCACCACAAGGCGGTTCCTCCCAGTCATGACTTTGCATCAACGATCAACAGTTCAACATCTGCTATTGTGGTTTCCTGTTATCTGTTATTCGCTCTCTCTCGTGCCCCTCTGTGTCCTTATCTCTGTGCACGAGGCTGTGCTTACTCATTCCTTCCCCACCCGTAATCTGCAGATAGTTTTAGCAGGCTCAGCATGCTTCGACATACAGTGACCAAACACAATTCTTCTGTTAAAAACAAGTTCTTGCCAGGTCAGCAGGTCTTAAACGCCGCTGTATAAAGAGAATGCCTCTTCTTTTAACAAAAGGTACATTCTTTTAACACATATGGTGATTAGTACAAACTCCAAGTGTGAGCACAACATTACATATGTATGCGTACCTTCAGGGCCAAGGGAGGACGGCCAGAGCGAAAGTGGGAAAGCGGGATCAGGGGTCCCAATACAAACAATCTCAGTCTTGGTGCCATCATGATATGTTGATATGATATGATATGGCTTTTATAACGCGCCTATACACAAGTGTTTAAAGGCGAAACGAGGCAATGGAGGGGGAACAGAGGGAAGACAGACAGCGATCCTACTAGGCCAAGTGTCATTCAGATCGCGCAAGTGAATGGAAAGGGGGGAAGGGGAACTGTAGGGGGGAGGGGGGAAGGGGACAGTGCCATACATGGGATAAGAATAAATAACAAAGTAAAGAATGGCCAACTGGTGGCAAGTGCATGGAAGAAGGGTAAGTTCAGGCATCAGGTGTCAAGTGCTAATGGTAGGACTATAGGGATACAGAGAACAGTGCCCAAGTGCTGGGGTATCCAGGAGGGCAGTGCAAGTGTGCGACTGGCGGAGGGGGGGGGGCCTGGGCCCGAGATCAGAGGGTGGCCAGGTAAGCCAGTGCAGTTTCAGTATAAGCAAGGAAATCAGCAGGGGAGAGGAGGAGAAAAAGCAGAAGCAAAGAGAAAGGTTTTGAGGTGCTGCCTGAACCGGAGATGGTTCTGCTCAAGTTTCAGGGGGGCAGGGAGGCTGTTCCAGAGGGAGGCCCCGGCCGAAGAAAGTGATCTACCACCAACTTGTTGCTTGGGGAAGCGACTGACCCTGAGGGAGTTGGAGGTGGATGAGAGAAGAGCTCGAGAGGGGAGATATTTAGGAAGAGAGATTTGAAGGTATTGAGGCCCTTGGCCCCAGAAGGCCTTGTGGAGGATGCAGAGGGTTTTGAACTTAATCCTCGCAGCCAGTGCAGGGATTTCAGTCCTGGAGAGATACGATCCCTGGGCTTGAGGCCAAGGACAAGTCTCGTAGTCCGGTTCTGGATGAGCTGCAGAGGGCGGAGGGTAGAAGCAGGCAGATCTAGAAGCGTTGAGGGAGAGGTTGTTTGCAGCACACCAGGACTGAATAGCAGACAGATATGAGCGAGGAGGATGATGAGGGTGAGGGTAGCCTGAAAGATAGTTGCCTGTCATCCGCATAGCACTGGAAGTTAGAGGTGAAAGTGGCAATCACACGTGCGAGGGCAGCCCTATAGACGTTGAAGAACCAGGTGGATAGGTTACATCCCTGGGGAATGCCACTGGTTGAGAGAGTGATAGTCGAGTGAAAGGCTCTGAGTTCCACCTGGGATGGACTGTCAAAGAGGAAGGAGGTTAACCACGCCAGAGCTTGACTTGTGATTCCCAGGTGTCAGAGAGACATGCAATCAGGATGTCGTGGTTAACCGTGATGAAGGCAGAGGAGGAGTCAAGGAGAATGAGGATAGAGGGGGCATTAGTGTCAAGATTTGAGAGCATGTCTTGATGGGTGACAGCAGCTATGTGGTCCATGAAGGAAATGTGGGGGTTGATGGTGAAACCAAGGGATTTGACAGGTGTGGAGAAGGATATGTGTTGGTTGTGAAGTTCTTTGATCCAGAGGGTGAGTTTGGGGATATGTCTTTGGGGCAGATGAGAAGGAAACCCATTTTTGATGGTTTGAGCTATAGGAAGTGTATTGCCATCCAGGTGGTGATCGTGGACAGACATCTTTTGAGGAAGTGGAGTTGGGAGGGGGTTGAGATTTGGAAGTATATTTGTGTGCCATCTGTGTATTGGTAGAAATGGACATTGTGTTTGCTAAGGGTCTGTCCAAGGGATTCAACATATAGATTGAAGAGGGGTGGAGACAGGGAGGAGCCTTGGGAGACTCTGTACTCGAATGGGGTGGGGTTGGATTGAAAAGGGGGTAAGAGACAAAGTGTGTCCTGTCAGTACGGAAGAAGGTGAATCAGTCACGGACAGTGCCTGAGAGTTTCAACCAGTGGGATAGGATCGGATGTTGGGTAGAACGGTGTGGTTGATGGTGTCAAAGGCTGAAGAGAGGTTGAGGAGTATGAATAGTGCTGTCCTTTGTATGTGATGTTGTGAAGGCCGTTAAGTGATATCAGTGCTATATCAAGGTCCAAAGCCAGTTTGGAAGGGGTTAATCAGGTTTGTGGTGATCTCTTGTTGCAGTTGGGTAGTGACTAAGCATTCCATGATTCCGGCGAGGTATGGCAGTATAGTGATGGGGAGGTTCCATTTGAGGAGTATGTGGGTGGGAGATGGTTTTTTGAGGAGGGGTAAGATTTGTCAATTTTGAGTGCAGAGGGTATAATACCGTGTGAGAGACAGGAGTTGTGATCTTGAGCCAGTGGGGAGCGTGGGGGGGATAGGCTGTAATGCAGTTGGATGTGACTTTAGGTGGGCATGAATCATACAGGAAGTGTGCATGTTTTGTTTTGGTAGTAAGGGTAATGAGGATGTCTGTGTCGATGGGGTGTAAGGTGTCCCATATGATGGAATGGTTTGGAGCAGGGGGGGTGAGAGTGAGATAACTGAGGGGAGGGCTTGCCTGATGTATATTTTGGAGTTGAAGTAGTGAATGCAGGAGTCACATATTGCATTCAATAGTGGTGTGGGAAGCATGAATGGTGGGTTGGAGATGGATTTGACAATGTTGAATAGTGTCTGTGTACAACTGGTGTGAGTTATTGGAGGTAATTGGTGACTTTGGCATTGCAAATGGCTGTTTTGTATTTGTTGCATCAGTGTTTCGGTGGTGTTCTGGTGGCGAAGCATGGCTTCCTTTACCAGGCTCTTTCTAGGCATCTGGCTTCTTGCTTGATAGAGGGGAGGGAACTTCTGAATCATAGTTCATGGTGGTTGCTGGGGGGGGTGGGCATATTGTTGAGTGCCTGTGTGATTAAGCTGTTGTAATTATTGAGGAGCATAAAGGGATGTGTGAATGAGATGGAGGGGGTGGTCTGTGTCTGTAATGTGTTTGGCTTGTCTGGCTGAGGTGGAAATGCGATGTGTGGCAGATGGGGGGACCTCTATGAAAGAGTGAGCATGGAGGAGTTAGCAAAGTGGTCTGACTAAGACAGGGAATGGCAGAACACTGTAACACATGTGTGAGTGATTCTTTTGACAAAAGCAGAGTGCTTAATATAATTCATGGCGAAAAGGGGAGCATATGAATGAACAGATCAATGCAAAGAAGCATTTAAACAAATCCAAAAAGAAATAGAAGACCCCCCAAATCTCACACCCTATTACACAGCTTGCAAGACAGTAATAGCTGTAGATGCCAGTGCATATTGATTATGAGTGGCACTAATGCAAGTAGAAAAGAACGACATGACAATGTTGCATCTGCCTCAAATACCTTAATGGAAACATAACAGCATTACTTTGCAATAGAAAGAGAAATGCTTGCATACCCAATGGCAGAAAATAAATTCAGGATGCACTTATGGGGAAGATAATTTAGGCTATGGACCGACCACAAGCCATTAGTAAACATGCTGGGACTGAGTAACCCAGGCAATCCAACTCCTCTTCTAGCGGGGTTAGCATCAAAACAACCTCAAGATAGAGCATTACCCAGGATGGCAAAATTGGCAATCTGATTGTTAATGCAGCGTGGCTGTACAGAATGAGCTACCCAAACCCACTTGATAGAACCTTCAATATTTTGGGATGAATAACAGGTATGCCACAGGTCGTCTGGGGATTCGTCCGACTCCCAAGGGCCCAACAACCCTTCCCCAGAATGAACAGAGTACTCAGCCAATGGCAATTTGGAACTGTGATTTATTACAAAAAAGCAACAGGGATCATACAAGACAATCGCGATTCCCCAGTACTTCTCAATTTTCCATGGTGCGTTTCCCAGCTTTGATGCTACATGCCGTCATCACCTGGGCCCTTCCCCAAAAACCTATCCCCACTACTGACTGAGTGCTGAGAGTAGTAACACATATATCTATCCCCTATAGAGGTTATTGTACTGGTCCTCGCATGCCAGGTGGCGGGCCTGCCCCGTCCCTTAAAACTATCTATTACATTGTTGCAGAGTTGTGAAGTTACCATTGGCTCTTGCCTGCTGACATCCACCATGGGATTTCGGTCTCTTGATTGGCTAGATCTGTTCTCCCCAGGACTGAGACCCAGTTCAGTTCACAGCCCTCTGTGCACCTCTTCACGTTGATGTGAAATGACTATGATTCAGAATTGTATCTGGTAGTAGACCACCTGTGAGAGTGCTTTTCCACATTGCAACACTTTACTTCTCGTCTGGATCGCTGATATTGGCTCGTCTTGCCACCACGGGTGAATGCCCATTGTCTAGTTCGGCTGCATCAAGTGGTTATAGACCACAAAATTGAGCTCACTGGATCTGCATTATGAGGATGTATTACATTTTTCTGCAGCTGGTGCCTTGTCGTCTGAAGCTTGGAATGTGACTGTTTATCTCTGACCTTGGCTGCAAGCTCAGTTGTGCTTTATGCAGCCTGAGTCTGCTCCTCTTGTCTCGTGTTCTGTGGCTTGAGGCCTCCTATAATTTTCCTTAGACTTGTAATGTGCTTTCTACATACTGTTACAGTGCTATGTTCCCTATAAGTCAGTCGTACGTGGTCCTACCAGGCTCTATATATACTCCTGTAGTTCCATAGAGTTAAGTGCCGTATGCATCTGCAAGCCTGCTCAGGATCTCTTGTTGCTTTGCGTTTCAGCGTTGCTGCATTTGGCTAATGAGAAAAATAATAAAGGTTTCGACAGGATGGATATGTAACCATCCTCTATCTACAGAACTGTGTAAGCATGTTTTTCGTGTATGCGAATGTATGTTTGTGTAATGCGGTGCAGGGCTGCGAGTATGCTTAATGACTATCGGTGCTACGTCGTGGTGTCACTAGTGACATCAGCACAGTGGCTTCTTGGTGCTTAATTGATGCAGTGCATTATTTTGTTTGGGTCCACGATCTCTATCAGGTTCTGTGGATCTGGAAGGATCTGCAATGGATATGGTTGGAATGGCTGTCTGAGGGAATACCTTTCTGCATACGTGCCAGCCAGTTGAGCACTTTTGGTTTGTCCGAAAAAGGATGAGTGACTTTCAGCGTTCCTGGCTCTTCGGCCTGTCATGTTCATGGGGGTGAGGCGGGGCATTGCCGGGACCCTCTCTGGACCCTCTCTTCAAATATATCCAGCAACGGAGACGGATACAGGAAAACAAGCAGAGAAAGCAAACAACTCTAGGAGAATACCACCACTCTCCAGAAAGTGGTAGAACACATCAAGAAAGGAGGGCTTGGAGAAAGATCACTAAATGTCTAAACTACCACAGTTCACAGCCCCGGTAAGAGCCCACAGATCTAATGCAACTTAAGCAGATCTGAGTAGTCTAGAGTTTTTATTACAAAAATACTTTTATTATCTCTTCATATTTTATTTTTAGAGTTTTTACTAAATGAGCTGCAGAATTGCAGAAAGATGTCTCAATGAAGGGCTGGTCATGAAAAATGATGTGATGATACCAGCTCCAGCCACCAGAACTTGATTACCTCAACTGCGTTATGATGGTAACAAAGAGACCACCCTTACAAAATGTAGAACAATAGAACAATACTGGGGGCTGCAAATGAACATCAACATTGAAAGACTAGTAGGCAGTCACCGTGTATAGAAGGGAGGCGATGAAAGGCTGACGTTAAGACCAGCACCACTACAGGCAAATCTAGGATGGTAGAGCTAAGCGGGGCTCCAAGTGGGTGTTGCTTTTATAGATTAATGGATTGCATGCCAAAATGACAGATGTATGCAACAGGAATAGTAGACTAGACTTGCAAATTGATGGAAGCTGATTTAATGAATAAAATAACCACTAAGTTGATCATACGATTCTTCCAAAAAGAGTTAGGTGAGAATAGTAACATACAAAGGAGTCCAATTTACATCAGAGACAATGAAAACATATCTCAAACAAACAGACATCAAGCACAAGAATTCTGCTCTACATCGCCCACATGGAAACCGACAAGTTGAGAGAGCGAACAGTTACATCAAGGGCATGATACGAGCTGCATACAGAAGTGGGCTTCAGTGCTAAGCAGAATTTCAAAAGGGACTACCAGCTCGCCAAAGCACTCCAATCAGTGTAACAGGAACCTATCCCATTTTCTTAATGCAGGAAAGATGCGCCAATACACAGATACCACCTGCCTGGGTCAGTGAAGTGAGTAATCAACCAGAGGTTTACATGGGTGAAGTACAGCTAATGGTAAAGAAGAAAACGTTTGTGGTATATAACGTTTTTTTTTCTTTTATATTTTAATTTGTGTTTCATATTCTTTTGTATTTTCTATTTTTAATCTTTTTTTCCATCATTATGACTTTGTGAAAGGCTTGTGCCATTCTTGCCACTGTGAATAAGACAAAACACAATAAAAATAATTAGTGTAAAGAGTGTTAAAAGGAAGACAATGCATCATGTGAGAAAAGAGGTTAAAGAAAATTACCTCCAGCTAAAAGTAAAGCTGTCTCATAAGGACAAAAGAACATTGCCTTGACACAGTGAACCCCCACAAGGGCACAAGGTGATAGAACATTGTATACAAACTACAGATGGAAACAATGGTATCTGGAAAGACTAGTACTGTGCCATGGAAGGGAGCAGGAGGACCCTGCAAAGCACTCAATCATAAATGGTACAGTAGAGGAAGGGTACCTCAACGAAGAATGTGGGAATGAGAGCAAATCTACAAAAAACACAGGAAACCCTACAGCCAAAATTCCCACAATACGAACGTGGCGAGGATCTAAATGTTTGGTTTGCGGAAGCTGATGCTGAAAGGGCACTAGGAATCATACCAAACCCGCAGAGACATTCATGGGTATAGAAAATTCTATTTAGTAGATTGCATTTTTAACTAATTTACAAACATTGATAATGTAGTGACGGGAGATGTCAGATGCCGACACTGAGGTGTCTGACATAGCATGCCACGTAGGGAGAGGCACATGGCATGCAATGCAGTGGGAATAGAGTGCATCTACAGCATAGGTGCAGTGGTTCTTCTTCTGATTCCCCCCTTCTTCTTCCCAAATGAGGAGGAAAAAACATTCTACCCATAGATATTTCAAGACAGAGGTGAAGGTTACCATTAAAGGGCCCTTATGGGTTGAAGAGGCTCTTAAAAGAGGTAGAAAAGGAAAGTGGATAACTCACACTTCCTCATGTTCTTCGTCATCGTCATACTCTACTGCATGGTCCTTATCCTCATCACTGAAACCCAGCAGGAGGAGAGTGATCCCAGCCGGAACCATCTGGATAAAGATTTCCAGGATGTCGTTTTTTTTCAACATAACAAACACCACTGAGTTTGAAGTTTGGGGTACCCCTCGGTCTCTGGCGGACCTACAATGTGCCACATTAAACATTCAGACAAATGCTGATTGCCACTGATGTCTGACATCCAGAGAAAAATCTTAAGGGAATGGGAAGTTCGGGGTAAGATAACAACAGCAAGATTACAAGGAGAAGAAGCCACAGTGCCGTATCCATTGAGAGGTAGACTCCATGCTGGCCAGTTTCACTGGTCACTCGCCCACGAATACTGAGGAGGCCACTGTGAGAGACTGTGCGGACAAGAAAATGAACTCAACCATCAATAAACCTTGTGTGGGGAGTTAGATCTCCCTCAAGCTAAGTCCCTATGCATCATGTATGGCTGAATCTGCTTTTGGGGACTTCCAGAAAATGTATAATACCGTGGAGTATGGGACTGACTGAGCACTTATTATTGGAAAACTTTGAAAGCGTGTAGACCACCTCTCCTATCTGTCTTTCAATGGCATGAGAGAATCTGACCTGGCAATGGGGGGGGGGGCACCATGAGAGGAAGGCGGCACATCCTTGTGGGGGACTGAGCCACAGAAGATTCACAGAAGCATGCTGCCTTAAAACTTCCCTTTGAAAGGAGCCTTGCTAATTGGTTACAACCTTTAAGAATGATAAATACTGCCACCTTGAAAAAGGGGTGTGGGATGTGCAAAAGTATACCTTTCATTTTGTGTGGTTTTGTCTTATAGCAACCACTCCTTTGCTAGCATTGGAATACCTCAAAAGTGAGTACTGGGACGAGGGAAAGGCTGTTGCGGAAAGGATCGGATTATTTAGCAGCAATCTTCATTGCTCCAAGTCCTGATTTGCCTGGTGTTGGTAGGCATGATCGGTCTCCCCCACAATTCCCTGAATGGAGGGGCCCATGCGGTTTTGCATTTCCATGGAGCTGAGAGCAGGGCTAAGCAAAGATAATAAAAGGTTCTTCCGTCATACCTCAAAGGTCAGCACTGTGACGAGGAAGAGTAGGACTAGCACCTGGTCATAACACATCATCACATCTCATCATTCTATAAGTTGCATTCAAAGCCTTCTATTACTATAACGAAACACAGAATTCCTTAGGTATGATTTTCATATGCCTGCACGTGCTCAGGGATTATTATACATATTGCTTGATGGATTGTCACAAATAGGTATTTTTCCAAGCAGACAGGCAGCAGCATTGCTGGAGCAAAGGATGACTGATGCACCTTTCAGCTTTCAGATTTGGACTGCTAGAAAAGAGCCAAGTTTCGCTCTCCTCAAAGGTTAATGACACAAACCAGTTGTTGGGTTCCTTTCTTCCCATAGTTTCCTGACAGTACACCCCACATAACCCCAGCATCTGATCACTTCCAGGACCAGGTTGAAGCTCCATGCTGTGGACGACGTCTTTTATATGCCGTGTCCCCTGGCTCATTAAAAACGTTGAACTTTCTTTCCCTTAAATTGTTTTTCTCTTCGGTTCTTTCAGTTTGATCGACAACATGCTTTGCACAACAGCTTCACTTCTGGATATTATTATGGCGACCAGAGTAAATGGCCTTTTCTAACTGTATGAGAAATGTTGACTCTTAAGAGCCTATGAAATATACGGCCTCGTTGTTACTGGGTCGTGCAAACAGCAAACAATGGGCCTCATTGAAACCTTGCTGGTATCCTGGCAGTAGGGCCGCCAGGATAACGGAAAAGGCTGTTACCGTTTCCGACACCCGGTCTGGTGGCATTGCTGCCGGATTACGGGTGCTGGCGGAGCGGTGTTAATTCCCATTTATGGAGTCCCATAGGGCTCCATCAGGGGATTTGCTTTCGTTACTGCCATCGGCAATGCCAGTGGCGGTAACAAGGGCTTTTTTGGCTGGTGGGGCCAGCATTCAGCTGGAGGTAGCCAGGTGTCTCGTCGGCACTCCTATGGTCGGGCAGTCCGGTAGAGTGCCAGTATCCTCGGATACCAGCACTTTTTTACTGGACCGCCCGACTCAGAATGAGCCCCAATGTCATGTCATGTCCTGTCCTGTCCTGTCCTGCGCTGCGCCTAATGTTTGTGACGGCCCAGCTCTTGAACTAGGTGGCCTCCAAGGAACTCAGAAACAGCTTGATTATGAATATACTTCAATCAAGCATTTGATGATTCTGTCATGAATTCCCCAAACAGCTGCTAGACTCTAAACAACACTGGGGCCTCAATAAACATTTAGAGGCCTTTTGCTGCAAATACAGCAGCATGCAGTATTTCCAGGTTCCTGGAACCCTCATGGACAGTGTTTCAGAAACGCATCACAGGTGCCAGGGCAATTTGCATCAGGCCAAACATGTCCCCAGTTCAAGGAGCATATTCTTTCACTTTCTTTGTGCACCTCCTAGTCTGCTGCCCTTGTGCAAAAATGCCTTGGAAGTGTATTTTCTTTGCCGTAGGGCCTTAATTGCCCTAGCACTATTTGTGCTTTGCACCAGTGCAAAGTTTTTGTAACACAGCACTATGACTTTGTCGCGAATAAAGTGGTAAAAAACTAAAATACAGGAAAATGGAAGTGCTGCATGCATTGATTCAATTTGACCCCATCTTTGTTTTAAGCATTTGGTTTACATTAAAAACGCATTTCCCTTCCTGAGAAATTGGTCAAAATGCATACGTGATCGCCACAGTGCTGCAGGAAAAATGCACAGAAGGGTCAGTAATGACTCTTTGGTGTATTGCCTCTGCCCCTCCACTGGTTACAAATATTTGCCGGGGAACACTTCACTTTTCCATGCATTCTCAACTCAGCATGATTGTGAATACATTGGAAGGCAAGCTAAGCCCCCAGCCCCGCAAACTTTAGAAATTGCGCCGAGGGGCGGCAAAAGTGTAACTACGAGTCACATTTTCTTTGTTCCCTGTCGAGCAGGGTGCACATTTTTTCTCTATCACATCCTTTCAGTTAATATTTGGGTGGGGGGCAAACAAATCTTACCCCCAGCTTTTGATTGGAGATGAAATGATGAGGAATTACTGGAGGTTTTCAGCTGGTATTACTGCTCATAATTTGGCTGTATTACTCGCAAACAATTATTTTGAAAAGATGCTTCATGGAGTAAATAGAACATGGCGTTCCTACCTACTACCATGGTGGAAGTTAAAAGCAGGCAGTGTCTAAGATGCAACCTGATGTTAGAATTATTGGCCAAGGTCTAAGGACATCCTACATCTCTTTGGTTTGGGTAACAAGGCATCTCTTGTCTTTTAAAGAGACCAGCAATAGCTTAAAAAACCCAGGGACATGTATTTACCCAACACCGCAAACTGGAAGAGCAAGCGAGAGAGGCAAGAGAGCCGGCTGCACCAGAGAGTTAAAGAGAAGTTGTGTCCCCCAAACACACTGCCAGTATTAAGAGTGTCGCATCTGCAAAGTGTTGCAGCTGTTCAGGTGCACCCGATTTGCTTGGAACCACGTAGAGTATAACACGCCATGGCAAAGTGGGGGCAGCAGAGAACACAGTCACACTGTGCCACCCAGCTCCACAGGCCCGGCCAAGACTGCTAGCTGTAGCTGGCGCTTGTGATGTACTGAAGAGGCCCCTGTGTGCTACCAGGCCCGCACTAATAACTCACAAGCACACTGAATTAGTGTCAGGGACGCAATTCCCGTTGGCGGACTTTCACCTTCATTTATTAACTTTCTCCACGCCATTCATAATCACATGACTATATCACATCCCTCCCCAAACTGAATACCAACATGAAATTTGATCAATAACGTTAAATCAACTTTTCACAGTCACGAATGTGCAGTGTACCAGCTCGCCGATAGATCCCGTGCAGCACAAACCCTCCGATCAGGGTGGACGGTGCTAATTACCGCCGGAGGAAGTAACGGTGGTGGTTCTCAAATCTCATGGTGGTGCTGGCACTTGGGAGGACTGGTTCTCCATCGTCCACTGGTGGCAGTACATGGTCAGTGTCCCGGGGTGGACCTTTGGCTTCACGTGGTTGTTCCGTCTTAGCCATAGTCTGTTCGCCATGCTCCGTGATGGTTCCGGTGGTCTCTTGCCACATGGTTGTTGAGACTTTACGAAAGTGGGAGGAATTTCGGGTCACCTTCTCGCTTCCTTGTGATGCTGTTACCATGCTGTTCTTTTCCACGACCGTCCATGGTTGTGATTTGTATGTGAGAGCTAATTTCCTTGGTGGCGCCTGGTTCTTCACTAGCGCTGTGTCTCCTATCTGGAGGGTGCGTCGGGTGGCTTGCCGGGCTTGGCTTTCATTCCAGTGCTATGCCTATCTTTGTTCCTGTGCAGGTATGTTACCGTTCTATGCCTTTTTACGTATTTGTTAAGACCCCAGATGTCCAGGTCATGTCACTAATGCAGTCAGCCATAATGTGTGTGCAACAAAGGAGGATAATGATTACCCGCTGCCCATCTGCGGTTCTCAGGGTGGAATCTCAACTCTTTTTTGCAGATGAGTTTATGCTGTTACCCGAACATTCTGTATTTGTAAAAGGCAATACCCAACACTAGTTAACTTCCGCACCCCGCCCACAGTCCCTTCCTCAACAACAACCACCCAGCTATTCTGCGCATGTTCAGACATGCCCATTTTCGCTCCCACCCCACCTAGCCGAACAACCAAGTGTTTGGTGCACAACAGATGGTCGCTGTGCAGCTAGTACCCTGAAATCTATGACTGACATTAGACATAGAGGGGATATACAGGGCAGACAGCAGTTGGAGGTGCAACAGACTGCTTTGGAAAGGACCAGTTATTCACTGATCAGTTGACAGGGGATATAGCTAAATATTTCGAAATAAACAACACAGGGGAAACAGATATACAAGTCTGGGAAGCAGGAAAGGCCACATGGCAAGGTATCTTGATCAGGAAAGGTCTGCGGAAAAAGAGGGAGTGGAAGCTCCAAGAAGATAAGCTTTGACGTGAAATATCGAAGGGGGAGTCGAGGATGCATGCGGAGGGTGGAGATGGAGGTGGGAAGCTGAAAGGCCTACAGGAAAAAAGAGCAGAACTAAAGGTGCTTAAACTGGTTGAAAGCCTGTGTAAACTAAAATATCTCAAACAGAAGTATTACGATGAAAAGGGATAAAGCAGATGCATTCCTTGCCGCGAGGCTCCGGGCACAAAGAGCAGAAAGAGGGGTTACAACACTGGAAGAGACACGGGGGACTCCTAGAACCACGCTGGTGGATATAGCAGAAGGCTTCGCAAATTATTACGAGGGCTTATACAAGACAGAATCCCCTGAAGCAGCAAGAGGGGCAGAGGCATACCTTAGGGCATGGGTGCACAACATACGGCCCGCGGGCCAGTTGCGGCCCGCCATGCCCTTTTGACCGGCCCGCGAGGCACAAAGACTTTCCTAATGGAGGGCGGCCCGCGCGGCCGCCCTCCATTAGGAAAGTCTTTCTTGACTTCCGGGCCGGTGAAAACACTGGCCCTCATTGGCTCAGCACACACACGCATCACGTCGCTCCTACGAGCCACGTAATGCGTGTGTGCTGCACCAATGGAGGGCCAGCACTACGGCTGGCGTGGTCCATAAGGCTTGATGCCGGAAGGCATTTCAGCCTTGGACCATGCCAGCCGTAGTGCGATTCCAGCGACTTCCAGCTTACCTGCCTGCCTTCCAGCACGTCTCCGGTAAGTGGTCTGTTTGTGTTTGTGTGTTGGGTTTGTTTTGCTTTATGTTTGCGTGTGTATGGGGGGAAGAGGGTGTGTATGAATGTTTGTGTTTGAATGTATTTTGTGTGTATGTTGAGATGCGGGGGTGGGGGGGTGTGTCGGATGTGTATGAATGTTTGTGTTTGAATGTATTTTGAGTGTATGCAAACAAAAGGGGGGTCTGGGAATCTCTCTACCAGCACGAACACAGCCCAATGACCTGTTCTTGGGTGAATAACCCCTGGGAGAGACTCTACCAAGTCTTTAGCTCACTGTCCTTTTCACAGAGAAGAAATTTCCCCGCATATCAGCCTTTGTCCTGCCCAGGGGCAGTCCAGCGCCGAAATGCTAGGCAATTCTCCTCTGAACAAGAGTACCATCAGTAACCCCATACACGTGTTTCAGCCTTGTTGGGCATCATCAGTGAGGTGAAACTGTTG
Source organism: Ambystoma mexicanum (assembly GCF_040938575.1). Classification (NCBI taxonomy): domain Eukaryota; kingdom Metazoa; phylum Chordata; class Amphibia; order Caudata; family Ambystomatidae; genus Ambystoma; species Ambystoma mexicanum. Next base: position 123,474,855 of record NC_090933.1, on the reverse strand, counting down.
CCTCTCTAAGAACAGTGTGCAAGGGGTCCACGTCTGGATTGCCCTGTTAACTTAGGGTGAAACCCAAAGTTAATGTATGCAAACAAAAGGGGGGTCTGGGAATCTCTCTACCAGCACGAACACAGCCCAATGACCTGTTCTTGGGTGAATAACCCCTGGGAGAGACTCTACCAAGTCTTTAGCTCACTGTCCTTTTCACAGAGAAGAAATTTCCCCGCATATCAGCCTTTGTCCTGCCCAGGGGCAGTCCAGCGCCGAAATGCTAGGCAATTCTCCTCTGAACAAGAGTACCATCAGTAACCCCATACACGTGTTTCAGCCTTGTTGGGCATCATCAGTGAGGTGAAACTGTTGCCTCTCTAAGAACAGTGTGCAAGGGGTCCACGTCTGGATTGCCCTGTTAACTTAGGGTGAAACCCAAAGTTAATGTATGCAAACAAAAGGGGGGTCTGGGAATCTCTCTACCAGCACGAACACAGCCCAATGACCTGTTCTTGGGTGAATAACCCCTGGGAGAGACTCTACCAAGTCTTTAGCTCACTGTCCTTTTCACAGAGAAGAAATTTCCCCGCATATCAGCCTTTGTCCTGCCCAGGGGCAGTCCAGCGCCGAAATGCTAGGCAATTCTCCTCTGAACAAGAGTACCATCAGTAACCCCATACACGTGTTTCAGCCTTGTTGGGCATCATCAGTGAGGTGAAACTGTTGCCTCTCTAAGAACAGTGTGCAAGGGGTCCACGTCTGGATTGTCCTGTTAACTTAGGGTGAAACCCAAAGTTAATGTATGCAAACAAAAGGGGGGTCTGGGAATCTCTCTACCAGCACGAACACAGCCCAATGACCTGTTCTTGGGTGAATAACCCCTGGGAGAGACTCTACCAAGTCTTTAGCTCACTGTCCTTTTCACAGAGAAGAAATTTCCCCGCATATCAGCCTTTGTCCTGCCCAGGGGCAGTCCAGCGCCGAAATGCTAGGCAATTCTCCTCTGAACAAGAGTACCATCAGTAACCCCATACACGTGTTTCAGCCTTGTTGGGCATCATCAGTGAGGTGAAACTGTTGCCTCTCTAAGAACAGTGTGCAAGGGGTCCACGTCTGGATTGCCCTGTTGACATAGGGTGAAACCCAAAGTTAATGTATGCAAACAAAAGGGGGGTCTGGGAATCTCTCTACCAGCACGAACACAGCCCAATGACCTGTTCTTGGGTGAATAACCCCTGGGAGAGACTCTACCAAGTCTTTAGCTCACTGTCCTTTTCACAGAGAAGAAATTTCCCCGCATATCAGGCTTTGTCCTGCCCAGGGGCAGTCCAGCGCCGAAATGCTAGGCAATTCTCCTCTGAACAAGAGTACCATCAGTAACCCCATACACGTGTTTCAGCCTTGTTGGGCATCATCAGTGAGGTGAAACTGTTGCCTCTCTAAGAACAGTGTGCAAGGGGTCCACGTCTGGATTGCCCTGTTGACATAGGGTGAAACCCAAAGTTAATGTATGCAAACAAAAGGGGGGTCTGGGAATCTCTCTACCAGCACGAACACAGCCCAATGACCTGTTCTTGGGTGAATAACCCCTGGGAGAGACTCTACCAAGTCTTTAGCTCACTGTCCTTTTCACAGAGAAGAAATTTCCCCGCATATCAGCCTTTGTCCTGCCCAGGGGCAGTCCAGCGCCGAAATGCTAGGCAATTCTCCTCTGAACAAGAGTACCATCAGTAACCCCATACACGTGTTTCAGCCTTGTTGGGCATCATCAGTGAGGTGAAACTGTTGCCTCTCTAAGAACAGTGTGGAAGGGGTCCACGTCTGGATTGCCCTGTTAACTTAGGGTGAAACCCAAAGTTAATGTATGCAAACAAAAGGGGGGTCTGGGAATCTCTCTACCAGCACGAACACAGCCCAATGACCTGTTCTTGGGTGAATAACCCCTGGGAGAGACTCTACCAAGTCTTTAGCTCACTGTCCTTTTCACAGAGAAGAAATTTCCCCGCATATCAGCCTTTGTCCTGCCCAGGGGCAGTCCAGCGCCGAAATGCTAGGCAATTCTCCTCTGAACAAGAGTACCATCAGTAACCCCATACACGTGTTTCAGCCTTGTTGGGCATCATCAGTGAGGTGAAACTGTTGCCTCTCTAAGAACAGTGTGCAAGGGGTCCACGTCTGGATTGCCCTGTTAACTTAGGGTGAAACCCAAAGTTAATGTATGCAAACAAAAGGGGGGTCTGGGAATCTCTCTACCAGCACGAACACAGCCCAATGACCTGTTCTTGGGTGAATAACCCCTGGGAGAGACTCTACCAAGTCTTTAGCTCACTGTCCTTTTCACAGAGAAGAAATTTCCCCGCATATCAGCCTTTGTCCTGCCCAGGGGCAGTCCAGCGCCGAAATGCTAGGCAATTCTCCTCTGAACAAGAGTACCATCAGTAACCCCATACACGTGTTTCAGCCTTGTTGGGCATCATCAGTGAGGTGAAACTGTTGCCTCTCTAAGAACAGTGTGCAAGGGGTCCACGTCTGGATTGCCCTGTTAACTTAGGGTGAAACCCAAAGTTAATGTATGCAAACAAAAGGGGGGTCTGGGAATCTCTCTACCAGCACGAACACAGCCCAATGACCTGTTCTTGGGTGAATAACCCCTGGGAGAGACTCTACCAAGTCTTTAGCTCACTGTCCTTTTCACAGAGAAGAAATTTCCCCGCATATCAGCCTTTGTCCTGCCCAGGGGCAGTCCAGCGCCGAAATGCTAGGCAATTCTCCTCTGAACAAGAGTACCATCAGTAACCCCATACACGTGTTTCAGCCTTGTTGGGCATCATCAGTGAGGTGAAACTGTTGCCTCTCTAAGAACAGTGTGCAAGGGGTCCACGTCTGGATTGCCCTGTTAACTTAGGGTGAAACCCAAAGTTAATGTATGCAAACAAAAGGGGGGTCTGGGAATCTCTCTACCAGCACGAACACAGCCCAATGACCTGTTCTTGGGTGAATAACCCCTGGGAGAGACTCTACCAAGTCTTTAGCTCACTGTCCTTTTCACAGAGAAGAAATTTCCCCGCATATCAGCCTTTGTCCTGCCCAGGGGCAGTCCAGCGCCGAAATGCTAGGCAATTCTCCTCTGAACAAGAGTACCATCAGTAACCCCATACACGTGTTTCAGCCTTGTTGGGCATCATCAGTGAGGTGAAACTGTTGCCTCTCTAAGAACAGTGTGCAAGGGGTCCACGTCTGGATTGCCCTGTTAACTTAGGGTGAAACCCAAAGTTAATGTATGCAAACAAAAGGGGGGTCTGGGAATCTCTCTACCAGCACGAACACAGCCCAATGACCTGTTCTTGGGTGAATAACCCCTGGGAGAGACTCTACCAAGTCTTTAGCTCACTGTCCTTTTCACAGAGAAGAAATTTCCCCGCATATCAGCCTTTGTCCTGCCCAGGGGCAGTCCAGCGCCGAAATGCTAGGCAATTCTCCTCTGAACAAGAGTACCATCAGTAACCCCATACACGTGTTTCAGCCTTGTTGGGCATCATCAGTGAGGTGAAACTGTTGCCTCTCTAAGAACAGTGTGCAAGGGGTCCACGTCTGGATTGCCCTGTTAACTTAGGGTGAAACCCAAAGTTAATGTATGCAAACAAAAGGGGGGTCTGGGAATCTCTCTACCAGCACGAACACAGCCCAATGACCTGTTCTTGGGTGAATAACCCCTGGGAGAGACTCTACCAAGTCTTTAGCTCACTGTCCTTTTCACAGAGACTTGGTAGAGTCTCTCCCAGGGGTTATTCACCCAAGAACAGGTCATTGGGCTGTGTTCGTGCTGGTAGAGAGATTCCCACACCCCCCTTTGTTTGCATACATTAACTTTGGGTTTCACCCTAAGTTAACAGGGCAATCCAGACGTGGACCCCTTGCTCACTGTTCTTAGAGAGGCAACAGTTTCACCTCACTGATGATGCCCAACAAGGCTGAAACACGTGTATGGGGTTACTGGTGGTACTCTTGTTCAGAGGAGAATTGCCTAGCATTTCGGCGCTGGACTGCCCCTGGGCAGGACAAAGGTTGATATGCGGGGAAATTTCTTCTCTGTGAAAAGGACAGTGAGCTAAAGACTTGGTAGAGTCTCTCCCAGGGGTTATTCACCCAAGAACAGGTCATTGGGCTGTGTTCGTGCTGGTAGAGAGATTCCCAGACCCCCCTTTGTTTGCATACATTAACTTTGGGTTTCACCCTAAGTTAACAGGGCAATCCAGACGTGGACCCCTTGCTCACTGTTCTTAGAGAGGCAACAGTTTCACCTCACTGATGATGCCCAACAAGGCTGAAACACGTGTATGGGGTTACTGGTGGTACTCTTGTTCAGAGGAGAATTGCCTAGCATTTCGGCGCTGGACTGCCCCTGGGCAGGACAAAGGTTGATATGCGGGGAAATTTCTTCTCTGTGAAAAGGACAGTGAGCTAAAGACTTGGTAGAGTCTCTCCCAGGGGTTATTCACCCAAGAACAGGTCATTGGGCTGTGTTCGTGCTGGTAGAGAGATTCCCAGACCCCCCTTTGTTTGCATACATTAACTTTGGGTTTCACCCTAAGTTAACAGGGCAATCCAGACGTGGACCCCTTGCTCACTGTTCTTAGAGAGGCAACAGTTTCACCTCACTGATGATGCCCAACAAGGCTGAAACACGTGTATGGGGTTACTGGTGGTACTCTTGTTCAGAGGAGAATTGCCTAGCATTTCGGCGCTGGACTGCCCCTGGGCAGGACAAAGGTTGATATGCGGGGAAATTTCTTCTCTGTGAAAAGGACAGTGAGCTAAAGACTTGGTAGAGTCTCTCCCAGGGGTTATTCACCCAAGAACAGGTCATTGGGCTGTGTTCGTGCTGGTAGAGAGATTCCCAGACCCCCCCTTTGTTTGCATACATTAACTTTGGGTTTCACCCTAAGTTAACAGGGCAATCCAGACGTGGACCCCTTGCTCACTGTTCTTAGAGAGGCAACAGTTTCACCTCACTGATGATGCCCAACAAGGCTGAAACACGTGTATGGGGTTACTGGTGGTACTCTTGTTCAGAGGAGAATTGCCTAGCATTTCGGCGCTGGACTTCCCCCTGGGCAGGACAAAGGTTGATATGCGGGGAAATTTCTTCTCTGTGAAAAGGACAGTGAGCTAAAGACTTGGTAGAGTCTCTCCCAGGGGTTATTCACCCAAGAACAGGTCATTGGGCTGTGTTCATGCTGGTAGAGAGATTCCCAGACCCCCCTTTGTTTGCATACATTAACTTTGGGTTTCACCCTAAGTTAACAGGGCAATCCAGACGTGGACCCCTTGCTCACTGTTCTTAGAGAGGCAACAGTTTCACCTCACTGATGATGCCCAACAAGGCTGAAACACGTGTATGGGGTTACTGGTGGTACTCTTGTTCAGAGGAGAATTGCCTAGCATTTCGGCGCTGGACTGCCCCTGGGCAGGACAAAGGTTGATATGCGGGGAAATTTCTTCTCTGTGAAAAGGACAGTGAGCTAAAGACTTGGTAGAGTCTCTCCCAGGGGTTATTCACCCAAGAACAGGTCATTGGGCTGTGTTCGTGCTGGTAGAGAGATTCCCAGACCCCCCTTTGTTTGCATACATTAACTTTGGGTTTCACCCTAAGTTAACAGGGCAATCCAGACGTGGACCCCTTGCTCACTGTTCTTAGAGAGGCAACAGTTTCACCTCACTGATGATGCCCAACAAGGCTGAAACACGTGTATGGGGTTACTGGTGGTACTCTTGTTCAGAGGAGAATTGCCTAGCATTTCGGCGCTGGACTGCCCCTGGGCAGGACAAAGGTTGATATGCGGGGAAATTTCTTCTCTGTGAAAAGGACAGTGAGCTAAAGACTTGGTAGAGTCTCTCCCAGGGGTTATTCACCCAAGAACAGGTCATTGGGCTGTGTTCGTGCTGGTAGAGAGATTCCCAGACCCCCCTTTGTTTGCATACATTAACTTTGGGTTTCACCCTAAGTTAACAGGGCAATCCAGACGTGGACCCCTTGCTCACTGTTCTTAGAGAGGCAACAGTTTCACCTCACTGATGATGCCCAACAAGGCTGAAACACGTGTATGGGGTTACTGGTGGTACTCTTGTTCAGAGGAGAATTGCCTAGCATTTCGGCGCTGGACTGCCCCTGGGCAGGACAAAGGTTGATATGCGGGGAAATTTCTTCTCTGTGAAAAGGACAGTGAGCTAAAGACTTGGTAGAGTCTCTCCCAGGGGTTATTCACCCAAGAACAGGTCATTGGGCTGTGTTCGTGCTGGTAGAAAGATTCCCAGACCCCCCTTTGTTTGCATACATTAACTTTGGGTTTCACCCTAAGTTAACAGGGCAATCCAGACGTGGACCCCTTGCTCACTGTTCTTAGAGAGGCAACAGTTTCACCTCACTGATGATGCCCAACAAGGCTGAAACACGTGTATGGGGTTACTGGTGGTACTCTTGTTCAGAGGAGAATTGCCTAGCATTTCGGCGCTGGACTGCCCCTGGGCAGGACAAAGGTTGATATGCGGGGAAATTTCTTCTCTGTGAAAAGGACAGTGAGCTAAAGACTTGGTAGAGTCTCTCCCAGGGGTTATTCACCCAAGAACAGGTCATTGGGCTGTGTTCGTGCTGGTAGAGAGATTCCCAGACCCCCCTTTGTTTGCGTATTTTGAGTGTATGTTGAGATGCGGGGGTGGGGGTGTGTCCGATGTGTATGAATGTTTGTGTTTGAATGTATTTTGAGTGTATGTTGAGATGCGGGGGTGGGGGGGTGTCGGATGTGTATGAATGTTTGTGTTTGAATGTATTTTGAGTGTATGTTGAGATGCGGGGGTGGGGGGTGTGTCGGATGTGTATGAATGTTTGTGTTTGAATGTATTTTGAGTGTATGTTGAGATGCGGGGGTGGGGGGGTGTGTCGGATGTGTATGAATGTTTGTGTTTGAATGTATTTTGAGTGTATGTTGAGATGCGGGGGTGGGTGGGTGTGTCGGATGTGTATGAATGTTTGTGTTTGAATGTATTTTGAGTGTATGTTGAGATGCGGGGGTGGGGGGTGTGTCGGATGTGTATGAATGTTTGTGTTTGAATGTATTTTGAGTGTATGTTGAGATGCGGGGGTGTGTCGGATGTGTATGAATGTTTGTATTTGAATGTATTTTGTGTGTATGTTGAGATGTGGGGGGTGTGAATGTTTGTATTTGAATGTATTTTGTGTGTATGTTGAGATGTGGGGGGGGTGTGAATGTTTGTATTTGAATGTATTTTGTGTGTATGTTGAGATGCGGGGGTGGGGGGGGTGTCGGATGTGTGTCGGATGTGTATGAATGTTTTGATTTGAATGTTTTATGTGTGCTGAGTAGGGGGGGTGGGGGGTTCGGGTCTGTATGGGTGCATGTTTGTGTGTGTGCTGATTTGGGGGGGTGGGGGGTTTGGGTCTGTATGGGTGCATGTTTGTGTGTGTGCTGAGTTGGGGGGGTGGGGGGTTCGGGTCTGTATGGGTGCATGCTTGAGTGTGTGTGCTGAGTTGGGGGTGGGGGTTTGGAGTTGGGGTGGGTTTGGAGTTCGGGTCTGTATGGGTGCATGTTTGTGTGTGTGCTGAGTTGGGGGGTGGGGGGTTCGGGTCTGTATGGGTGCATGTTTGTGTGTGTGCTGAGTTGGGGGGTGGGGGGTTCAGGTCTGTATGGGTGCATGCTTGAGTGTGTTTGGGGCATAGTGTTTGGTTGGGGGTGGGAGCCATGGGGCATAGTGTTTGGTTGGGGGTGGGAGCCATGGGGCAGAGTGTTTGGTTGGGGGTGAGGGGGCCATGGGGCATAGTGTTTGGTTGGGGGTGAGGGGGCCATGGGGCATAGTGTTTGGTTGGGGATGGGAGCCATGGGGCATAGTGTTTGGTTGGGGGTGAGGGAGCCATGGGGCATAGTGTTTGGTTGGGGATGGGAGCCATGGGGCATAGTGTTTGGTTGGGGGTGAGGGGGCCATGGGGCATAGTGTTTGGTTGGGGATGGGAGCCATGGGGCATAGTGTTTGGTTGGGGGTGAGGGGGCCATGGGGCATAGTGTTTGGTTGGGGGTGAGGGGGCCATGGGGCATAGTGTTTGGTTTTGGATGGGAGCCATGGGGCATAGTGTTTGGTTGGGGATGGGAGCCATGGGGCATAGTGTTTGGTTGGGGGTGAGGGAGCCATGGGGCATAGTGTTTGGTTGGGGATGGGAGCCATGGGGCATAGTGCTTGCTTGGGGGTGAGGGGGCCATGGGGCATAGTGTTTGGTTGGGGATGGGAGCCATGGGGCATAGTGTTTGGTTGGGGGTGAGGGGGCTATGGGGCATAGTGTTTGGTTGGGGGTGAGGGGGCCATGGGGCATAGTGTTTGGTTGGGGGTGAGGGGGCCATGGGGCATAGTGTTTGGTTGGGGGTGAGGGGGCCATGGGGCATAGTGTTTGGTTGGGGATGGGAGCCATGGGGCATAGTGTTTGGTTGGGGGTGAGGGGGCCATGGGGCATACTGTTTGGTTGGGGTTGAGGGGGCCATGGGGCATAGTGTTTGGTTGGGGATGGGAGCCATGGGGCATAGTGTTTGGTTGGGGGTGAGGGGGCCATGGGGCATAGTGTTTGGTTGGGGGTGAGGGGGCCATGGGGCATAGTGTTTGGTTGGGGATGGGAGCCATGGGGCATAGTGTTTGGTTGGGGGTGAGGGGGCCATGGGGCATAGTGTTTGGTTGGGGATAGGAGCCATGGGGCATAGTGTTTGGTTGGGGGTGAGGGGGCCATGGGGCATAGTGTTTGGTTGGGGATGGGAGCCATGGGGCATATTGTTTGGTTGGGGGTAAGGGGGCCATGGGGCATAGTGTTTGGTTGGGGATAGGAGCCATGGGGCATAGTGTTTGGTTGGGGGTGAGGGGGCCATGGGGCATAGTGTTTGGTTGGGGGTGAGGGGGCCATGGGGCATAGTGTTTGGTTGGGGATGGGAGCCATGGGGCATAGTGTTTGGTTGGGGGTGAGGGGGCCATGGGGCATAGTGTTTGGTTGGGGGGAAGGGAGCCATGGGGCATAGTGTTTGGTTGGGGATGGGAGCCATGGGGCATAGTGTTTGGTTGGAGGTGAGGGGGCCATGGGGCATAGTGTTTGGTTGGGGATGGGAGACATGGGGCATAGTGTTTGGTTGGGGGTGAGGGGGCCATGGGGCATAGTGCATGGTTGGGGGTGAGGGAGCCATGGGGCATAGTGTTTGGTTGGGGATGGGAGCCATGGGGCATAGTGTTTGGTTGGGGGTGAGGGGGCCATGGGGCATAGTGTTTGGTTGGGGATGGGAGCCATGGGGCATAGTGTTTGGTTGGGGGTGAGGGGGCCATGGGGCATAGTGTTTGGTTGGGGGTGAGGGGGCCATGGGGCATAGTGTTTGGTTGGGGATGGGAGCCATGGGGCATAGTGTTTGGTTGGGGGTGAGGGGGCCATGGGGCATAGTGTTTGGTTGGGGGTGAGGGGGCCATGGGGCATAGTGTTTGGTTGGGGATGGGAGCCATGGGGCATAGTGTTTGGTTGGGGGTGAGGGGGCCATGGGGCATAGTGTTTGGTTGGGGGTGAGGGGGCCATGGGGCATAGTGTTTGGTTGGGGATGGGAGCCATGGGCATAGTGTTTGGTTGGAGGTGAGGGGGCCATGGGGCATAGTGTTTGGTTGGGGGTGAGGGGGCCATGGGGCATAGTGTTTGGTTGGGGGTGAGGGGGCCATGGGGCATAGTGTTTGGTTGGGGATGGGAGCCATGGGGCATAGTATTGCACTCCAAGAGTGAACTCAATAATAAAGCTAAAACAGGCACAGTTAGAAATAAATGATAGCAATGGAAAATGTGTAGTACAAAATGTAAGTTTGAAATGCAATAAAAATCGTTACCCCTCAAAAACATATCTTTTTCCATGTCTTTAATACAAATTGGGGGTTGAAAAAGCCTCCTGACATGTCCCGCCTACCGCCCCGCCCACTTTTACTTTTCGGCCCACTATAGCCCTCATGTAAGGTACTTTCGGCCCTCTGTCAAAATCAGTTGTGCACCCCTGCCTTAGGGGAATGGACATGGTGCAATTCAGGGAAAACAACTTAGAACATCTAGAGAGCACAATAACGATGGAGAGGTCTTAAATGCCATCTCCCGCCTCCCAAATGGCAAAGCCCCAGGTGATTCCCCAGTACTTCTCAATTTTCCATGGTGCGTTTCCCAGTTTTGATGCTACATGCCGTCATCACCTGGGCCCTTCCCCAAAAACCTATCCCCACTACTGACTGGGTGCTGAAAGTAGTAACACATATATCTATCCCCTATAGAGGTTATTGTACTGGTCCTCGCATGCCAGGTGGCGGGCCTGCCCCGTCCCTTAAAACTATCTATTACATTGTTGCAGAGTTGTGAACTTACCATTGGCTCTTTCCCGCTGACATCCACCATGGGATTTCGGTCTCTTGATTGGCTAGATCTGTTCTCCCCAGGCCTGAGACCCAGTTCGGTTCACAGCCCTCTGTGCACCTCTTCACGTTGATGTGAAATGACTATGATTCAGAATTGTATCTGGTAGTAGACCACCTGTGAGAGTGCTTTTCCACATTGCAACACTTTACTTCTCGTCTGGATTGCTGATATTGGCTTGTCTTGCCACCACGGGTGAATGCCCATTGTCTAGTTCGGCTGCATCAAGTGGTTATAGACCACAAAATTGTGCTCACTTGGTCTGCATTATGAGGATGTATTACATTTTTCTGCAGCTGGTGCCTTGTCGTCTGAAGCTTGGAATGTGACTGTTTATCTCTGACCTTGGCTGCAAGCTCAGTTGTGCTTTATGCAGCCTGAGTCTGCTCCTCTTGTCTCGTGTTCTGTGGCTTGAGGCCTCCTATAATTTTCCTTAGACTTATAATGTGCTTTCTACATACTGTTACTGTGCTATGTTCCCTATAAGTCAGTCGTACGTGGTCCTACCAGGCTCTATATATACTCCTGTAGTTCCATAGAGTTAAGTGCCGTACGCATCTGCAAGCCTGCTCAGGATCTCTTGTTGCTTTGCGTTTCAGCGTTGCTGCATTTGGCTAATGAGAAAAATAATAAAGGTTTCGACAGGATGGATATGTAACCATCCTCTATCTACAGAACTGTGTAAGCATGTTTTTCGTGTATGCGAATGTATGTTTGTGTAATGTGGTGCAGGGCTGCGAGTATGCTTAATGACTATCGGTGCTACGTCGTGGTGTCACTAGTGACATCAGCACAGTGGCTTCTTGGTGCTTAATTGATGCAGTGCATTATTTTGTTTGGGTCCACGATCTCTATCAGGTTCTGTGGATCTGGAAGGATCTGCAATGGATATGGTTGGAATGGCTATCTGAGGGAATACCTTTCTGCATACGTGCCAGCCAGTTGAGCACTTTTGGTTTGTCCGAAAAAGGATGAGTGACTTTGAGCGTTCCTGGCTCTTCGGCCTGTCATGTTCATGGGGGTGAGGCGGGGCATTGCCGGGACCCTCTCTGGACCCTCTCTTCAAATATATCCGGCAACGGAGACGGATACAGGAAAACAAGCAGAGAAAAAAAACAACTCTAGGAGAATACCACCACTCTCCAGAAAGTGGTAGAATACATCAAGAAAGGAGGGCTTGGAGAAAGATCACTAAATGTCTAAACTACCACAGTTCACAGCCCCGATAAGAGCTCACAGATCTAATGCAACTTAAGCAGATCTGAGCAGTCTAGAGTTTTTATTACAAAAATACTTTTATTATCTCTTCAGATTTTATTTTTAGAGTTTTTACTAAATGAGCTGCAGAATTGCAGAAAGATGTCTCAATGAAGGGCTGGTCATGAGAAATGATGTGATGATACCAGCTCCAGCCACCATAACTTGATTACCTCAACTGCGTTATGATGGTAACAAAGAGACCACCCTTACAAAATGTAGAACAATAGAACAATACTGGGGGCTGCAAATGAACATCAACATTGAAAGACTAGTAGGCAGTCACCGTGTATAGAAGGGAGGCGATGAAAGGCTGACGTTAAGACCAGCACCACTACAGGCAAATCTAGGATGGTAGAGCTAAGCGGGGCTCCAAGTGGGTGTTGCTTTTATAGATTAATGGATTGCATGCCAAAATGACAGATGTATGCAACAGTAATAGTAGACTAGACTTGCAAATTGATGGAAGCTGATTTAATGAATAAAATAACCACTAAGTTGATCATACGATTCTTCCAAAAAGAGTTAGGTGAGAATAGTAACATACAAAGGAGTCCAATTTACATCAGAGACAATGAAAACATATCTCAAACAAACAGACATCAAGCACAAGAATTGTGCTCTACATCGCCCACATGGAAACCGACAAGTTGAGAGAGCGAACAGTTACATCAAGGGCATGATACGAGCTGCATACAGAAGTGGGCTTCAGTGCTAAGCAGAATTTCAAAAGGGACTACCAGCTCGCCAAAGCACTCCAATCAGTGTAACAGGAACCTATCCCATTTTCTTAATGCAGAAAAGATGCGCCAATACACAGATACCACCTGCCTGGGTCAGTGAAGTGAGTAATCAACCAGAGGTTTACATGGGTGAAGTACAACTAAGGGTAAATGTTAGGCGATCCTCTGCACACCAGTCCACTCCACATCAGAACACTGCGCACATTCCCCCAACATCTCCTCCCACGGTTTGAGGCTCAAGTGATTCGGTAAACCCAAAGGACCGAAAACACCGTACCAGCTTTGGTGTACGGGCTCGATTGCAACCCTTTCTGCATTGGCAATTGCCTTGGAGAACATATAGCAGAAGGGGCGGCGTTACGTCTTCACGTCGGTCACGTGATCCATTTTGGCGTTCCTCACGTGACCTTGGTGGACGTCACATGACCCAGAGACGTCACATGACCCAGAGACACACAGTATAAAGGTCTGAGAGACAGAATGCTCATTGCTTCTCAGCTGTCTTCAGACCCTGTTTGACGTTACGAATTGCTCCTTGTTACTTTGATCACGGAACTCTACCTCGGACTCCTTCGGACACCCCTTTGTACCGTTGCTTGGAACTGTTTACCTGTTGCCGGATTTTGGACTTCACCTCGACTTGTCTTTGGATCATCCCTTGATACCTTACGGAACTTCTACGCCATTTCCCTTCTTGGGATTCAAGTCAAGCCCTCTCTCCTACAGGTGGCTAACCCTACATCCACGCTCACCTGCGGTCCTATTATTCCAGGGACCGCCGCATCATCTGAGTCTCAAACCTCTCTACTAGGTTACCTGGGTTTCCCCAACACTAGATAGGTAAGACCCTTTAGATCCTATTGTTTACCTGATTGTATTGTAATTGCCTGGTACTTAACCTCGTTCCCTTTTGACAGCAGCATCGGTGTTCCAGAGGTTCCGTGGATCTGGGAAGACATCTCTCACCTGTGGCCTCAAAGTTTGCACAGCGGGTTTCTATTAGTTCCCCTGTGCGTCACTTGGGGACGGAGGTCTCATCGGTTTACACGACTCTCAAGTCAGAACAGTAAAGAAGAAAACGTTTGTGGTATATAACGTTTTTTTTTCTTTTATATTTTAATTTGTGTTTCATATTCTTTTGTATTTTCTATTTTTAATCTTTTTTTCCATCATTATGACTTTGTGAAAGGCTTGTGCCATTCTTGCCACTGTGAATAAGACAAAACACAATAAAAATAATTAGTGTAAAGAGTGTTAAAAGGAAGACAATGCATCATGTGAGAAAAGAGGTTAAAGAAAATTACCTCCAGCTAAAAGTAAAGCTGTCTCATAAGGACAAAAGAACATTGCCTTGACACAGTGAACCCCCACAAGGGCACAAGGTGATAGAACATTGTATACAAACCACACATGGAAACAATGGTATCTGGAAAGACTAGTACTGTGCCAAGGAAGGGAGCAGGAAGACCCTGCAAAGCACTCAATCATAAATGGTACAGTAGAGGAAGGGTACCTCAACGAAGAATGTGGGAATGAGAGCAAATCTACAAAAAACACAGGAAACCCCACAGCCAAAATTCCCACAATACGAACGTGGCGAGGATCTAAATGTTTGGTTTGCGGAAGCTGATGCTGAAAGGGCACTAGGAATCATACCAAACCCGCAGAGACAATCATGGGTATAGAAAATTCTATTTAGTAGATTGCATTTTTAACTAATTTACAAACAGTGATAATGTAGTGACGGGAGATGTCAGATGCCGACACTGAGGTGTCTGACATAGCATGCCACGTAGGGAGAGGCACATGGCATGCAATGCAGTGGGAATAGAGTGCATCTACAGCATAGGTGCAGTGGTTCTTCTTCTGATTCCCCCCTTCTTCTTCCCAAATGAGGAGGAAAAAAAATTCTACCCATAGATATTTCAAGGCAGAGGTGAAGGTTACCATTAAAGGGCCCTTATGGGTTGAAGAAGCTCTTAAAAGAGGTAGAAAAGGAAAGTGGATAACTCACACTTCCTCATGTTCTTCGTCATCGTCATACTCTACTGCATGGCCCTTATCCTCATCACTGAAACCCAGCAGGAGGAGAGTGATCCCAGCCGGAACCATCTGGATAAAGATTTCCAGGATGTCGTTTTTTTTCAACATAACAAAAACCACTGAGTTTGAAGTTTGGGGTACCCCTCGGTCTCTGGCGGACCTACAATGTGCCACATTAAACATTCAGACAAATGCTGATTGCCACTGATGTCTGACATCCAGAGAAAAATCTTAAGGGAATGGGAAGGTCGGGGTAAGATAACAACAGCAAGATTACAAGGAGAAGAAGCCACAGTGCCGTATCCATTGAGAGGTAGACTCCATGCTGGCCAGTTTCACTGGTCACTCGCCCACGAATACTGAGGAGGCCACTGTGAGAGACTGTGCGGATAAGAAAATGAACTCAACCATCAATAAACCTTGTGTGGGGAGTTAGATCTCCCTCAAGCTAAGTCCCTATGCATCATGTATGGCTGAATCTGCTTTTGGGGACTTCCAGAAAATGTATAATGCCGTGGAGTATGGGACTGACTGAGCACTTATTATTGGAAAACTTTGAAAGCGTGTAGACCACCTCTCCTATCTGTCTTTCAATGGCGTGAGAGCATCTGACCTGGCAATGGGGGGGGGCACCATGGGAGGAAGGCGGCACATCCTTGTGGGGGACTGAGCCACAGAAGATTCACAGAAGCATGCTGCCTTAAAACTTCCCTTCGAAAGGATCCTTGCTAATTGGTTACAACCTTTAAGAATGATAAATACTGCCACCTTGAAAAAGGGGTGTGGGATGTGCAAAAGTATACCTTTCATTTTGTGTGGTTTTGTCTTATAGCAACCACTCCTTTGCTAGCATTGGAATACCTCAAAAGTGAGTACTGGGACGAGGGAAAGGCTGTTGCGGAAAGGATCGGATTATTTAGCAGCAATCTTCATTGCTCCAAGTCCTGATTTGCCTGGTGTTGGTAGGCATGATCGGTCTCCCCCACAATTCCCTGAATGGAGGGGCCCATGCGGTTTTGCATTTCCATGGAGCTGAGAGCAGGGCTAAGCAAAGATAATAAAAGGTTCTTCCGTCATACCTCAAAGGTCAGCACTGTGACGAGGAAGAGTAGGACTAGCACCTGGTCATAACACATCATCACATCTCATCATTCTATAAGTTGCATTCAAAGCCTTCTATTACTATAACGAAACACAGAATTCCTTAGGTATGATTTTCATATGCCTGCACGTGCTCAGGGATTATTATACATATTGCTTGATGGATTGTCACAAATAGGTATTTTTCCAAGCAGACAGGCAGCAGCATTGCTGGAGCAAAGGATGACTGATGCACCTTTCAGCTTTCAGATTTGGACTGCTAGAAAAGAGCCAAGTTTCGCTCTCCTCAAAGGTTAATGACACAAACCAGTTGTTGGGTTCCTTTCTTCCCATAGTTTCCTGACAGTACACCCCACATAACCCCAGCATCTGATCACTTCCAGGACCAGGTTGAAGCTCCATGCTGTGGACGGCGTCTTTTATATGCCGTGTCCCCTGGCTCATTAAAAACGTTGAACTTTCTTTCCCTTAAATTGTTTTTCTCTTCGGTTCTTTCAGTTTGATCGACAACATGCTTTGCACAACAGCTTCACTTCTGGATATTATTATGGCGACCAGAGTAAATGGCCTTTTCTAACTGTATGAGAAATGTTGACTCTTAAGAGCCTATGAAATATACGGCCTCGTTGTTACTGGGTCGTGCAAACAGCAAACAATGGGCCTCATTGAAACCTTGCTGGTATCCTGGCAGTAGGGCCGCCAGGATAACGGAAAAGGCTGTTACCGTTTCCGACACCCGGTCTGGTGGCATTGCTGCCGGATTACGGGTGCTGGCGGAGCGGTGTTAATTCCCATTTATGGAGTCCCATAGGGCTCCATGAGGGGATTTGCTTTCGTTACTGCCATCGGCAATGCCAGTGGCGGTAACAAGGGCTTTTTTGGCTGGTGGGGCCAGCATTCAGCTGGAGGTAACCAGGTGTCTCGTCGGCACTCCTATGGTCGGGCAGTCCGGTAGAGTCCCAGTATCCTCGGATACCAGCACTTTTTTACTGGACCGCCCGACTCAGAATGAGCCCCAATGTCCTGTCCTGTCAGGACAGGACAGGACAGGACATTGGGGCTCATGTCCTGTCCTGCGCTGCGCCTAATGTTTGTGACGGCCCAGCTCTTGAACTAGGTGGCCTCCAAGGAACTCAGAAACAGCTTGATTATGAATATACTTCAATCAAGCATTTGATGATTCTGTCATGAATTCCCCAAACAGCTGCAGACTCTAAACAACACTGGGGCCTCAATAAACATTTAGAGGCCTTTTGCTGCAAATACAGCAGCATGCAGTATTTCCAGGTTCCTGGAACCCTCATGGACAGTGTTTCAGAAACGCATCACAGGTGCCAGGGCAATTTGCATCAGGTCAAACATGTCCCTAGTTTAAGGAGCATATTCTTTCACTTTCTTTGTGCACCTCCTAGTCTGCTGCCCTTGTGCAAAAATGCCTTGAAAGTGTATTTTCTTTGCCGTAGGGCCTTAATTGCCCTAGCACTATTTGTGCTTTGCACCAGTGCAAAGTTTTTGTAACACAGCACTATGACTTTGTCGCGAAGAAAGTGGTAAAAAACTAAAATACAGGAAAATGGAAGTGCTGCATGCATTGATTCAATTTGACCCCATCTTTGTTTAAAGCATTTGGTTTACATTAAAAACGCATTTCCCTTCCTGAGAAATTGGTCAAAGTGCATACGTGATCGCCACAGTGCTGCAGGAAAAATGCACAGAAGGGTCAGTAATGACTCTTTGGTGTATTGCCTCTGCCCCTCCACTGGTTACAAATATTTGCCGGGGAACACTTCACTTTTCCATGCATTCTCAACTCAGCATGATTGTGAACACATTGGAAGGCAAGCTAAGCCCCCAGCCCCGCAAACTTTAGAAATTGCGCCGAGGGGCGGCAAAAGTGTAACTACGAGTCACATTTTCTTTGTTCCCTGTCGAGCAGGGTGCACATTTTTTCTCTATCACATCCTTTCAGTTAATATTTGGGTGGGGGGCAAACAAATCTTACCTCCAGCTTTTGATTGGAGATGAAATGATGAGGAATTACTGGAGGTTTTCAGCTGGTATTACTACTCATAATTTGGCTGTATTACTCGCAAACAATTATTTTGAAAAGATGCTTCATGGAGTAAATAGAACATGGCGCTCCTACCTACTACCATGGTGGAAGTTAAAAGCAGGCAGTGTCTAAGATGCAACCTGATGTTAGCATTATTGGCCAAGGTCTAAGGACATCCTACATCTCTTTGGTTTGGGTAACAAGGCATCTCTTGTCTTTTAAAGAGACCAGTAATATCTTAAAAAACCCGGGGACATGTATTTACCCAACACCGCAAACTGGAAGAGCAAGCGAGAGAGGCAAGAGAGCCGGCTGCACCAGAGAGTTAAAGAGAAGTTGTGTCCCCTAAACACACTGCCAGTATTAAGAGTGTCGCATCTGCAAAGTGTTGCAGCTGTTCAGGTGCACCCGATTTGCTTGGAACCACGTAGAGTATAACACGCCATGGCAAAGTGGGGGCAGCAGAGAACACAGTCGCACTGTGCCACCCAGCTCCACAGGCCCGGCCAAGACTGCTAGCTGTAGCTGGCGCTTGTGATGTACTGAAGAGGCCCCTGTGTGCTACCAGGCCCGCACTAATAACTCACAAGCACACTGAATGAGTGTCAGGGACGCAATTCCCGTTGGCGGACTTTCACCTTCATTTATTAACTTTCTCCACGTCATTCATAATCACATGACTATATCACATCCCTCCCCAAACTGAATACCAACATGAAATTTGATCAATAACGTTAAATCAACTTTTCACAGTCACGAATGTGCAGTGTACCAGCTCGCCGATAGATCCCGTGCAGCACAAACCCTCCAATCAGGGTTGACGGTGCTAATTACCGCCGGAGGAAGTAACGGTGGTGGTTCTCCACTCTCATGGTGGTGCTGGCACTTGGGAGGACTGGTTCTCCATCGTCCACTGGTGGCAGTACATGGTCAGTGTCCCGGGGTGGACCTTTGGCTTCTCGTGGTTGTTCCGTTTTAGCCATAGTCTGTTCGCCATGCTCCGTGATGGTTCCGGTGGTCTCTTGCCACATGGTTGTTGAGACTTTCCGAAAGTGGGAGGAATTTCGGGTCACCTTCTCGCTTCCTTGTGATGCTGTTACCATGCTGTTCTTTTCCACGACCGTCCATGGTTGTGATTTGTATGTGAGAGCTAATTTCCTTGGTGGCGCCTGGTTCTTCACTAGCGCTGTGTCTCCTATCTGGAGGGTGCGTCGGGTGGCTTGCCGGGCTTGGCTTTCATTCCAGTGCTATGCCTATCTTTGTTCCTGTGCAGGTATGTTACCGTTCTATGCCTTTTTACGTATTTGTTAAGACCCCAGATGTCCAGGTCATGTCACTAATGCAGTCAGCCATAATGTGTGTGCAACAAAGGAGGATAATGATTACCCGCTGCCCATCTGCGGTTCTCAGGGTGGAATCTCAACTCTTTTTTGCAGATGAGTTTATGCTGTTACCCGAACATTCTGTATTTGTAAAAGGCAATACCCAACACTAGTTAACTTCCGCACCCCGCCCACAGTCCCTTCCTCAACAACAACCACCCAGCTATTCTGCGCATGTTCAGACATGCCCATTTTCGCTCCCACCCCACCTAGCCGAACAACCAAGTGTTTGGTGCACAACGGATGGTCGCTGTGCAGCTAGTACCCTGAAATCTATGACTGACATTAGACATAGAGGGGATATACAGGGCAGACAGCAGTTGGAGGTGCAACAGACTGCTTTGGAAAGGACCAGTTATTCACTGATCAGTTGACAGGGGATATAGCTAAATATTTCGAAATAAACAACACAGGGGAAACAGATATACAAGTCTGGGAAGCAGGAAAGGCCACATGGCAAGGTCTCTTGATCAGGAAAGGTCTGCGGAAAAAGAGGGAGTGGAAGCTCCAAGAAGATAAGCTTTGACGTGAAATATCGAAGGGGGAGTCGAGGATGCATGCGGAGGGTGGAGATGGAGGTGGGAAGCTGAAAGGCCTACAGGAAAAAAGAGCAGAACTAAAGGTGCTTAAACTGGTTGAAAGCCTGTGTAAACTAAAATATCTCAAACAGAAGTATTACGATGAAAAGGGATAAAGCAGATGCATTCCTTGCCGCGAGGCTCAGGGCACAGAGGGCAGAAAGAGGGGTTACAACACTGGAAGAGACACGGGGGACTCCTAGAACCACGCTGGTGGATATAGCAGAAGGCTTCGCAAATTATTACGAGGGCTTATACAAGACAGAATCCCCTGAAGCAGCAAGAGGGGCAGAGGCATACCTTAGGGGAATGTACATGGTGCAATTCAGGGAAAACAACTTAGAACATCTAGAGAGCACAATAACGATGGAGAGGTCTTAAATGCCATCTCCCGCCTCCCAAATGGCAAAGCCCCAGGTGAAGATGGCTATACCTCAGCGTTCTACAAGAGGTTCTCAGGCGCCCTCCTAGGCCACACAGTGAAGGTATATAATAATATAGTGGAGACAGGAACAACCCTTGCAACCTTCAGCAAGGCTCTTATAACTAATACCCAAGGCAGGGAGGGACCCAGCACACTGCCCTTCGTATAGCCCCATTTACCTGCTAAACGTAGACAAAAAGATCTTTACACGTGTCCTTGCCACTCCCCTAGAAGGGAAAATGCTGCGCCTGGTGCACCCAGACGAGGTTGGGTTTATAGCTGGTAAACAGGGCGCTGATGCAATACAAAAGAAACTGAATCTCATGGTACATGTCGCCAGGGACCCGAGGGACTGTGCGCTCCTGAGCCTCGTTGCCAAAAAGGCGTTTGATCAAGTTGAATGGGGATTCCTGACTGCAGTACTTAGAAATGTGGGTTTTGGGGAGAGAATGCAGCGGACTATAAGGGCCATATATGCAGAGCCCACGGCACAAGTGGTGGTAAATGGGAAAAAATCCAGGGTTATTAGACTTGAAAGCGGCACTAGACAGGGTTGCCCGCTGTCCCCCTTGCTATTTGCATTAATGATGGAATCACTGAACATTAAAATACGACAGGATGAGCGGATAACGGGTATAAGCGCGGGGGAAGTACAGCACAAGCTCAGCATGTATGCAGACGATGTCCTGCTTCATATCTCAAATGTGGCAGTCTCGGAATGCACTCCAGACCATAGAGGAATATGGGCAGGTGTCATGGTACAAGGTTAATGTGGGCAGGTCGGTCCTGTTTCCAATGGGTAGTAATGTACAGGGGTGTAAGGATGAGTGGAGTGGCCTCAGGATCCCGGTAGAGGACGGCAACATTAAATACTTGGGGGTACGGATACCCAGGAACCTAGGTAAATTATACATGGTCAACTTCCCCCCGTTGTTGCGAGTGCTATTGAGGGATATGGAGGAATGGTTGAGACTCACCCTATCGTGGTTGGGAAGATTAAATGCGGGTAAAATGACACTGCTCCTCCGAGTGCTGTACCTATATCAAGCACTGCCCATCGAAATGCCTGACACTGAGCTGAAACAGGGGATAAACTGATTTAAATGGCACAGGCAGAAGCCAAGGGTCTTATATATAGTGCGGCTTCAGCTAAAGGAGCAGGAAGGGGTGAGACTACCAGAAATGCAAACTTATTATAGGCAGCACAATTTAGAACACTGATCCCCACAACAGGCTGGACCGTTAGAAGCAATGGGTCCAGAATTAAAATTATTTGTGGACACCAGCCACTTTGGGAGAATGGCTCTGAGCTCCGCTGAAGACTGTCCCGAGAAAAGTGAAAACATATTGTATAATGCCCGTTGTTGTCCCTATGTAGGGTGAAAAGCGAGATGGCCAGAGTCACGAATTGGCCGTCTCCGTTGAGTCACATATGGGCCCTCGATATGAGATAATATCCCGTAGCATGCCAGATTTCAAGACTGGTTTGACGCGGGTTTGGAGAGAGTGGGTCAACTGGTAAAGGGGAAGGAATTTGTGGACATAAACGAACTGGAAGTATGCCTGGGATGGGATCAATATCAGTATTGAAGTACCTGCAGCTCAAGGGGGTATTAATGTCTCAGAAATGGAAGGGGGCCCTGCAGCAGAATCTGACAGACACAGACAAGGTGTTGAGCAACGTGGTGGTGACGAGGGGGTTCATTTCAAAATTGTATCGGCCACTGCTAGCAGCACAGGCAGAGGGATGTTGACATATATAAGAAATGGTGGGAGAAAGATATGGGTGTGGACTTGGACTGCGATCAATGGAATAGAATGTGTGTAAATGCTCATAGGACATCAATGGCATACCAGTACAATCTCCACGGCATTAAACTATTGTATAGGTGGCTGTAGGGCCTGGAACGATTGTCTGAAGTCCATGCTGGAACAGACCCCAGATGCTGGAGAGGCTGGGGCCAGAGGGCTCATTACTGGCACATGTGGTGGGGGTGCAGCGAGGTGCAGAGATTCTGGAAAGAGGTCCTGGGATGGATAAAGGCCCCAGATTGAGTGGAAGGAAGTCTAGAACCTGTGCTGATGGGATGGAGGTCATAGAGGGGGAATGGAGGAGGCTGCCCCACATGGCACACTTTCTGCTACTGGCTTTAAGGGCTTGCGTGGCAGCTGGGTGGAAAAGAGAGGCCCTCCCGAGGGAGCTACAATGGGCCTTGAAGGCACAAGAGACATACACGATGGAACAGTTGACAGGGAAACGTCACGACCGCACCCCGTCAAGGGAGTTAGAATGGTCAGCATTCCTAGACAAATATGGTCAGCGGAAGGCACCGTCAGTGGAATAGGAGGAGTCCAAGGGATGTGAAAAAAAGGGCGAAACGCCCCATGGGTGGAGAATGAAGGCACAAAAGGTGTTTCTGACTATCAAATAAGCAGTGAAACCCAACCTCAGTGACAACAGGGTGGTGGCAGCGGAACATGTTGGTTCCTAGACCAGTCTCAAGATCTGTGTGTAAAGTCTACTCCCACTGCACGGAGGTGATAAATGGACACAGGAGCAGGTCACATCGAACTCATGAGACACACTGGTTAGCCAGCTCAGGGAATGGGGACCGGGGGGTTCAATGTTGGTTGGGAGGGATAAAAATGATTTAAAACTAAATGGTTGCAGTGCTTTATTGTGAACATATTTTGACTTCCTTTTTGATATGGTAATGCTGCAACTGTCAATAAAGCTAAATTTAAAAAATAAAAGCTGCAGAATGGACCAAATCGTGGTCTCTTGACACGTAAGTCAAGGATGGAAATAGAGTTTGAACTTGGAGTTCCAGACACGATTGTGAGTGCCCTCAGTCTTGTGCATTGATAGGACAAGAATACTCTGCAAGATCAAGTGCAAAGACAATTTCATGGCAGAAGGCATGGGTGATGAGAGATGTTGGGCTAATTGGGTGGTGAGGTAGCTTCATGTACTATCTCCCTGCACCCGGGTCTTGGCTGATGTGCTTCTAAATGAACCAAATGTTCCAGACATGACATAAGCGTGCCAACTAATTGTTTTAGTCTGTATATAACGAAGGACCTTATAGCTTAGAAGACCAATAAAACGGTGTGTAACTATTTTTTCTTAAATGACATGTTTGAAGAGGTAGGCATAAGTTGTCAACCTGATAAAGGACTGCCAATAACAATCCTAGCTCCTAAATGATTGTATATCTAGATGTTTCCCATTCCATTCCCAACCCTTGATAGGTTTTTCACTGTTGCCACATAGTGTGACTCCACTCTGATGCATAATGAAGTATATGAAGTGTAATTTTTGTGGAAATAATTGGGAGACTGAGCGTACGTTCGATGATGTTAGTTGTAACCTCCCTGTTTTAGATAATTGTTAATAAAACAGTACTTGCCATCTTCTAGAGTTTGTCCAGTTATTTGGACTCAGAAGTTTTCTGGTGTAATCCCATCCATTAACAAATGCACATTCCAAGGTCCATAAACCCATGTGGTATCAGTGCAGATGGTTTCAGATCTAAACTAGTTTGACTTCAGAGTTTCGGACGATCGGGCATCCTATGCCATTAGCTGGAAGATCGTGGCGTTTCCTGTGGAGAGCGGCCGAAAGAAATAAACTTGCAAGAAGAATCGAGACGGTGGAAAGGTCCCTCTTTGAAGAAATCGCTGCTCAGTTTCCACGGGCGCTCCGCAGACAGAAGGCAAAGTGGTCGGATTAGAGGAGGAGTCGATACCAAAGGCCTCAAGTTGAATAACGGATGTAAGTAGACTAAGGGAAATGGCAATATAAAGGGGCAGGATTGTGATTTTCTGGGTAATGGGATATTTTGTGGAGATAAAGGAACGCCTAAGTAATCCTATTTCAAGGGAGATAGAAGAAGATGTCTCAAATTCCAGTCGTAATATTAAGAGAGAGAATACGCACAGTCAGGACTGTGTAAATTGACATCTTCAACCCTGTACAGGGTAATATAATTGGAGGCGAGGAGAAAATATATCTTACTATAAATGACTATAGGGAAAAGGGAAGGTGATCACAAAAGCTATTAATATGTACTGTGTTATTATTTTAAGTATTATTTTATGCATGAAGTCTCGAGAGGTAATAAGCTGTGAAGGTTGGAAGTGGCATTGTTTTGAGTTAAAGTGCAGTAAACGATTGGTGCCAATCAGAAGGCAGATAAGTTTTTGAAGCAAAAGAGGATTGAGCAGCGATCGATGGTTCTTGCTCATATTTATTGTTTTGAGATTGTTCCCTCCTTGCTAGAGAAAGGAGAGCACAAGACCACAATATATTCGATGGTCCCAGATTAATAAGGATACATTAAAATGCAAGCTCCCTAGTTTGACTTCGGGGGCTGGGAAATGGATACACAAATTAGAGAAAATGAAAGGGGGAACCACGCTGGTTATAGGAGACATAAAAGGTCTCCTGACAGCTATTTTTGGAGAGAGAGCTAATGACATTTGGAGATGAGCGGGATATTCAAGTGTGACAGCACTAAACACAGTGCATGATGGAGCGTCATTTAAAAATTGAAGGGCAGATGTTTGGAGGGCTTTCAGGGTGCAGTGTCCTGATACATCAGATATGGGTGCAATTATGACACGTAAAATGAAAGAAGATGAGGACCCTATTGCTTATATTAAGGATATTCAAGAGAGATGGCAGCTTGAAATCCGTGAACTGTGGGAGAAAAAACGGTGGCGTTATGTTATCATATTTTGTGTCAGGGATTACCACTTCAAATACGTGAACCGTGGGAAAAACTGTGGCGTTATTTTATCATATTTTGTGTCAGGGATTGCCAGAACAAGTAAAGGGACAAATGAAAAAACAGGTAGGGATGGAATCTTAGCCATGGGCTGAGATACAATTAACTATTGTGCAACTTTTTCAGTTATTACAAGAGAAGAACAAAAAGAGAGATGATATCAGGATGTTTGAGAAAGCTAAATTAGTCCAGAAAAAATTGTCAACATTTGCTATGGAAGGGGCAGTATTGACAATCTTAGAAGGGGTAGTAATGCAAGATATAATGGGCCTCATCACTACTTGGGCGGTAACGGTAACGCTATTAGCGCAGGCGGTATTAGCCCTACCGCCGAACTCCCCGGCGCTAATAGCGCCGGATCACGAGTTCGGCGGTAATGTAAGTCCCCATTCCCCACTGAGCCCATTCGGGAATGCCCCATTCCCCATTGGGCTCAATGGGGAATCTTCGCGCTAATACCGCCGGCGGATTTCCCGCTGGCGGTAATACCGCAAATTTTCGGTGGATTTCCCCCCAGCTCAGAGCTGGGGCGAAATCCGCCGAAGCCCTGATTCGGCGGACACTTAAATCCGGCGGTAATAGCGCTACCGCCGGATTTAAGGGTTACCGCCGAAGTCGTGATGAGGCCCAATGTGTGCATCGCAGGTGAATAATATACACCCACTGGATCAAAGTGGGTATGAGTTTTGGCCATGAGGTAGAGGTGTAGACTTCAGAGGAAGAGGAGGTGGGTTTCAGAGCACGCAAGGTGGATTTCAAAATGCCCAGAGTGGAAGTCAGATTATTCCGGGAGGATATAATGGTGGTTTTGCCAGAGGGCCCCCACCAGTATGTTGGAATGGTGGGATGACAGGGCATATTGCTTGAGTATGCAGAAGCAGAGGAAACGTGCAACAAAATGGACAACCTTTAAGAGGGGTGATAGCTTATCCACCATCATACAGTACACAAGCATGAGAGGGCTTTGCCCAGGATCACACATCCTATCAGACACAAGCGCTGCAAGCACAGCAGATGCAACAACAGCGGTCAGTGCAAATGCACCCACCACAAAGGCAATTGCAACAAGCACCTATGCAAACACAACAGAATGTGAACATAGGGCAAATACTGACATCTAGGTTAGAAGGGAACACTTTTATGGGGACAGAGATTACTTTATTCACTCAATAGGACAGCTCACAGGGTGACTTGATGTGTTCTGTACTATCAGTAACACCAGACCCCCAAGAGGAACCCAGGGTTGATGTGACGATAGGAGGCAAATCCTTTCCTTTTCTTGTAGACACTGGAGTGACCCCCTCATGTATAAGGGAGGGAAAATATCCAATGTCAGGTATTGCAATGAATGCTGAAGGATTCTCTGGAGCTGCAAATTTAGTTCCGTTTACTGATAAATTACTAAATTTGTGACAAACGCCAGTTAACATTTTGGGAAGAGATTTAATGACGAAACCTAACATGACGATTTCTATCACTGATCAAAGAATATTGTGCTCCGCTCCAGAAATACACTATTAAAATGTAGGATAGATTATACTGGCATTTACAGGGTAAGTGGCTCTATAAGGAGTTCCAGTGGATCGGTAAATCTTCATGTATGGGGTGAGCATTTTATTAACATGGCTACCTCGAATAGTAGAGAAGATTGTGAGGAGATGATGAGTTCTTATTCAGAACACAAGTACCTATGGATGAGGAAGAAGGGCAGACTATTCCTATAGAATTGGAAGCAGCTATAGTACGAGGAGAAATAGCAATGCTTGAAGGTGTCGATAACAAAGGCAGAGCATGGAGGACAGTGATAGCTCTTGAGGAGGGATAGAGTTTGACTGACATAACAGATGAAGATATGTTCAGAGAGGAACGTATAGATGATGAGGTAGTGTTTTTCATAAGGATTACATATTGAGAAAAGGGAAATCCCACAGTGAATGACGCTAATGCAGCAAGGACCAGCGTTCTTTCAAAAAGACCTAGAAAAGGTGCTAAGTATCCTTTGGAATACGGCCCCATATGATGTAGGCCTATTAAAGGGAATCAGAGAGGGTAAACTAAAACTCAAGCCAGGACCAATTGCACCATGAGCAAAGTAGTACCTTATGTCTCAAGAAGCTGCTGAAGGCATATTTAAGACTATTTCAGCGCTGATGAATCAGGAAATCCTAGTGCTATCGGAATCCCTTTGCAATAATGTGGTGTATCCGATTAAAACATTGGTATTGTGGAAAATGTATCCAGGACTTGTGCCATCTTAATCAGATTGTAGAAGCTGAGTTTCCATTAGTTCCTAATTCTGCAATATTTTGTAGCATCCCAGTTGAAGCTAAGTATTTCACGGTGATCGATTTTACAAATGCATTATTCTCAATCCAGTTGCACAAAGACTCACAAGACCTTATTTCCTTTACATTCAGACACAAGAGACTAAAACATATTTGATTGCCTCAAGGGTATTGTGAGTTCCCGTTGATTTTTAATAGAGTCCTACAGATGGATCTAGGCAACATTGAACTCAAGAGTGCTGTAATTCAGTACGTAGATGACATACTAATCTGCAGTGAAACATAGGATGAATATAGACAAGACTCTGTCCAGTTACTGACTATATTGCCAGACAAGGGATACAAGGTAGACAAGGAGAAATTACATTATTATCAGGAAGAGGTGTTGTACATAGGCCAGTTAATTTGTACAGCTCTAGTATTAGAGATTCCCAACTAAAGGGATGAATTATATTTATTTTCACACACCATTGGGTCAGTAATGACAGCAGTACTCACACAAAGAACAACTCTAGGGTATTAACCTTTGGCGTACTACAGTGGAATTCGAGATCCAGTTATGAGAGGATATTTTCCATGCATACAATCTTTGGCTGCTGCCGCATTTGCAATTAAAAAGTCCACAAGTATTACCATTGACTGTTCCATGACTCTCTACGTGGAGCACACCTTATTTGCCATTTTGGAGAAATCCAAGTGTACATTTACATCACAAAGAGCATCTGCATATGAGGTGATGATCTCTAATCCACCAATTAAGATAGTGAGGTGTAACGTAGTGAACCCAGCCTATAGGCGTCATTTTTCATGGTACACCATTTTGTCCCCATTCATTTGGCTGGGGCACCTTTTCTTCAGATGTCATGTCCCCGCCAACATTTTCAGCAAAGTTACTCCACTGACCCAGCCACATTTGTAGCTAAACCCGTAGAAGAAGGTGATCATGTGCATGACTGTCCAAATTATGTCAAATTCTATGATGATATACCCTGTGTGAAAGAAAATGCTCTACCGAGAGGGGAATTTCTCTTTATTGATGGTTCTTCTAACATTGACCAAAGTAGTGATGAGAGGCATTCAGGTTCCACGATTGTAAGACACAGATTAAATGGTGAATTTGAGGTAGTGGCGAGTGCAAGATTGCCGTCCCAGTTTTCAGCACAGGCAGTAGAATTGGTGGTGCTTATTGTTGCGCTCGAAAAAAAAACAAGAGCAGGAAGTGATGATGTACAGTGACTCTGCACGTGTGACATCATCCGTACATGCAGGGCTGTCACACTGGAAAAGGAGGGGTTATTTCCACACAGACGGCACTCCCGTGCAACAAGTGTCTTTATTGGATAGGCTCATTAAGGCACTACAACTCTCAGTAGCCATAGCAGTCGTAAAACACGCAGTGCATACTGAACACACCGACTTTATCTCGTGTGAAAACAAAGCCACAGATTTGGAAGCCAAAAGGGTTGCCTATTCTTCAGAAATGTCAAGTAAGTTTTGATACTGAGAATGTCAAGGAAATGGAGAATAGAAGAATGCTAGTATGGGAAGGGTTTAATATGCTGTCAATTATGCAACTAATAGAGATTCTGGATAGAAGAGCAGGAGCTATGGAAATGTAGGGGGTGTTCTTTATTGCCCACGGACGCATTATGGAGACAAGAGAGCACCGGAAAGCCAGTGATGCCAGCAGCATTGTTGAAAGTCGCACACAAGCAGTTGCATTACCCCGCGCATATAACCTGAGAAAGTCTTGCTGCCACTATTACAGAAGACTGGTTTATTTCCAATCTATTGGAACACATTGCACAGTTCATTGTGAAGTGCATTATGTGTCAGAGGTTTACAGCTGGGCATACACTGAGACTATCAGAGGAGTAATACCTCATCTGAATGGTCCATTTAAACATTTGCATATCAATTACGTTGATATGCTGCAGACATCTAATGGAGACAGGTTATCTATTAGTGGTGGTGTTTCCCTTCTCAAGGTGGCTCAAAACTGGTCCCTGTATACACCCTGATGGCACTTGTGCAGCAAAGCTTTTAGTGCGAAAGGTATTTCTGAGATGGGGTGTGTGCGAAGTACTGAAGTCTGATAATGGGCCACATTTTCTCAATGAGATATTTGAACAAATAGGACCTCTATTGCGTATAACACATACATTTTCTTCTGCTTATCATCCACAAGCAAACAGAATATGTCAGAGACTCAACAGTCTCCTAAGAGAGAGGATAGCCAAGATGAGATCAACTTTGAAAAAGGGATGACTATACACTGCCTAGCCGTAGCCTTATATGCCCTTCAAAATCAGCCAGGCTCAGATCATCATCTTACACCTTACGAGTTGGTGACAGGGCATTGCATGAGGACACCTCTTATGCCCCCTTCTAGAGTCAGGAGTGATGCCCAGAGTGTAGCGCAGACTCTACGTCATGTAATGCACGATTATTTGAAATGTATGACTACCAGTGTTTCTCTCATTGCAGATCAAGTCAAGCGTCGGAGGGAGGGGTCAAGGAGCACAGAAGAGGATGGCCAAGTAATCAATCTAAGTGAATTATTGCCACCACCAAAGTTGTATGTTGGAGGCCAAATCCTTATAAAGAACTTCACCCATAGATGGCACAAAACGAGATTTACTGGTCCTTTCTGTGGAGAAGAGGTTTCCCCATCTGCACTTGGGGTATTTGGAAGAAGAACTTGGTTCCAGTTAGGAGATGTAAAAATCTACAAAGGCGAGACTCTCCCTCCAGCACCTGTTGACCAAGAAGCAAGACTAGAAGAAGAATTTCCACCTGTGCAGACTCGATTGATGACCAAGAAGGACGATAAAACAGAGTGTGGTTAGCACACATTTCTTTTGGACTGGAATTCAGTGGACACTTCCTACATTTTTTAGTAGGAAGTGCATGGACTTGCAGAAAATTCAAGAGTCTAAAAACATACTTTTTAGAAATTCTTTGAAAAAATAAAACTGAATTAGTACTATGCCTAAACGTCAGTTCCAGATTAGAAATTGGAAGAGAGATAAATACCCAGATTTGTTTTTGGGAACATATCTGTTTCAAGGATAACCTATGATACCAGTTGACAGTGACACACATCGATTTACAGTTGCTATTTTTGTGTTTATACTTCAGTCATACCCTGCTCTTTTTAGGAGAGACTTTAATATTGACACCTTTCTTTATGACCCAAAATATGGTCTTGTTATAAGATAATTGAGCAGATTGTGCAACTACGAATGTAAATCAAGCACCTGTATTAAAATGATTCGTGGAGAGGAAAATGTGGTTATAGATACAGTGAAAGTTCAATGAGTATTGGTACGGCACACCAAATGTTTTCTAGGCTTCTATGCCTAATATATATATATATATATATATATATATATATATATATGCTTATGTATTTTCTTTTTCTTTCTGTATCTTACATGTCAAAGGTTTTATTATCCTAATGGTCCAATTGAAAAAACAACACCTGTGATTTTTCCTATTATGAGTACAAGTGATGCTAACTTCTTTGACCTCTATGGGCATGACAGGCAACATAAGAGGGATGCAGAAGAAGATAACCAGGGATAAATACCTATCTTGATAATTCAGCTCATCTGGGGAATAATAGGTGGTACCAACATATGAGAAAGGTGGGGGGTAGAGCATCTGATGAGAATTGCTACGTCTGCTCTCTCATCCCCAATGCCATGACTACAGTAAAAACCTTCATTTCAAAAGAGATGTCGGCACAAGATGCAAAGTGCCTCAGTCATCTAGCAGCATGTACTACTAGAGGACAGTTTCAAGGGAACTGTGCAAGCTTCCGATGGAGATCAAGACAATCATTTCCATAGCAGGATGATTATATCAAGACAAGGCAAATGGAAAAGGAGCCTGGATGGACAGACAAGATGCTTGTGAATCCTGCTGCAGGACAAGACAAGGTGATTGTTGAAGAAATTAAGAGCATGAACTGCTGTGGATGAACACATTCAAAAAGCAGGCACCCTTAGGGGAGTGATGAAGATATTGACACGCAAGAAACCCTTCTTCAAG
Organism: Ambystoma mexicanum; assembly: GCF_040938575.1. NCBI lineage: Eukaryota > Metazoa > Chordata > Amphibia > Caudata > Ambystomatidae > Ambystoma > Ambystoma mexicanum. Next base: position 123,443,687 of record NC_090933.1, on the reverse strand, counting down.
AGAAGATACAAAGAAGCAGGAAAACCTGAAAAGGTGGTCGAGGACTCGACCAGTAGGGGGAATGTAGAGGAGCAGATGCATACATCAACAGGAGATACTGCCCCCCCTACCACCTTTGTATTGGAGACATGAGGTCATGCCTTGTCTGACACCAGCTATCGCACCAATACTGCAGCAAGTATTTGGAAGGAGATATCCATTGAGACAACCTTATCGAACGTACCTTCGAGTTGATGACAACCTACAGGAGGAACTCCATGAAGGAATATGACAAAGAGCTAGGAAAATGAACTGATGACATCATAAGAAAGTGTGCACAACATCCCGAGATACTGAATAAAGATGATGTATGGATCCTGGAGGACAAATGATGAAGTAAAGAATTGATTGAACTATCAAAGTGGAAAAGAAAATTACATGTTAACAAAGTGTTGCAGAAAACAGTAGTTCAATAAATGTACAGACGCTGAAATGTAAGGTAGATTAAGTCATCATATAGTCTATCTATGAGTAGTGAATAGAAGCAGGCGAAGCCGCCATTGTACAGAAACTAGGTATTGGTATCATGAAATAAATTAGCCAAAAACCATGAAGGGGGAATGAAAAGCTGTGTCGAAGCAGAATAGCAGGCTAGTGAAGCTGCCTGGCAGGGCTGTCTGGCCTGAAGTCAAGATCTTAGAAATTGAGGTCTGCTATCTACTCTGAAGAGAACGAGTGCGCGGTGGGTGAATCTTCTCATGTTAATGTGTAAGAAAGAACACAAAGGATGCCAAGTTTTAATTCATTTAAAGGATTTAAAAGCTGCACACTGGACCAAATAGTGGTCTCTTGTCACATGAGCCAAGGATGGAAATAGAGTTCGAACTTGGAGTTTCAGATACGATAGCGAGTGTCCTCACTCCCGTGCACTCCTGGAATGAGAATACTCTGCAAGGCCAAGTACAAAGACAATTTCATGGCAGAAGACATGGGTGATAGGAGATGTTGGGCTAATTGGGTGGTGAGGTAGCTTCATGTCCTATCTCCCTGCACCTGGGTCTTGGTTTACCTGCTGCTAAATGAACCGAATGTTCCAGACATTGCACAAGTGTGGCGACCAATTGTATTAGTCCATATAACGAAGGACCTTATAGAAGACCAATGAAACACAGTGTAATTATTTTTTCTTAAGTGACATACTTGAAGAGGTGGGCATAAGTTGTCCAGTTGATAAAGGACAGCCAATAACAATCCTAGCTCCTATATGATTGTATATCTAGTTGTTTCCCTTTACCAATACCAGCCCTTGATAGGTTTTTCACTATTGCCACATAGTATGATGCCAATCTGATGCATAATGAAGTATATGAAGTGCATTTTTTGTGGAAATCATTGAGAGACTGAGCGTAAGTCCGATGATGTTTGTTGTAACCTCCCTGTTTTAGTTAATTGTTAATAAAACAGTACTTGCCATCTTCTTGAGGTTGTCTGGTTATTTGGACTCAGAATTATTCTGGTGTATTCCCATCCATTAATAAATGCACTTTCCAAGGGCCATAAGCCCACATGGTAGCAGTGCGGATGGTTTCAGATCTAAACTAGTTTGACTTCAGAGTTTCGGGAATCCTTATCCATTAGCTGGAAGATCGTGGAGTTTCCTATGCAGAGCGGCCGATAGAAATAAACTTGCATGAGACGTTCCAAGGGCAATAAGCTCACTGCGCTTTGCCTTTTATGAAAGGTGTCATATTATGACCCTGCCAGGGTGTCACCAGTGTCATGAACCGCCGTCTGTGTCCCTTCTGGACTTCGTGGTCCCTGACACATACGGGATTGAACATGGCCGCTTGATGCGGAACGCTGCTTACCAGTATTTGCATTACACGCTCTATGTTCTACAAAACAGACACGCCCCCTGCGGCGCTGCGCGTCTCAACGCTACTGCTCTCCGTAGCTGGACATGTGCTGCCGGAGTTCGCTCGGTGCTATTTTCCTGATCTCTATTCCTGGTTCCTTGATTCCTCCTCCTTTTCCTTTCATCCCTCAACTTACCCAAACTTTCCTGGATTTTCGCCCGCGCTCGAGCCACGGGTCTGTGCCTCCGCTCGCGGACATTGTTCCTTCCTGGTTCCGTCCTGGACAATCTGAACGAAGCACGCTTGAATCCGAAGACCCGTGCGCGGGCTTATACAAATCCCGGACGGTGCGGAAGAAGTCACGAAAGAAGGTTGCAAGTAAACAGGAAAGACAGGTGAGAAGGGGAGAGACTTGTGACAACCAGACATTAGTCTGTGTAAAGAAAGGGGAGGTTTGGGTAGTAGGTGATAGGAAAGATAAATTAGACAACAGAGCGAGCAAAATCAAAACTGGGACGTGTGAGAGGGGGATATGTTTGTCGAAGCAGGGATGCATGTTTCTTAAATGTGGTAGGTTATTAGTAAGCATGATTGCAGGTTTCGGGAGAGTACAGCTTGGTTTACAGCAGATTTTTATTGTAATGCCAATTTGGAGTTTCGGTGTTGAGTGGTTGCGTGATGTACTTGAGATGAGAAGAATTTCTTGTTTCGGGGGTGGGGTGTTTTACTGCCTATTTCGTTTTTTCCTCAGCAGTGGTTGCAGATGATAGAGCCATGTTGCTTCTATCCCATTATGCTATTTCTCGTGGAAAAATGGTGGGCCTCTTTTGTGGGAAAATGGTCCTATTCACTTCAACAATTGATACTGGTATGTTGATGAACATATTTTGTGGTGGGTGTCATAATAGGCCGATTGTTCCCTCAGGACATGTTTGTTTATATATAACTCCCAATTCCTGGGTGGGGACTGGACATGTGTATGCTCTGTTCCCTTCCTGGTGACCTTTCAGCAAACAGTGGCCAGTTTGGGGGAGCCCTGTGACATTTCGAATGGAGAAGTTGTTCTTGAGTTTTGTATACACATTTTTAAAAAAAGATACGTGGCTAGTAGTGGTTCAGTTCTTTCGTCGTGATCAAAGCTCCTGGGATTTCTGGCCAGGATGGCGTGGCCCTGCCTTTAGGTGCCACTTTCTTAACTAAAGGGCTAAGTGCTCGCCTTTGAGAGGTGGAAGCCTGCACTTTGAAAGCTCCATTCCCAATAGCGCTAATTTAGACCTTCATTCAAGGCGGATTATGAGACTATTACATCAGCCCTTACAAGCCATTGGAGTCGGGCATGACGCGCTCCATAAAAAATTTATATTAATTTCCCAGGGAGCATCTTTCCAAACTGAGACACTTCATGAAGAGTTCATAGGCCATCACTTCTGATGATTCCAAAGATATCTTCTGGACTCCTGGGATATGGTAGTTTGGTAAGATCATTGTGAATTTAAGATACATGTACATTTTGTTTAGGAACATTCTATTAATTGCCTATTTAGGGTAAATACAACAAGGATATTAGTTCTGACATCTGACCAGAGCAATATGAAAAATATGAGAAGGAGATTGGACAATAAGAATGTCTACAAAAATTAGAGTCATTTCAGAAAGGGAAAATGATGGGATTACACTGTGAAGAAGTATGACAATTTAGAACAATCTTAGAGTGTGTGTAAAGTAAGCACCTTTTGGAATATGCAGTCAATAATGTATTTTAGTGCCCTTTTTAGAGCACTTTGTTTGTCAGGGCTAATCAGGATGCAGGAATTTGGGGCACAATTAACCGGTAGTTACCCAGAATCTTCTCTTTCCTGTGGATGGCCGTTCCAGGCATTCCTTCCTCTGCCACCCTACCGCCCCTCATCTTGACCTGCAGTGCCACCCAGTCTTCCCCTGCCTGCTTCTATGCGAACAGTCCTCGCCTCCACTCAATGACGTCATGTCTGTGAGAGCCTCGTCTGCGGCATCGAGCCCTCAATGCCACAAGTATATTTTTGGGACCAAGCATAGGTAATTTAATTTATTTTGAAATTATTATGGGGACTTGTTTTAATGAATTTTAATGTCTTTCTTTCCTTCTTCTTTTTTTTCTTTTAAGATTATATGTATATTAATAGCGGTGATCACAAGGATTGTGTTATGAAATAGAGTGTAACAAGTTTCAATGTAAACTGAAAACACTTATAATAAATAAAAAATATATATTTTATGGAAACTTTCAAATAGAGATTACATGATAATGATGGTGGAAACGTTATTGCAAGGCAAATCTCCATGCTCATGAAAACAATTACATTCTACATGAAGCAACTGCAGTATTTAATGACTATGCCAATGCTTGTTTTATTAGGGGAAAATATTTCTTTCACTCGTTACACCTTGGACCCAGAGACGACCCGACACTATACAGTTAATCAAGAATGATAACAGTATGTGCCCACGGGTAAACAAGTTCCAAAAGGCGAGTACCCAAGGAGTATGTTGCTTAAATCATTTGATCATTCCAAAAGAAAGAATAGTAGCAATCAATTCTGACAATGAAATAAACAATTTTTATGGCTTATTACAGCTTTTTTTCAAGGTCTGTTAGTGGTGATTATGAATAGAAATTGCTGAAATGAATGCCTTGATAAATTATTAAGAAAAAAGGAACTCTTGTATGGTTCATTTATAATGCGCTTAATACCAGCGAATGGGTTCCAAGCACCGGGTCGGGATTTGAACCTGTGTTGACCCTTGTTGTCTTGCTTCAATGCGTTGACCCTGCACTATCATTCCTCCTTATTAAGTATTTAGTTCGAGCAAGTGCAGCAATAGTGGAAACAAAGGGGTTAGATTCTGAAAGAATTCCTGTGGAGCAAATAAGGAGATGTGCTTAGCATCTCAGATTTGCTTCTGTGATCCTATACCTAACTGAAAGTGGACCAAATCTGAAGCTGCCTGATGCATCTGTGAGATGCTTAAGTTTAAATGAGGTTGATAATGATTTGCCCAATTGCATCACGGAGATGCCCCACGCAGCTTCTGAATGGCACTACTTGTAGTCTTTGTGAATCAGGTCTGAGGCACTGGGAGCAAATCTGAGATTCCCAGAGCCTCTCCTTACTTGCTTCAGTGCAAATGTTTCTGGCTATTTAAGTATTTAGACTAGCATGAGTGAAATTGAGTAAAAACAGGTGTGTGATTTTTTTTGTACAGTAGGATTTTATAAATGTTGTCCATAGTTTCAGCACAGTAACTGGTTATGTAAAAGGCTTCTTCAGGACAACTTGATCAGCATTTTTATATTAGAGTCATGAATACATTTGGCCTCATTACGGGTCCGGCGGTAACAGTGCCGGAAAAACCGGCAGGTAGCCGCCGGACCCGTAAACAGTTACCGCCTGGCTTGCCGTTAACACCGGGGGATTACAACCCTGGCGTTCCGGAAAGTCAGGTGCTGGTGAATTGTAATTCCCTCATTACAATAGAGTCTAATACGACTCTATGGGAATGGGGACCACGGAAACACTGGCACTGGTAACAACAGTGCCAGTGCTTCAGAGGAAAGTCTTTGGGTGGGTGCCGGTCAGCCCGGCAAGTCAGACCTGCCGGGCGGGAGGGCACCACCATACTTGTACTTTGCTGGTTTGGAAACAATGGTGCTGGTAAGGTTACCGGCATCATTGTTTCAGGACCGGCAAAGTTAGCAAGAGACCCATTGTCTGCTTCAACTGAATTGCATATATAAACAATGGAGTTGATGTCTGTAAATTAGCAAGAATGTCTATTTTATTTATTGTAATTTCATAGTGTACTAACACCACAAGTAGCAAATGGGTGCATAAAAAAACAACAAAAAAATAAGAAGACAGCTATAAATAAATATAAAACATGAATAGAATGATATTAAGAAGGCAAGAAAAATAGAAAAGCTGATTTATACACCGAAGAAAAGCAGGATCTGATTCCTGAAGACACAAAGATTTAAATGTATGGCCATTCAAGAGAAAGGAGCCAACGAAGAGGTGGAGAGACAATGAATAATGTGCGACAATGTCCAGTCAAAAGATGCCAAGTGCCTTGATGGTAGAATGGAAATTTGATTGGGGAATGCAAGATTGATTTGTTTCATTGTACTACACGTAAGATCTGCGCTTAGATGTGGCTTGCCACTTGGTTCCCCCAAGGGATTTGCGCTATGTAAATTCCAAATCAAATCAAAATCAATTCACATTAAATCAAGGGATGTCATTGTTCAAAGCAAACTGTGTACGGGGAAACATGTTTTTCAATGTGAGCTTTTAATGATTAGTACCCGGCGAGGGGGGGGTGTTTAGTGGCCTCCCAGCCAATGGGGAGGCTCAGAATGCGGGCATTACCACATGGTAATCCCGCTGCTCTGAACCTCCCGACGGCCGGCGGCCGCCATCTCCCCTCGCCGGTGAATCAGGTAAGCCTTCACACACCCCATCCACAGAATTCCCTTCCCGCCTTCCCACACTCACCTTCTTTTTTGTCCATTTCAAGAGCAGACAGGCTGGGAACGCTTCAATCCCCATCATGTATGTTCCCGATCTGCGACAGGCTATCATGGAAAGGAAGAAGGGACTACATGTAGTCCCTTCTCCCTTCCCATGGTGGTCATTTTGTTTGTTTACTTTTTCAATGGCTGCCATGGAAAGTGAAAACGGACTTCGCTTTCCCTTCCCCGGTGGCCATTATTTTTGTCTTTTTTTTTTCTGTTCCGAAAAGCCAGAGAGTTTTGAAACAGAAAAAAAAAATGCCTTAAGTACTCCGGTCTAACGTGCCGGGGTACTAATGGCAATAAGCTCCTCGACCGCAGGCCATTACCGCACATGGTAATGCCCCCAGGACCTTCATTAAGGCCCTCACTATGCTTGGGCCTGTAACTATGGGCCCCGGGGCATTACCGTATGTGGTAATGGCCCGCAGTCTCAGGGCTTGTTGCCTAATTATTACCTGGTGAAAAAGGTTAGAGATATATGCAGGACAGAGCTACTGCAGCCCAGAATAGGAGTCAATTACAGTACTTTAAATCTTTTTAAATTAAACTGCTTAGATCATGATACTATTAAAATGGGAATATAAAATTATACAGCGAATGAAACAAGTTCTTCAATGGAGTGCCACGTTTTGGGCTGGAAATGATCAATTGCTTATAAGCTATTAATGCATTTTTCTCAAATATATTCTGGGTATATTTCAGTTGACTGATCAATTCATTTTTATATAATAGATAGACTACATTGAGGCCAGCTACATCGCTTCAATGCAGAGAAAGTAATAAATAATGTCAGAAATGTCTGAATATTTATATAATATACACAATCTAAACCACCCATTATGGATTTACCACAGGTGAGTTCAATGTGCATGTATTCAGGAGATTGAGCTTTTCTGGTGGTGCCCATCAATCCTCCTTCACTCCTGAGCTATTTCTCCACACATTTAACTTTCTCTCTTCCATCTGTCACTGGATGGCCCTTTGGTGCCTCATGCTCAACTCCTACGAAAGCATCCTCTCTTCTCAACTCCAATTTCTTTACCCTGTAATCTCCTCACACCATCTAGCATGGCGTAACTTCAGGGGTCGTCTTTGACAGCAAACTTAAGCTTCAGCACTGAATCATCTTACTGCCATATCACCCAAGATGGCCTTCTTAACATGCAGAAAATCTGTGCCAACCTTACCTGTCACTCAGTCCAAATCATAATCATTACCTTTTTCAATACCTGCCTTGCTCTAGTCTCCTCCTGTGCCTACATCCTTTACTTCTTTGCTCTTCTAGACAACGAAATCTGCTACTCGAACCCTCTAAATCTACCCTAGAGCTTTCTCCTCCTCAAAATGTGGACATGCAGAGAACTCTCCATGCACTATAGTTCACACTTCAAATTCCTCCTCCTGGTCTTCATATTAATCCATGGTCTAGCCCCACTATCTTGCCAACACCATTGTATGCTACTCAACCCCTCATACGTTTCACTCCCAGACTCTAGTCCACCCATAGTTCACTGCCCAGCAATGAGAGCTTCTTTAACAAATTTCTCTGCACAATGTGTCTCACTTGTCCTGGGTCTCGCCTCTTTCCCAGAGTTTGGAAAATTCACAACAGGCTTCACAGTTTCAAGGGGTGTCTGCCCGTTCTATCTTTTGGTTTCCCCCACTTCTTGGACTTTTTTCTTCTTTACAAGAGTTATTTCCTTTAGTTAAATGAGTGAGACGATGCTCTTCATAGGTCTCCTGTCAAATCGATCCCTTATACCCAGGCAACTACAATTCTTGTGTGAGAGATTCCACCATTTTCCAAAGTCTCTGGTGAGAGCTAGTAAAGTCTGGTGCATCAAGGGTGCGACCAACTACTCTAAATCTACCTCTCATTCTGTGAGATGCTAACAAATGTTGCCTATGGAGAGAACAATGCCTGTTACAGGAAATATGAGAAAAACAAGAACACTCTTGCAGGGAAAAATTCCCCTCTCTTTCCCCACTGCTAAATCCACAACTCCACGGCTATCTATTCCAGTCGGGAATAGAAGAGGGCAAACTAAACTGAGCAAAATCACATTCTTAAGCAGCAAGCAGAAGAAGAACACTAAGCAAGGGCCTGTAGTTCACCGGAAGCTTGCTTCTGCCATAGTGTTTACTACCTTTTTTCCGTCTCCTACAGAAACCTCCACTGCTCAAAATTAGATCTCAGAAAGCTTGCAATTGGAACCAGAGCTAGTGACTAGTACAAGCAGACATAACAATGTACTGATTTTAAAAGACACTCCTAAAGATACATCTGTGGAGATACCAGACCTCCTGCCCGCTGTCTTCTCAAGATGAGAGTAAAAGATACAAGCCCTGGTGAATAAGATTTGTAGAGAGCTTTACGAGACAAGAATTTCAAGAACTTGGAGCATTGCACCTTTTAGCTTGAACCTCCTTGTCTGATCTTTTCATTTAAAAAACTGATTACACCGATTTACGGGGTAGTCCCAACTTAAGCGCTCATCGTCATATTACTGGCTCCTTTAAAAAACTGATTACACCGATTTACGGGGTAGTCCCAACTCAAGAGCTCATCGTCATATTACTGGCTCCTTTAAAAAACTGATTACACCGATTTACGGGGTAGTCCCATATTAAGAGTTCATCGTCATATTACTGGCTGCTTTGCGAATATACCATCTTTATATATGAAGCTGAATGCATGTATGTGTGTGTGTATGTTTGTCCGGCTACACAAATCCACACCGTTGAACCCACTTCTACCACATTTTGCATGGATTCCTCTTTTGTCTGGGGCAAGATCGTAGTCTATGATTGGATGCAAAAATCTGATATGCAAAAAAATATTTTGTATGTGTGTCTGTGTGTTTGTCCGGCCATACAAATCCACACTGTTGAACCCACTGCTACAAAATTATGCATGGATTCCTCATTTGTCTGGGGCAAGATTGTAGTCTGTTTTTGGATGCAGAAAATGTACTTCGTAGACACCCTAATTTACTGATGGTCACCCTGAGTCACTACATTCGGTACTAGAAGGAGGCAACATTTGGAAAAGTGTCTGAACCAAAATGTTCAATATGTTGGTTATTCCTTTAACATTTATTACTACTGTATACAGTTCAAAACTGTTTATTAAAGCATTTTTAAAGGGAATTAAAAAAAAGAATTTTCTTTTTCATTTTATAATGCCACTTCAAATATAGGAAATGGCAAAGTTACAGTTTACTTAAGTTCATTCACTAGAAGAGAGCACAATCAATCTTTTTGAACGTTTTCTCAAATGTGCTGAAGCCATTAAGTGACTGAAACATGCCGCACCAAAAACGAACATCACTTGAAAAAGCTCCATCTGATGCAAAGCGAAAATCAATATCAAGAGCTTCTGAAACACAACCACAAACAGCAACATGACTTGCCGACCAGAGGACAAGAGCAACATCCTCCAAAGCACATGAGACACCAGAACAAACTGAAGTAAGACTTGCCAACAAGAGGACAAGAGCAACATCTTCCAGGGCACATGAGATACCAGTCGATCAGGACACGGGCAACGCCGGGTAGCGCAGCTAATCCAATAATCAGACAAAGGTCAAGTCGGCTTGCATGTCTTCAGATTCAGAGGTCTCTTGGTTGTATTCTACAACACCTGATATTGTGAATCCTCCTCTTTCCCCCATCTGATACAACATTGAAGGTGCTATTAGAAGAACAAAGAGCAGGCATTAGAACATTAAAGAAGTGCTTCATCTAAGCTCAATTAAGAGTATTCTTTCATCTAACCAACCGTTAGGGATTAATTCAATAAAGAGCCTGGGATTTGGTCGAACTATCTTTCACTAATGCTGCTACAAGCACTGATGCAATCACAACAGCTGACTTGAATAATGTTTTCAGTACGTCTAACACCACAATCTCTCATGCATCGGATGCTCCAATCGTTCACTTTATTTGTCCTGATTCTGACTTTGTGAAAGCAGAAGATTTGAAGAAAGATGCATCACCGCCTGTGTCAGACCATATTTTGAGTCTTCGTAATAAGATTTTCAATCATGTTAGGGAAACACCAAAGTTAACTGTTAGGCAGAAACCTGGCAGTTCCCTTTGGGAACACTGCAAAAGATTTAGGACTACAGGTGTTAGCAGTAAACCCACTTGGTAGCAGTCTGTACCACCCAGATTTACCTGGAAGCTGTGGCTGAGCAGTCAGACTTCCCTCAAGAAGAGTTAGGTAGTATGCAAAGTATACACAATAGGCACTCAGATACAATAATACAAGCAAACACTGACCAGAGCTTTGGTATCAAAGTATATAATTATTTATTTAAAAACACACTGCTTGAAACACTCCAGCACCCTTATTGTAAAACACTCTAAACACAGTTACTATTATAATATATACAACCCTTATTCCTTATCAGATAAGTCTAGTTAACACCACTTATTTCTAGACAGAGGTGAGCGCTTAACTATAGATGGCACTCCAATAAGTTCATGAAGAAGGGAGGAAAAAAAACAGAATATGGAAAGATACACCACTCTAAGATTTAGGAACACTATTAGCAAGGCAGAAGAGCAAAAGTCACTTGTGAGCCAAAGTCCATAGGCTGGGCCCACTCTTAGAGAGAGCAGAGCACAAATGCGCCCAAGATCACACAGTTACACTAGGCTTATAAAGTCTTGCAGAGAGTTCGAAAAGAGTTTAGAGAGGCTCAGAAAAGTTTAGCCAGGGTGTCCCAGGCTAACCCAGGTCCGAAAGCCAGGGGCTAAATCTACCCTGTACAGTCGGTGGCAAGGGAAGCCAGGCGGAACACGGTACCTTAAGTGGGAAGGATCCTCCAGCGGTGGCAGTTGTTCGTGGCAGCAGGTGCAAGTCTCGGCGTCATCCAGGGGAAGAGAAGATCTCGACTTGGAGGAAAGCTGAAGGTCGTTGCACTGCCAGGGAAGAAACCAGCTGCAGAGTTTTCCGGTTAAAGGTATTACCCTTCATTTCGCGGTCGTGGTAAAACGTGGTATACCGGTTGCCGGGGTGCTTGGCACAGGCAAGGCGGCCACGAGATGCGTCGGGAAGGCGAAAAGACGGTGAAACTGGTTATCCCCACCAGTCAAAGGAAGAAGACTCTCCGGCGGGAGATCTCCTCTGTCGTTGGGAAAAGTGGTGAGACGGTCCAGCAGGGCTCCACCGGTGGTGTCGTCGTGGCAGGTCGGCTCAGCTTCTCCCTCGTCGGATTCTTAGGTCCTGTGGCGACTTCTGAAGTTCCAGTCCCCAAAGCCCTGTTTTTATGCAGAAAAACCCCCATTCACTAAGCCTAGCTGTCACTCAAACATGCTAAGTGGTGAGCCTGCCGGCTCACCACTTGGGCCAATCAGGACGGAGTGCGACTTGAGTTGCCTAGGCAACTCAGTCCAGGGTGCCTAAATCCCCCTCCACCCCTCCTAAGTACCCCAGACAGAGTGGCACCACTTTGGAGGGCTTCTGTGGAGAAGCCCGCCAAAAAGTGGAACAAAGGGCTCGACTTGGGTTGGAGTCACAGAAGAGAACACAAACGCTATTTTAGAACCGAGCTTTGGCAAAAAATACCAATCGGAGAATTAATAATAATTAAATAAACTGGCGGTATGTTCGAGGCTATCGTAATTAAATAAATCAAGATAGTAGCCTATAACAATGGGAAAATCCCATAGAGAAATATTCGCGGTTGAATATGAAAAGTAGTATCCACTGCCACCAGCCAAAACTCGATCAGGGGGGACGGAGACGTGCCCCCTCGACTAACAGACCCCGGGGCAATCGAATTGCCCCAGCCAGTACGTCCACAATATGATGGTTTGTACTGGTTCTGTTCAGAATTTAAGACTAGTAAAGTCAATGGTGACTTTACATGCCCTGGGAGACAGTAGTCAGTCCCAGGGTATGGAGTCTATACTGGGGGGTCACTATGACACCCCTGTGTTACTGCACTGAGGGTGCTGTGTAACACACATCACAAAAACACATGAAGCCCTATGGAGTAAAAGACCCCATAGCCCATTAAACACATCTAGAGTCAAAGGAACACACTCAAATCATGTCCAAGAGTGAGGGTAAAAGAGTCTCACTCTTGGCAGGAGAAAAAAATAAACCCCAAAAATCCAGCAAAGCTGCTGGGGGTCTCACTAGGTTAGGAAATTGAGCCTAAACAGAGAATTCCCCCTAACATTAACCAAGACTATAATGATTAATAGGTAACTGAATACAAATATTATTATCATCACTGGTGTTCCACATCATTCTAGCTGTGCAACCTGGGAGGCTTTATGGAAGTAGACTCTTGCATGACGATGGTGGAAAGTTAGTGCATCTACACTTTTGCAAAAACATCATAAATCATTAAAAAAGGACACATAAAATGGAATGGCACCCTTTGCTGGACTGAATTCTAATTGATTGAGGCAGGAGCAATTTATCAAACGTCCTCTGGAAAAATAAGTCTCTTCAATCAGTACACTCCCAGATGACAACTGTTCTAAATTCTTTCCAACATTACTATGCTTTTTGGTTGTCCATGATTAGATTGAATTAGAAATGTCTGAGGGGGAAAAACCGAAAATTATTTAAACGAAAAAGACTTTAGTTTCTTTTTCTCTCAGACATTTCTAGTAAGCCGCAGCCGGCCACCCCCTTACTTACCTTACGGTGCCACACTTCACTGTAGGCCACTGCCTCCTCCATTCCTCTTTGACGCCGGTTCCCTTCAATTATGTACATGAGAACCAGCGCTGCAGGGTCCTTTCATTTATTTTATTTGTTTTACTTTGTTATTTAGGTGGCGGGGGACACACCCACAGCCCCTGATGCTAGTTTAGTGAACAAGGGAGCGGGAGACATCCTTGCAACCCCTGCTCCCCCTGCTCCCCTTGTTCACTATAATAGCACCGAATGGGATATCTATCTGTAATTTGTGTATGTCTCAAGGATTGATGTTGTACTCAGGGCTGGACAGGTCTCAAGGGCATTTGGCTGTTGTCCGATTGGAATTCAACTCTGTGTGGGGTGGTTTTTGAAAGCACACAGGTGGGCCGTAATTACACTCAGTTAAGCACACCCTCTTTACATCTGTGTGTTTTTAAATCTTTAAAAAAGAATGTCCCTGGCTGCCAGGTGCCTGCAGCTGAGTCTGAGCTTCAGTGCTCTGCTCTCTTTCTCACATGTTTCTGCACCCCAACGTGCTACTTTTTTGTAAAAATTGAAACAATTTAGTAACAGGCCCCCTGTGCTCCCTGCACTGCCGCCTCCATGGCACCATCATCAATGAAGTGTCGGGAAAGCGCCTGCATGCGCATGCATGGGTTAGAAAATAAGCCCCTGTGTGTGTGCTCACAGCTGCCCAGCCAGCCAGCCAGCACCCTCCAGTCCCTGCATCATGGGGCACAAGAAACAATCAGACAAAGCTGATGACCGGCAGCTCCAGTGAAGATCAGCGTGAGAGCCATATGCCACACTATAATCGCCTGCAGACCTAGTGCCAAGGCGTATTGTTTTACGTCATTTTATATTTTAAATGACTAATTCCAGGACCTAGAATAAAGAAAAGTGGGCTTTTCCCTCATCGAGCTAAGTACATGAATTCAAGGATTGTAAATAGAAATTGTGTATAACCTAACACAGACGGGCAACCAGCAACAACAGTCGATTGAATGACACTAGCCCTGAGTCACAGAACAACATTTTCAAACAAGGAAAACCTTGAGCTGATGCAATATGCCCCCACCCCAAAAGACATCTCTACAACTTTCTACACAAGCCAGAAACTTCTTAATACAAAATATGTTTTAATGGTATGCCGCTGACATGTGTTTCGACCTGTACATAAAGGTCTTCCTCAGGGTTTAATAACATACATGATTTAGAAAAAAAACATTTTACACAACACGCAAAACCACCTATCAACAAAAATCATAATATGACATACATTACCACAGCATTTTTTTTATCTATATGGACAGATTCATCCATCAATGATCACAAGAGGACAGGAAAAGCACAAAAAGGGGAATAGATCAAACAACCTAATAAATAGTTTCAGTGTCTCAAGAAAAATAATACAAGACTAAACCAGCAAACCTCAATTCTTGATCCTGCACCACAAATTATGTTGTACAATTGTTTAATTCCATCACCATTATCCCGAGTCCAGCACTCCAAGACCATACCAACCAGGGAAAGCGCAACAGTGCACTAATGGCTGTCACCATTGCGCTGCTATTAGCACACATTTTCAGAACATAGTGAATGCTAAATCCAATCTCGGGAGTTGCTAATATAGTAATTTACTAACGAAGCATCAGAGCACTGTGCACCTATAAACAAACATGGGTTTTCTAAAAAGACACTTTGGGAAAGGGAATATAAGATGTTAGCTTCAGTCGAATACCTATACATCAAAGAATACCATTGCCCCGAATGGGAAATCTTCAATGTTTTTTTTCTTCGAATTTGGTTGGGTAAGTGGTTACATTTTAAAACATAGATGGGGTGGGGTAAGGATATAGGATAAGGTGGGGGGAAATGGGTGCGGGTGGGGGGTCGCCACCCACATAAAAAAGAATACATTCGGGGAATAATAAATTCAAAGATTTCTCCATTAGGAGAAATGGATTCGGTGAAATCACTTGCATCCAGCTTCAGCAATGGTAGCAGCCATTAGTGCACAGTTCCGCTTTCCCTGGTTGGTGTGGTCTTGGAGTGGTGGACTCGCGATAACGGTGAATGAATTAAATAATTATATTCTTCAATAAAACCAGCTGTTCAGTACTGTTACATTCAATGGCAAGAATGCTACTTGCCAATTAACATATCCTTCCTTTCACAAGCAAAGATGTTTGATTTGTGCAAGGCTCGAGATAAAAATCGTAATGTGTCTTGCATGACAGATCAGTGTGAGTCCTGTGGCTACGTGTGTCCCCAACCTTGGAATTCAACATTGCAAATTCCCACCTAAAACAAAATCAATTCCTGAGCATTCTCCTCAATACACAAAGTACAATGCATCTTATTACTTCTAAATCAGTCATATCATCATTTTCCCAATGCACCTATTTTCACTTTGCAACCAGCGGTCGTTAAGTTGATTACAGGGGGGAAAAGGCTAAGGGGCTGGTATTGAATCATACTGTAAGTTAAGATATTAGCATGGCTTTTTAACTCTGGCAGCCTCTGCAAAACACACAAGGCACACAGAAGAAGGATGTGCATAGCAATACCATCCATTTGTGGATGCAGAGTGCTTGTGTTGGTTTAGCATCTCCACCCCGAGAGCAGTGTCAGATATCCTTTGTAGCTTTAAGAAACGAGGATCAGTGGACCACGACCAATAAGGTGCCAAAAGCCCTGTGCAGGGGAGGCTCGAATGAAAAGGGCTAGCGACATGGAGAGAGACTGTACAAGAGGGCTCCTGAAAAAAAGAGAGGCATAGCCAATACATCAACACCCTAAGAGCAGCAGTAAATCTTGCAACCCCATTGGGTGCACATTATGAAGTACAGTATTGTAAGAAAATACTGCATTGATTTCATATTGTACACATTGACATTTATAGTTACACACATTTTATTGGCACATCAAGACTGCACAAGCAACTGACATAGCAGGACACACAATGAAAGTGTACCAGTAATAATTAACCAAATGCATTGGGCACTTCAGTGTACTGACACGAGGAAGAAGGGAGTTTGATTTTCTCAAATATAAAAGTTGTCGACATTTCGTGTTCTTGCCCATATTAGCCCTTATTGCAGCTATGAAACGTTATGGAACGTGTTTTCACTTTATTCAATTTTAGCAGGTAAGAAATGCTGTGATGTGTGTGGAGGACTCAGAGGGAGAGTAACATTGTATGCCTTGTAAATAGTGTCGCAGTTTATTAGGCGGTCACACTCAACACAGGGAGTTCCTTTCCCCCCCAAGCAAGGTGGTGCACAATAAAGTGCTTTACAGATTCAAATTTGGTGAGGCCTTCTACCCGTCTCGCACTCCCCCCGACAAGCACCCTACCAACGAGCTAGGAACCGGGCTGTTGTATAGTCAGAACATATATTTATTTAAGTTTGGACAAAGAATAACAAGATAATCACAGCTCAGCCACAAATGCCGTGGCTCGACACAATATCACAAATTCCAATTGTCTCCACCAATTGACTAGCATATATGTCTACTAAGCTGTTTGTTACTACAACACACAGATAGATTTGCAGTCAAAATTAAATTCAGGTTTTGTTGTAAAGGAAGCAATATAAAACATTCACAATATAATACAAGATACACAGGGATGGCTTCATTTGAAACAATACTTTTTTCCCAGCAACCCCAACCCTCCAGTCCTCAATTAAATATGAGCCCTTTGATTTAAAAGCAAGGTGCAGGGATTGAGAGCACAATGGACAATCATTTTGGCTTTTTACCAGAAATGCAATATATGGGAAAGGATTATACTGGGAAAATCTTTTTTGCAACACACATGAAATGAAAGGCAGGGTTTTGTGATTTGGGCCAGAGAAAAATGGGAACATAGGGGAAATTTGATTTTGTAACACACATACAGATGATATGCAATACTTTGTCATTCTGATTTAATAAAGATAGATGGGGATGAATGGGAAATTTTGTTTGGAAATACCCTCTGCATTCACTTGAAAGGTAGCATTTAGGATTACTTATTTTGGGATCATGGACATCCCCATTTCTATATGGAAATTAATTGATTTAACTTCAATTCAATCTACACAGCCTCCCCCTCCCCACAATTTAATGGTAAGGATTAAGGCAGGCTGTTCCCAACAAAATCTAATTTAAATGGATAGGGTGATTTTCTATAGTGGAATTAATTTGAATTGGATTTAATACAATGTGCCAAGGGCCTATCCAGTTTCACCCCCTACCCACTAATGGAAAGGGATAAGTCAGGTAGCTCCCACACAATTGCTGGCTTTTGGATTGGTCTACTTACGTGGGCGGCTTTGTTCAGGGCAAACAGCAGGGTTCCTCTAAGGACAGTACAGATCTGGTCAAGGGCTTTCAGTCTAGGATTTTCTCCTGCACCCAGACTCCTTCTGCTCCTCTGATTGGGTCCCAGCTAGCTTCTAGATTTCCCTGTCACTGTCCCTGTCACTGTCTCAATGCAAGGATTGAGGCCTCTCTGATAGTTGTTCCTTGCAAGAGTCCGTCAGCAGGCTATCTCCCGGAATAAAGTGACAATGCCCAGTTCTAAAACATGCCGTTTTATAGGGATGATGACACTCCAACATTGTCATAATTCCCTTGGCAAGCATTGGCTAGCACTCTTTCTTCACCTCCCACCAAGATGCCCAATGGCTGCTGATAGGACTAGAAGTTGGGAGATATGTATGATGTAGGCTGAGGGAGGAGAAGGATTCGTCATCCCAAAGTGACATGTGGGTTTTACATTTTGTGTTCTGAAAAATCTCACAATGTGGCAACTCCCTTAATCTTTCAGATAACCACATGAATATATATATTTTTGAGTTCTACATCTTATAGCGAGTCGGACAATACAAATATTCTTTTCGCATGCCCTTCCTGGGCAGAGCTACAATTTTTGGCGGTTTGCTGCTGCACTGAAATAGTTACAACCCTGACACTACATACTACCAACATTAATTTCCCCGTCTATTAATCTATCAATATTTCCAATTCCTCAGATTTATGAAAATGCCAGAATCATAATTCTGATCATAACTTACGTTATGTACAGTACACAAATTTCATTTTTACATGGTCCCAACTGGCTTTTTATCCCCTTTAAAATTAACCTGGAGTGGGCTCGATAGGGCACACAATGCTCCTTTTATTTAGGAAAATGTATTCAATGTTTAATCAATGGCACTGCAGGCTATGAGAGGTAGTTTCATTTCTTCTCCAAGTTTCCAGTTCTCCTGAAGCCTGTGCCCAGCCATCTGCATGGGGCAATGTTGATTCTACCCTCATATGCTGAGCTTCAAATGGTCTTTCTTCAGAGCTAATGCACATTTTATGTGAAATCTGACCTTAAAGGTCTTTTCTGTTGGTCATGTTATCTGTAAATTCCATAATTTCAATGTACTTCTTTGTATATCCTGGCATTTAAATTGACAAACAGACCTGTTTGCTTGGTGGGCATTTACCCACCGTCTACATGTAACTTGCAAAACTGCACCAGTGCCTGTTGTTCACAATATAATCTTTCTTTATATACTGTACACTTCATAGTATCAGGAAGGAATGCAAAGGCAAGCAGAAGGGGAAACCTCCTCGGATTGTGTCAGTGGGACTGGCAGTGCAGGCATCACTGTAGGGAAGCCTGGCACAGACATGGTCTGCTTCAAGCTTTCCAAGAAAAAGGGAGCCTGTCTCAGCAACTTTATTTATATCTGCTTTCCAGTCAGTGACACACCAGTAATGTTAATGTGCCCAATTCATACACACTGGGGCTCATTACAGGGTTGCGGGTAAAACTCGCCGGTGGGCAGCGGGTTACCGGCAACCCCGTAACACCCTCACCGCCGTCTGATATCCTGGTGCCACTGGGATATCACAAGAGGCGGCTGTAAAGGTTAATCCCATTTCCATCTACTTGAGGTCACTGAAGCACCAGCACCATTCCTAATGGTGCTGGTGCTTCAGTGAGAGACTTGCCGGTAGAGGCCTGAAAACCCGGCAGGTCTGGCCTGCCAGGGATCCATGGCCTGTACTGATATTCTGGTAGTATGGTGGTCCGGAAAGGGTAGCTGGTATGTTGCTACCGGCACCCTTAATTATGGACCGCCATAGTTAGAACGAGGGCCAGTGTGCTGATTAACTTACAACTTCACAGCAACGTAATTCGTCCACTGCCTTCTGTGGATCGTCCCTGCCAGCTCGACACAAAAAACAAGGATCATTGACCCTCTCTGAAATATCACACCACGGATCACTCACCCCTTTCCCCACCCACCAAAGCAAAGGTAGCACAGCATTATGAGCTCTGCCTCGGAGTGCCTTTTTCCTCACACCTGGACTGGCTGCAGGCCCAAGAGCTGCAATGTGAGAAAGGGATGTGCTGCGTGAATAAATAATTGAATTTCTTCATTGGCTAGTTTGCTGAATTAATTGAATTAGGAATGGCAACAAAGCTCTAATATGGAAAGCTACCAGCAGATATCAGACTGTTTAAAAACCTAGGCATGCAACCAGTTCCTATTGTTCCGATGTTTTGAAACGAATGACCAGAACAACATGGTTTTCAGTAACGTGTGGTGGCAGCAATAAAAAACTGCCACGTGGCAATGTTCCATTCATTTTTTCTCTTTGCATTCTGGTACTTGCAGTCCTACCTTTATGCATGGGAAATGATAATAACAAGTACCACATTGCAAAGGAAAACTAGATTCTATTAAGTATTGGCATATGACAATGCACCACTTGAATTCTCTGCTGGATCACATCAGATCTTGGCCCTACAGTAATCATAGGTAATAATTATCTGAGCCTACCATTTTAGATAACATTGCCAAGCATTCTTTGCTAGGGTTTAGAGGGCTACACTAATTATGGGAAAACAAAACTATGTGAAGAGATGTGAAGAAATGGTAGCTAAGAAGCCAGAAACGCCACCTGATAAAAAAAATGTGATTTCATGAACATCCAGGAGCCGATGCGTCCTTTCATTTAATTAACCCCTCTCTCCATTCTCCTCACTGCAGTAATTGGGTGATGTGTTGTGTAAAGTGGCCTCATTTGTTTTGCTGCTAGTTTCATGTAGTGACTATACTATGTTTCACAGTTCAGGGGATAAAACAAGTATTTGTATCAGTGTGTGGAAACCCATAGCTTGGACATGTTCGTGTTTGCCTCCTGACAAGTTTGCACAGCGTGCTAGTTGATTGGCATGTGGGAACTAGCACTGTTGTTCTGATTGCACTGGGTCGAAAATGTGCATGAGATTTGCCCTGCAGTTCAATTTTTAATGCAAGAAGGAAGCTTGGACTGATACTTCCTGTGTCCTGCCTATGGCGTGGAATGGAAGCTTGTGTGTTTAGGCTTGAGCTGGCCCCCTTGGACGAGTGACGTGTATATTGCTGCTGTGCTTTACCGATTTGTATAATGTGAGGGGCGTTTTTACTGCTGTAGCTACCGGAGCAATGAGGAACCTGGCATGTCGATTTCCTGAGGGATTTGCACACCGCACACCTTCAGCACAAGGGGGGGGGGTGCACATGTAGCTCAGTAACAGGGGTTCCCAGCCTGTATTGCCAACAGTGGCCAAAAAGACACAAAACCATAGCAAGTGGTGTGCTGCGAAAACACCCAAATCTCTGAATTTTGTGGATAATGGCCACTTTTTTAAAGGGGCACTTTATTTTGGTTTGCCAGGGCGTATTTCTTGTCCCAGTCCGACCCTGGTTGTACTGCAGAAGAGGGCAAAGTCAAAGGAATAAAGAACACCGACAAACTGGGTTGCACAGGAAAAGGAAAGCACTAGAGAGTGCTGAATGCAAAACAGCGGAAGATAGAGAATCTAGGCAGTAGAAGCTACTAATAAGCACACTAAATTCAAAATTCAGAGTTCCAGGAACTAGAAACTAGGAACTAGGCACTACGCATGAGAACCAGGAATCAGTCAAAAACAGGAACACTGCAGCAATGACCAGTGCTGGACTAAATGAAACGGACGCTGTTAAAGCTGGGTAATGATCACATGTCTGAGCTGTGCTGCTTACTAGCACCTGCCAGCCACAGGTGCTCCTTATCCTTAACCCAACTTTGTCCTGCAAGAATGGAGATGAAGCAGTAGGCCAGGCATTCTGGGAAGCATAGTCCTTTCATTAAAGCAGCATGCTGGCTGCCAAAAACCTGGAATGGATCTGGAAGTGAAGTGAAATGGAAAATATGGATTTAGAGCTCCCAAATCACCACAGCACTGTCTTGTATGCTTCGGAAGGTACTTCCAATAGGGAATAAACCCCAAATAAGGCCCCCAAGTGTCAGGAATGTGAGCAGAGAGAGCAAATTGTGACACTTCTCCACATTCTCTTCAATATCTTTACTTTGTTTCCTTCTCCCTCCACACCACTCCCTAATTCTTCGGTTCTCCATCGCTCTCCTTTCTATCACAGGACTCCACTCCTCTAACAACAATTAATTTAACAACTTTCCCACTAACACTTTCTTTCCACCTTCTCTTTGCTGAATGTACTGGCATTCTCCACTCCTCCACTGGTGCCTTATCTCTTATCTCTAATGCCTCTGTTTTACCACAACTCATCAACTGGCATCTTTTTCCCTTGATACACTGGCAGCAGTTTTATTTTCCTACAACTTAATACCCCCTCACTATCCTGAGCCACTTCTTACTATTTCCCTTCTGTTGTCAAGCCTCCCCGC
This sequence comes from Ambystoma mexicanum, assembly GCF_040938575.1. Lineage (NCBI taxonomy): Eukaryota > Metazoa > Chordata > Amphibia > Caudata > Ambystomatidae > Ambystoma > Ambystoma mexicanum. The sequence goes on along the minus strand of NC_090933.1, from coordinate 123,421,909 downwards.
CACTTTAACACCAACCTCTTGTTCCTTCCACCATTCTCTAGCCCCACATCATGCTCCAATTTTCCGTCTCAGTACTCCTGTCATCAACACTCACCTTGTCACCGCTTTCCTCTTTTTATGTCCCGAGATCCCCTACAATTGCCTTCTCCCGCACTTGACTACTTTTGCCCTCTTCCTGGTTATCTCCACTTTATTTGGCCACTGCTCTCTGACCACTAGCCTACTGCTCCAGTTTCTCTTCTTACTTTCTCCAGCCTTCTCCAAAGGTGCTCCTTCTCTGTCTTCAATCATCCACAAATCAACGCCTAACTCCCATTGCCTTCAAACAAGATCTGAATAAAAAAGATACGTAATGTATGTCTGAATGACACCCTTTGCTGGACAGAAGTGTAATTGATTGTGTTAGGAGAAATTTATTGAATTTCCTCTCGAAAAATAAGTCTCGTCAATCAGTCGGCATCCCAGATGGCGCTGAAATGTAAGTCATAATGTGGATCTGAGGGAAATTGGAAGCATAAATAATGACAAAGCACTACAGCTTCAAGAACATAGAACTAGGACTATTCTTATGCTCAGTGAGCGTGGGGACACGTCTCATAGAAAGGAAGTGTGATAGATATTTGCGATAATACGTCCTTATGATGAGAGACGAAAGACTAAGTAATAAGTCATCATTTTGAAGATGTACAGAAAACAACAGAGTACTATTAGGACATTGCAATCCCTGTTAGTTCCTGTAAATTTTGAAGAAGGACACGTTTTATTTAAATGATATGCATACAGTGTCAAAAACCAAGGAGACTTTGGGAGAAGGATAACGAATTGTCTACACATAGTGCTTGAAAAGTAGTTGATCTAAAAATGGCATGCAAGTGATGACTTCTGCGATGGTGAAACATGTTATTGTCTGATGTCGAGAGTATGGCAACTAGGCAGGACGGGTTATATTGGATGGTTTGTGAAAGGTGTTAGCAATCCCTCATTTAGGAATTTCCAAAGATTTCTTTTCACTTTGTCTACTCTGTGGTGTTATTCCCTCTTGAAGATGGTTCACCGAGAGACTGAAATGCGTTTAGCGGGTGAATTTATCTCCTCCATACTGTGTTGAAAAGAATTTGTGAATACTGAACTTCACGACACATAACAATGAACTGTTAAAATAAAATCAAAAGAAACAATGTAAGAAAATGTTTATGGAGTGCATGGTTCTGTCGGTTTGACTTCATCGGACATTATACCTGGGATCTAAATAGAGGACATGTGTCCAGTCCATTTGAACCCTTTGCGCCTGAAGGCATTTTGGAAATGAGGATAAAAAATGAGGTGCCGGAGTTGCATAAAGTATTTACCGTTCTCTGTTTTCAATCGCCCTCAAATGAACTCCCATGTCCCACTGCCTTCCCAGAATGCTCTGTCTTTTTATAGTAATTCAGCGCTGCCCGTTGAGAGGTCCTTCTTCCTCTTGGTTCCTGTGGTGGATCATAACTGGAGCACTGCAGTGATTGGCCAAGTGGTTGTGGCTTAGTGAGACCACTTTTATTCAATGTTAAAGGTTTGGGATGTGTGGTGAGGTGGAACTCGTCTTTCTCAGGCTCAGTCCCCATCTAGGCCTGTTTGCAAACATGTTGCATGCCTTCTGTGCATATGCCAGCCTGCTCTCTCTCTTTCAATGCCTTGGTGTTACTAGCAGTTTATTCCACTGGGAGTGAGATGAGTCTAAAAGGCCAGTGCAGTGCCTGTTCTGGTATAATAACTGGGGATGCATTTGAAAGGGGCGGACCAGAGTTGAGAAAGCCAGCTCTGCTCATGTTAGAATGCCCAGCCAAAATATTGTCCATGGTGGGGTAGCAAAAACATAGAGGTGATGGCTGGAAGGTTTAGACTGACTCTTAACCACTGGCGTTGCTCTGGGCAACCTTCCAGACCATCGTTCTTCGCCTGCCAAGCCATTACAGAAGGGGAAAACCATATGCAAATCAGGCTTGGTCCCACCCCAAAAGGGGCAGTCCAGCCCGAACTTCTAGGTCACATCCCTTCTGCATGAGACCACAAGCATCCCCAAACATGTTTCGGCCTTGTTGGGCCTCATCAGTGAGGAGTAGCTTGGGTCTCTAGGCCCAGCAGGCACGGGACCCACATCTGGGCATACCCGTCCCACTCGGAGTGACAAAGCAAAAACAAAGAGGTGATGGCTGGAAGGTTTAGACAGAATCTTAACCACTTGTGTTGCTCTGGGCAACCCTCCACACCATCGTTCTTTGCCTGCCAAGCCATTACAGAAGGGGAAAAACCATATGCAAATCAGGCTTGGTCCCACCCCAAAAGGGGCAGTCCAGCCCGAACTGCTAGGTCACATCCCTTCTGCATGAGACCACAAGCATCCCCAAACATGTTTAGGCCTTGTTGGGCCTCATCAGTGAGGAGTAGCTTGGGTCTCTAGGACCAGCAGGCACGGGACCCACGACTGGGCATACCTGTCCCACTCGGGGTGACAAAGCAAAACCAAAGAGGTGATGGCTGGAAGGTTTAGACTGAATCTTAACCACTGGCGTTGCTCTGGGCAACCTTCCAGACCATTGTTCTTCGCCTGCCAAGCCATTACATACATGGTGGGGTAGGCCAGGAGAACCTCGCCATGCAGTGCCACGCATCACCCAGCATTGGTGGCACCCAGCCTCTTTGGCCACCCCATCATTCACCCTAAGAGTAAGGCAGAGGACTTAGTCAGACACCCTTTCACTGGAGCTCATTACCTCCTGAAATCAAGAACATTATCATTGTCTTGGTTTTTATATAAATTTTGAAGAACCACCTGCTTGACCTTGAAAAGGCTGCCATTCCATTAACCGGCATCAGTAGACATCCCCAGTTCCACCTGTATATCAGTGTATATCAGTGTAAAAAAGGTACATTATCAGTCAGGGTGTATTGTCCATATTCTATGGCCTGCATCAATGTCTGTCCTCTTACTCCAACCCTTTGACCGCCACCATTGCAAACCATCTGATAAAGGGAATGCTCATTTCTGTTTCTTACTAGTGTAAAGCGTTTCCAGTAGAATCACTTATTCCCTAGCCATACTAAAGGCAAATTAAAAAAGGAAAGGAAGTGTTCTCAAATGAGTTGCACTGCCCAGTCTTCCGTCAATTTACCGAGTCTCATAATTGATTTAACCCTTGAAATCTTACCTGGTTCCTAGCTTTTGTTGCGTGTACTGACTTTCCTGTGTCAGTTCCAAGATTCTCCTCTGCTGTTGCCCAGGAGACTTGTGACTGATCTACTTTTGTCCTATCTCAATATAGGAGGTGCAAAATGTATATTTAGTGCGGATCTAGGATTCGAACCTCTGTGTGGTCTTGTTTCCAAGACCAGCACTTTTGCCCCTGTGCTATCCTCCGTTGAACCTTTGCTTTCACCTCCAATACACCTTTCCTCCTGGGTTCATTCCTTTAATCTGATCTTGGTCCCTGGGTATTCACTTATCTGTGTTCTGGTTAATGTATGTGACTGCGCCCACATTGGGCGTTACCTTTTTACACTGGTCACCCTCTTCCCTTTGCCTCGTTGGAGGCTGGGGTCACTGTTACCCTACCTCGTCTTGGTCACTTTCCGTGTGCTTTGCTCCTGTACCTTTCGAGCTAAGCTTCCTTCACTAGCTAACTTTACAGCAGTTCTCGACCACCACCATTGTGGCCGGCTCCTTACTGGACCAGGATTCTTTCCTTCAGTCTTTCACGCAATGCACTACAGGATGCAGATCCCATGGTCCCTTTAAAGAATCACCTCAGGGACGGTTGAGGCCCTTGAATCACTGGTTTACCTAGGGCCTCATTAGAACAGTGGCGGCCACGGTATGAACGGTGCCTGCAAGGCACCAGCACCGTTCTTACCGGGTAGCCACATTATGAGTTCTGCTCGTGGGTTCCTGACAGCCCACCAGGTTTTACCTGGCGGGCTGTGCGGCACCTGCGAGCAGAACTCGTGATTGCCCTGGCACCGTTATCAACTGTGCCGGTGAAACCATGCTCCCCACCCCCATTCTGCCCTATGGGGTAGAAAGGGGATCGGGAGCCCAGCATTACCACCACCCATGAATGGGCAATTACCGGCTCCTTCATCTCGTAATGGGCCGGTTATTGCCCAATCGGGGGAGGCGGTGCGGGTTGCAAGCATGGCGGTAGCCGTGCCTGCCATACAGGCACGGCTACCGCCATTCTCGTAATGAGGCCCATTGTCTCTTTTATTAAAGAGGGCCGTGCATCATTTACACCCCTTGAGCCACGTTGCCTCTAAGGAGCAGGTGCATGAATATCAAAGTCTGCTGGAAAATTATTTACACCTCTGACTTCTGCTAAATCCTTCAGAAAGAACTATTTTAGTAGCTAACGTGCTTTCTCATGCTGATTCTAGTGGAGCTGTGTCCCAACCCTGTGAAGATCGTTCAATATTCCAGTCCTTAAAACACCACAGGTTTTGTTCTCCCATCACAGGACTCTTACTGCAATTCTCGAAATCCCCTTTTCAAGGCCCGCTCTTTGAGCTCCCTTACATTTGTTCCCCTCTCTCTTCATGAACTTGTTACTTCAGTGACTTAAATTTTCACTAGGATCATGTCCAGGAGATCTTCCATAACAGGCTTGTTCCACGGTCCCTGACGTCTTCACTTGAGTATTCAATGCTTCTCCCACCTATGTGAATACACCCTGTTGGAATTCCAAACTTATTGGTGACTCTACTACTGGAAATATCCTGCTATCTGGCATCTTCTCTAACGTTCAACTTACGTCACGTCAGGAGGATAGCTCAGAGGCAACGTGCTTACCTTGGAAGCAAGACGATACGGAGCAACACAGGTTCGATCCCCAGGTCCGTGCTTAGAAACCTCTGGGTACGAAGCGTGTTATAAATAACCAATCAAATCATATCACCCCATTACTGTGCTGCTGAAAATTCCAAACCCCAAAATACAGAATTTATAGTACTGCATATATATGTGGGCGGTGGACTAGGGTGATAATAAATGTGGAAGGGGTATTGGCTGGCTGCAGGAGGTCTCCCCCCACAAATATGCAACAAAATGGGATTAAAGAAAAAATTAAATTGGCATTTTCGGTTTCAGTATTTTTTTTTCAAACTGAACACATAGATCCGGTCACAGCTCCCTCTATCTGCTAAACCCCTGAAGTTTCATGTCACCGCTTTCTTACAGGACCACATTAAAGCCACTACATTTGTTGACCCCCTCAATCTGCCCCCGGATATAGGTACAACGCTGGGCTGAATCTATTGACTCCTTCCTTGGATCCAAATTGTTTTGAAGATCTGAAAAGGTATGTATTTTCCTCAATTCGAATTGAAGAGTACTATTTCAGCTTGCGTCTCCCTCCTCAGACTTCTTCAGTTGCAAGTTCCTGCATCATTTCTATAATACCCCTGTGTAAGACCAGCCATTTCTCTCTTTGGATCTCTGTGCTTCTGTGGTGTCTTCCCGAGTGCCTTTGAGACTTAACCAGGCCACTACTAGTTACCTCGGACTGACAGATTTCCTTTTCCAGCGAAGTCAACTTTTCAAGAATACAGGGGCCCGCTTTGTCACCGAACTTGCATCTGAGTTGGTGGGCCACCTCTTTTAGTATAGACTCTCCGGGAAGATAGCTCAGGAGCAACGCGTTTGTCTAAGAAGCAAGATAACGCAGAGCAGCACAGGCTCGAATCTCGGTTGCGTGCTTAGAGGCTAGTCTCCGGTGTTAAGCATATAATAAAGGTTTCATTAATTGACAGATTCCATAGGGACTCAGGGCCTGATTGTCAAAAAATGTGCACCGGATCAAACGAGGAGATAGCTCTGAGCATCTCAGATTTGCTCCTGCTATATTATAACTGATACTCAAAGCCTGCAACTTGATCAAATCTGTAGAGGCCCAGAACATCTTTCCGATGCTCATGTACAAATGCGATTCACAAAGATTTGCCTAAGGGCATCTCAGAGATATTCCAGAATATCTGCTCATATGTTTAGCTTCCAGAATTATATATAAGGTAGCAGGTGCAAAAGTCAAATGCACATGGGCATCTCAGATTTGAGAATCAGGTCATATCAGTCTCATGCATCAGACCTTGTATAGACATGTGTATTCTCTGTGTGAATCTCTCTCCCTCTTCTTACATCTCGCTCTTTGTGTTCTCCTGATCACTTTCTTATGTTATGTTATGTTATGTATCTTGGCGCTAGTTACTGAGGAGAATAAAGAAACGGGGAAGGCCAACAGCACCAAAAAGAGGGGATGGCTTAGAACAAAGTGGTTTTCAGCAGCCGACGGAAGATGAGACGGTCTTCAGTTGCCCAGAGAGCAATTGGCAGCTTGTTCCAGGCTTTAGCAGCTGCCACCGAGAAGGCACGGCCTCCCATACGTGACAGACGATAGCGGGGGATAGTGAGAAGACACGCACAATGAGAGCGCAGTAGACGGGACGGAGTGTAATGAACAAACTTAGTTTGAAGATACTCAGCACCCACGCCATAAAAGGCACGAGGCACCAGACAAAGTGATTTAAACAAGATTCGGCTGGCCACAGGGAGCCAGTGTAGTTTCTTAAGCAAAGGAGAAATGTGGGATCCAAAGGGAGGGCAAAGTATGGAACGAACGACGGAATTTTACAGCAGTTGAAGCCTCTGGATCAAATAGCGAGGCTGGGCCAGATAGAGAGAGTTGCAATAATCAAGCGTGCTGAGGACCAAGGCTGCCACTACCGGCGCCTGGCATTCCGCAGGAATGAAAGCGAGTACTTTCCGTAAAATGCGGAGTTTAAAATGCCCGGCACTACAGACACTAGTCACCTGGTTGTTTAGAGACATAGAGCCAGAGATTTTGACACCGAAGTTGCGGATTTATGGCACCCCCTTCCCTGGGATATACAGGGAAAGATATCACGCTTTCTCTGCGCTCATCCCAGCTCTCTGGAATTCACACCCCCTCCTTCCAATCTACAAACTGCCAATCATCTTAATTTGTTTCCCAACTTAAGCCCTAGGTCTTACTGCTAGTGCCAGGATGCTTTGTGGTCTGCCTTGCGCTTCATACTTCTTTACACAATATCCAATGTTGTACACCTCCTGGTCGGTACAACGTCCAAAGTGAATGAAATTATGCAAGAATAAATACATATTTATAACAAGCGATAAATGTTGTCGCTACGCGTATGAACATTATTTTCACTTTGTCATGGTCTGAGGATGCACCACAATAGGATAAAAAAAATCATGGCTTACCTGTCCTTGGCCGGAATTTGTAAATACATTATTTCAAAAAAGAACAATGAACTGCTTAAAGACTTCAAGAGACATACCCATCATCAGCAGAAGAACAAGAATGGACGTGGCTCAAAGCTTTGTGGGAAAGGAACATTATTATTTAGAAAAATAAATAAATAAATGCACATTAATCTCTGGCTCACTTTATAGACGGCAACAACAAACGGCCGACTATGGTAGACTAAAAGGACAGGACACCCACTGAAATAAGAAATGCACACTCTTGTACTCAATAACCCACCTATGCTGTATCTTATATTAATAGATGCCATTTGATTTGCCAATTAACTTGCATTGGCATCTTGAGAAGTGTACTGACTGACATTACGACAGCCTACCTCTTCCCTACCCCATTCATTACTTATGTCAAGTACCCCTACGTCCATAACATTCACTCAGATAGACCCTGGAAAATGTCCTCTCTTGGCTTTCCTTCAAGTATAAGCCCCTCCTTCCTCAACAGGGGCCCTTCCCCAGCTATGCATGGGGTTAGGCTCCTTGAATGTGCCCATCTGATTGACTCTACTGCATCTCTGTGTCGCAGCCTCCCTGCAGCGTGGGGTTAGGCTCCATGAACGTGCCTATCTGATTGACTTTATTGCATCTTTGTGTCGCAGCCAGCCTGCAACATGAGTTCAGGCTCTGTTAATGTGCCCATCGAATTTGACTTTCTGCATCTTTGTGTCGTAGCTGACCTTGCAACATTAGGTTAGGCTCCATGAATGTGCCAATTTGATTGACTTTACTGCATCTTTGTGTCGCAGCCGCCCTGAACATGGGGTTAGGCTCCATGATTGTTTCTCCTTGAACTCTTGCACTTCTGCCTGTGATGTAACTACCTCTGTATTGCTCTCTATGATGTAATTACTACCTCTGTATTGCTCTCTATGATGTAATTACATCATAGAGAGCAATACAGAGGTAGTTACATCACAGGCACTTTCTGTCCTGTAACCATAAGCACTGTAACCAATCTTGTAAGCATAAGGGCCTAGATAACTCCAGGTTTGGTGCACTATATAAATAAATAAATAATTTTGCTGGAAACCCTGTTTTTTTGTCTGTCCTTCTACTGCAAGGTTTGCAGGACAGCCTGGTGTCTCTTTTAGCACCCCTTTTTTTCTGGCTTTGTAAGTGTACCATGTATCTTCTTGTGGTAGGGCTGTGGGAGTTGTCTCGGCTGCCCGAGAGTGTCAGACTCCAGCCAAAGTTTGTAATGTTGCATTTCTGGCAGGATCAAGCTCCGGGAGACTGTCTTGAGAACTGCAAGAAATTGCACCCAGCTGGTACATGCAGGAGTGACTGAGAATTCTGGTATTCATTAGAGCCATTCCATGAGAGTGGGTGTTCTTGGCACGTGCCCAAGTTCATGCCGTATCCTGGAATCAGCAAAGATTCCAGCAAAGATGCTCTCCAAAAGGAAACATGTTGAGCTTGTCCATTGGCACGACATGTGGCAGCCACAAAGGCTGGTCAATCAAACTTTGTTTGATGATCTTGTCTAAAAGTTCCTTTTAATACATTAAGTCATAGCAAAGAGACCTATCATCATCCTCATCCTCTCCTCTCCTCCTCATCTCTTCTTTCCCACTTCTGAAGATCATCTAGTGTAAGTTAGGGAGATAAGAGGAGATGGCGGGAAACATGATCAGCCATTTTAGAGAACTACGATCTGTTCCGCTCTCAGGTTCCATCCACATCCACATTTGTGAAAAATAAATATCGGCAACACCAGGGATTGCGCTTAATTGCTGGTCGATGATATCTGGCAGGTGCCGAATCTGATTACTCTTTTTTTCCTGTGTCTCACTTTAATCCTAAAACGGAACACAAGATAGTTTGTTTTTTGTGAAACATTATGGATTCATTTCGATTTTTTCCTCTCAGGAATTGTTTGGTCCTGGTGAATGCAGATATCCCATTGACTATCATTAAAGCTCGTCATTAAAATAGGGGCTGCATCATATTTCAAAAGATAAACGGTCTTCTTCGTTTTTCAAAATTGCCCGACATCTTCCTCGTGTTCTTCCCTTCGAAAAATACTTTTAGATCTTGTGGGAATCTTGCAATGTCTTTCCTATATGCATCACATACTGCATAGGACATCATTTTGCTAGGAATTTTTAGGAAAAAATTTACATTTCGGATGGATTCGCCAAATAAGCATTTTTCAAATAGACAGTCAATGTTTCCTCAGCTGTGGATTACGGGTTCACCTTTTAATGTTTGCTGGTTAGCAAAGGTGTAGCATCTCTTTTCCCAGGCACAAAACAGTTAAGTTTCTTTCTATCCTCTCATAACACAAAATTGCGTACAAGACCGCTGATCAGTTCCAGGTTCCTACTATAGTAACAAGCCCGGTCCCAATGCTCCATGCAACAGAGTCCATCTTTCATACGTTATGTCCCATGGCTCATGAATAAAGCTAAACTTCCTTTTCATGAAATGTTTTTTTCCTCTTGAGGTTCTTTCTTCACAGTTTGACTGAGAGTCTGCTATAAACAACTACGCCGCTGCTGGATAAGATTAAGCTGTCAAGTCTTTCCCTTGAAAGCTGCGCTTTCGATACTCTCTATGAAAAATTGAGACCTGCTCGTCCAATTAAATCGTGAAATCTTTGCTTTCCAGAACCTGTGAAAAATTGGGCACCACTAAGTATGTGAGGCTGCGTGCTGCACGCACTGTCTAGGGCTGTGCTGGGCGCCATGTTGTGTGCTCCAAGCATCGGCCTGCCCCAAAAAGATCAGTCGTATTTTTTGCAAATTCAGACATATAGTGCCTCATTACGAGTTTGGAGGCAGCCATGTCCTTGATAAGGGCATGGCTGCCTCCAAACTCAGGTCCGGGTCCATGGTCCCTGAATGGGGAAATACCGGGCCATTCCGACCTTGGAGGACCCGGTATTTCCCCATTCAGGGAACACATCCCCATTCCCATTGAGCCCCCATAGGGATCAATGGGAATGGGGAGGGAGCTAACAATGGTAAAACCAGCCGCCCTTAGCAGGACCAGCTAAAGGACCTCGTAATGCGGCGGTAAGGGGTTAACGGCACCGGCACCCTTACCGGCGCCGTTAACCCCTTACCGCCAACCTCGGAATGAGGCCCATAGTTATTTTCAGTCATGCGGGCTCTCCAGATCTTTTGGACTACATCTCACAACAACCCTTGCCAACATAGTCAATGGTGAGGGATCATGGGAGTCATAGTCCAAAACATCGGCAGTGATGCCAGCTGCAGTCCCCTGTTTTAAGCAATGATCAAAAGATGGCAGTCTAGGACAGTGCAGGTAGACCATTTTGAATTGATGAATGAGTCACATGTTGACTACTCATAGTCGTACAAATGTGTCAACAGGGTTGGGCCAGCAGGCCTCACGTGTAGGTAGGAGACGTGGTTACTATACTGCACGTGCCCACTATTTCCTCTGTGTACCTGGAAAATAGAGTGGTATCCAGCAGGGAAAGTCATCCTAGCGTTTGTGGTATGGTCTGGTAGAGGATTTGTTAAGCGCAACTCATCACCCCGGAGCAGGCATTGAGGTGCTAACATCAACAACAACACCAGCTGGGCTTGATTTTGCAGAGGGATGACAGCTGATACCATTCTGTCTGCATTTTCTTAGTCACCTGATAACTTTAACTACTTCAGTTGGGTCCTACTCCTTGTAACTTATGTGGCACTATCCCCTTTTGTGCGTATGGAGATCAGAACTAATACTCCTTCATCAAACTGGTGTACTTCCTAGTTACTAACCTCATTGCCAAAACACATAGCAATTGTTAATTCACATCCAGCTGTATTCTAAGCAGCACATTGTTAAACAGCCCCTGAAAGTGGCATAGAGTTCATACACCATTAAAAACACATGGTATGGGCCAAGTGTATGTAACCCCCGCCGATTTCGAGTTCCACAAAGCAATCATCCATCATCCACGAGGCATAAGCCATGATGTGGGGTGATCCCCACATGGTATAGAGGTAACAGAAGCACCAGTGAAGAAGTCTATTACAAATGGTTTTGATTTCACTATATGCAGTTGTAAGCCAGCTCTGTGGTATATTTGTAGTTACAGACACTTAGGGCCTCATTACACGTTATGCGGTAAACCATGGTGCTATTAGCACCATGGTTGCCGCCGGTACCATCCCGGAACCACCATGTAGAAAAGGGGAATTACCACCCCATTGCAAGGTTGGCGGGGCAGTAATTCCCCCTTTCTCCATGGCCCTTGTCCATTCCCATTTTTGCCCCATAGGGCTCAATGGAAATGGGGAAGGAGCTTATTACGGTACCGCAAATTGCGGTACCGTAATTAGCACCAAGGTCCCTTTGCGGGTCCCAACTTTAACGGCTGGTATACACCAGCCGTTAAGGTCGGGTCCCGCAAAGGGACCTCGTAGTAAGGCCGTAAGGGTTTACCGGTACCGGTGCCCTTACCGGTACCGCTAAACCCTTACCGCCTACCGTGTAATGAGGCCCTTACTGTTTACCTTTATTGCATGGTGGTATGGTCCATCAGCCCCTCCAGTTGTAAGATGGACCATGCTTATTGAGATTCCAGAGTGTTGAAAACGGCCATTTGAAAAAGTACTTTGGATTCCGTAGGTAGGAAGAGCATTGCAGGTTCCGCTGACTGCCAGTCCATTCCAGTGGTCACCATTTCATAGCATTTAGGCACAGGAGCATTTGGGACTCCTCCTGTATCTTATAAGTAGCTCTGTGTGGGAAGTGGTTTCCGTATTTGGATACCTGCTGTAAACTGAGGAAACCGCGGATCTCCTAATGCTGGACAGATGTCTGACAACAGATCCCCCATTCCGGGCCACAGCAGGAGGGCTGGGGGGGCTCACAGCAAAGCATGGGACCTCCCCTCGTGTCACATGGCAGAGCCTGGGAAAGGAGGAAGAGTGCCTACGTCCACAGTGACTCTTGCACTGCTGGGGCACCGGCAGCTCATTCTCTTTGGGCTCCTCCCAGCCTGATGGCATCCCCCGGCCACCTTCATTCCTTCGCTGGATCCATGCTTGAACAGAAGCACAGCAGCGCAGTTTCATTTGACTGTGGACCCGCCCTTTCATTGGTCGTCATTTCATTGCATTTATGCTGTGGTGCATTTGGAAAACTCTTCTCTGGATCCAGTGGCTTTCTGTGAGCTGAAGTGGTTCCATTCCTGGAGACCCACTGAAGATGGAAGCAGGGTCAGATCTCTGGGTCGTGGGCAAGGTCAGTGACTATGCATTGCTCCCTCTAGTGCCAGAGCAGGAAATCTGGGGTTCCTCACGGAACAGGGGACTGCTCCATTGGTCACATGGTAGAGTCCAAGGAATGAGGAAGAACGCCTCCATCGCTGCGACACAGTTACTCTTGGAGTGCTGGAGCGACAGCAGATCAATTGCTTTCATGCTCTGCCAGGCCTGGCGCCACCCACTTCCTGCTTCAGCACACCTTCACCTCTTTGCTGGATGTACCCGTGAAGAAGTATGTCCAAAGCTTGCCATGTTAACCAAAGTGTATTCTGGGATGTGTATTTCTGCGCTGGTTTTAGTTGGTTACCACAGAGGGAATGTGATGCGGGCAATAGATGGGAGATCCTTTGTAAAAGTAATTTCTTGTAAGCCACTGTCAGGTTGCACCTAAAAGGGGAACCATAAGATACTTCTTTGCATTAGGTGCTTGGTGTTGAATTCTCAATAATTACCACTTTATACCCAGATTATATTTTTTGCTGTTTTCCATTATATCTGGGAGGTCCAGGAACACAGTTGTTACTCTCCTGATTAGCGATTCTTCTGCCTACCGTCAATACGTTTCCTCTTCCCTTTGCCAACCCAAGCTGCTATCTTTGAACTCAGGAAGGAGTAGGGTTTTGTGCTGTAAGGTCAGAAGCTGCGCATGCTGTCATGGAAGGATCTATGTGATCACTGCACCGCCCGTAATGCCGCTGCCGAAAATGTCGACTCCCATTATGGCGCAGTGCAGTGATCAGATAGATCACTTGACCCGCATTTGCCAGCCCGCATTTTCCTACCCCCTCCAGCCACGTACCCTTACAGCAGCACACTTCTGTGTGTGTCGCCGATTTACGTGGGTCACAGCTGATGCAACAGGGTCCTTTATTTCTTTTATTTTTCAAAAAACGTTCTAGTCACCCACTTACCGCATTGGTAAGCGGTGGACACCCCTGCAACCCTTCACTCCCATTACAGCGACCAAAGGGAGCAGGGGACACCCCCATAAGCCTTGTTCCGTTTGGTCGTAGTAAAGGGGGACAGAATTTGTGACACAGCCGACTGCACAGTAAATACACAGTCAGTATTTTCTTGTCACAGTTATGGTACGTTTCCGTCACGGATGTTACTTATTTTGGTATATATGGTTTTGGGGAAACATTTGCATCTTGTTAGCCTAGATGCCTCCTGGGCGCCCAGCTCTAGAACAGCCCTTTAAGATCTGCACATACCAGAACCCCAATAATATTTATTTTTATAATCTGGTAGGTGGTACTGGATGACAAAGGTTAAAAACGTCTAAAAACATTTCTACACAGGAGTATAGTTAAACCAGTACTAGATCAACCCCATTAAATGCCAACAGGTTTCAGTCATTGAAAAAGTGGTTGGCTTTCATCAGGACAGAAAACAAGGCATATCACTCTTCTTTCAGCTTTGACAGATGCTGGACCCAGCTTGGCATGGGGCTAAGTGCAAGCCTATCCTTGCATCTGGCTTTTCCACAGCTATGTCTACAGTACATGGCTCTTCTATCTTTGTAGATGCCGGGCCCCTCTTGACTTTAGGCTTAACTAATGTACAATCCTAGTTTCTGGCATCTCCTCAGCCACATCCATGGCACTCAGCTTTTCTGCCAGCCCAGGCAGATGCTTGACCCCTCTTTCCCACAACTTTCCTACCACCACCTTTTCCTCCTACATTTAATCAACCAGAGAACGCTGATAGTAGCTTACATGCCTGCTCTGATAGCTCAGATGGTTTAATTCCTGTTCCTACATAATGCCTTGATTGCAGTGGGTTTCCACCGGCACAATTTCCTGAACTTCGTTACGGGAACTCGCAAAGACATTTCTACTAGGCATTCCAGTTCACCCTTTTCCTGGACTTCCTTATGCGCATTCCGAATAGCAGCTGCATATTTACTCTCCCCCATCAAGCTTGTTCCAGATGTTCGTGCAAGGCTTTGCGCATCCTTATGGGAGCCCACAGGCTCCATGCCCCCACATTGCTGGTTCCCTCTGGACTGCAGTTCTCTCAGCACGTGGCCCTGTCATACAATAGTAATTGGGCAGCCATCTTGCAACCGTAGGATTGCTGCATTTTCAGATCACACCTCACTCATGAAAGGTATGATCTCTCCTGTCCCATCCTCCCTTAGGACTTCTTTAACGTCACCATCTCCGACCACTTTCCAATGAGAAAAGCAACCGTCCTCCAGTGACCTCTGAGAAATATGTACAATATCTTTAGAATGTAGGAGCTTCCTAATGTTTTAATTAGCAGGTTTGGCCTGTTATCAGCCTCTCAGTGTAAACAATGACGCTGAATATCTGCTTGTAAATCCTACCACTTCTAAAACATTTTGATAGTCACCGTATAGGAGTCTGATGCCCAATTGGTCCTTCTCTGCACTTTATAAAACTATTTTTAAAAAAATGAGTAAATCAAACCTGAGCAAAATGACAATATAGGTGATAGAGAAATGATTCACTTGATCGTGTGACGCTGCGCTGGTGACTGTAGAGGAGCAAAGGAGGGGAGTGCAGTAATTTACTTCTCCATCCTGTGTCAGATAAACATGCCAATTTAGGCATTTACATGTTATATGCAGCCAGGAAGTGAGGAAATGCGTGAGGCGGCCAGCAAGCTCTCCTCTGTGCAGTACCAAGTCCATTCCTCAGAGCTCACCTCAGAAATCGAGAGGCATTATTTTGCAATGGGAGCAGCATGTCTCTGGTGAAACCTTCAATGTAGCATGCCACCACTGAACAGGTTAGAAGACCAACTCACTTCTTTGTGACATTACTAGACTGGTGGCACACTGCTAAGTCTGGACTCACCAAGGACATTAATGGCACTTGTGGCACCATGTTAGGAGGACTAAAAGACTTGTCAGCTGAGGCGCCTTCAAATTTGCATGGCTAACATATTAAATTGGCCCTCTATTGGCTGTTGGTTGGTTAGTTTAGAGGAAGTGTGCACCACCAACGACATCTGTCACGTGGTGTCAACGTGAATACTTGTGTTACCATCAGCCACGCTATAGCCCAGGGTAATAGTGCATAGCCACATCTTGTGGATGCATGACGGTACACCTGCTGCCATCTTGGAGAGGGCAGGAAAGGACCATTCTTGATGCTACAGTACATGTTTACACATCGGTACCTGCTCATTTGGGGGACCGTTGATGAGGAAAAAATACAGACTTGGCTTGTGATTTAAATGAGGTAGTTTCAATGAATGTTTAATAACAGCAAAAGCAGAGAATGACACAGGAACATACACCAAGATAAAAGAAACTCCAGACACAGCCCTGAATCTGCGTACTTCCGCCCACCATATCTCACTTTATATAGGTGTCCTAATAAATTGGCCTCTATGAGTGCAGTAAAGACTTCATTTAAGGAGGTTCCTCTCGCATCCCAATTATCGCCATACTGTACTTAAATGCAAGCAGTCAGTCAAGGTTTCCCCTGAACAGTCCCTACACCTGCTAAATGTTATCAGTGCAGCTAGGTGCATTCAGGGCCTGTCAGGGTGACTATGAAGTGGAGTCAGCCTGCGCTGGGCTGTAAATGCACGGCATGAGCAACGTTAAATCTTTGTTCGATGGATCATAAGCGGGTGAACATATTCACGGTTCAATGCGCCCCAAAACAGAAGTCCATCTTGCAAGCAAGCATATATATATATATATATATATATATTCAAGATGAAATCCTCTAACTATACCAGGCCGGTGAGGGATCTGCGGCCTAGTATGAAAGTACTACAGTCATTCACCATCTTTTTATATTTTCATCGTTTTACTTTTCTTTAAAAATATCTTCTTAACATTCTTGTGTTTCCTCGGTTCAATTTAGTTTTTCCCATGGCACTTTGCAGCTGCCCCCCATCAGATGTCACGTCATGGAGTAGATTTTTTAAAATCCCAATTGTCACATTTGCATTACTGCGTTCTGTGCACAAGTATTTATTTAATTTTTATTTTATTGTTTGTAGCTTGTTATAATCCTTTCACCATCCATAGAGAAGTATAAACACGTGCATTTACAATCGCAATTACACTGTATCAATGACGAAGCATTCATATTCCCGACAATCAAATTCCATATTCTCATGTGAATTCATAAGGGTATTTTAGTTTTGATAGACATACGTGGTTCTGCTTCTACAATTCCTAATCCAAATTTGAGCCAGTTTAGTTATATGATAAGTCATTTATAACGCGCCTGTACACAGGTGTTTCTAGGGGTTAACTCATAGTGTAGGGATAAACTGGGCTCGTGTAGATTTTACATATATTGCCTGCACATGATCATGATCTTGTTGCTATGATGGCTGTAAATAAAAAAAAGTGTCACAGTGTAGTACTGCCAGGATACCGGCAAACTTGTAATGAGGCCCATATGTCACAAAAACTGTCCAAAAGGCACCTCAGAGCTTTTTGATGGTAGCCATTGCAATGTAGCAGAGCACATCAAATCAAATGCATACTGATTAAAATTGAAACAACAACAACATCAATCGACACTCTGTGCTTCTTCCCTTTTGGAAAAATCGGTCCTTTGCCCCATCGTATTCTCTACGCAAACTTCATCAGGACTTTGAAACTCTGCTTGAGTCCTACAGTCGGCCTAGGAAATCACTCTGCCAACTACCAGCAAAAGATTGATGAATTTGAGTCTGTTCTTTGTACGGGTCGACTATTCTCTGCCAATTCCATCCACTAAATTGTTGAAAGCTCTGGAAAGTGAAAATCTTTCCACCAGTGCAAGGGGATATATATTTCAAAGCACACTTTATATCTGAGTGTATCAGGAGAGTTTGTGAAAGACACCAGATGCCTTCAGTTTCGCCAGGCCAGATGAAGGTATGTACGATTTGTGTAGGGAAATGTCTTTCCCTTCACATTTTAAGGGTTTCATTATGCCTAAAAGGACAACTTTAGCTCTGAGAACCTTTTAATTGCACATAATCATTACAATACGACTGAAAGGGGCATTATTGATGTGGTGATTGATTCTGGAACTGAGTGAAATTAAACTTTACGGTTGATATCCACTGCCTGAAACAGTCCATCAAAGCAAAAGGCAAAGAAGAATGGGGCATTACTGGCCCATGGTTCTCTCGGGCCTTCATGCTGGCCCTGGTGCCTTTTTTCATTGGCTGTGCCCCATCCGAGATGCTTATATTTATTGCAATCCCGGGAATGTTGGTGTACAGCAATAGGTCCCAAGGTACTAATTAAATGGGGTGAAGCAGAGATTGGATGATCCAGGGATCCGGCAAAGGCTGCAGTGAGAGAGAAGTGGGTGACAGCAATACAGAGCATAGGTGGCATAGGTGGTAAGTATCCAACAGTGCAGCGAGGCAGTGTACGGTGCAGACATAATGGTCCTCATTATGAGGTTGGTGGTAAAAGCCAGTGGTTAAAGCCGCCACTAGGCGGCGCGCGCCTGCAGACCCGTAACACTATTTCCGCTGCCTGATATCCTGGTGCTACTGGGATATCATGAGCGGCGGCAGAACAGTAAATCCCTATTCCTGTGGAGTCACATAGGACTCCATGGGAATGGGGACACTGAAGCACTGTCATCGTTGTTAATGGCGCCGGTGCTTCAGAGAAAATTCTGCTGGTAAGGGCCTGAACTCCCTGCAGGCCAGGCCTGCCGGGAGTTCCGTGGCCCCTAGTTGCAGACTCGTAGTTTGGCGGTCTGGAAAAGGTGCGGTACCTTGCTGCCCAGCACCCTTATTTCCGGACCACCAAACTTGTAATGAGGCCCATTGTCCCAGAAGGCAGGAGGTTGTGGGAGGGCATAGATTCGCCAGCGGCTCTATGGGCAAGAGCGGCACAGATTTGTCAGAGGAGGCATTGGCAGATCAGTGATGGGAGAAGAGAGGACTCCTGTCAGAGCAGCCATGGCTCGGTTGTGCAGAGAATCATAGGCATTGCCATCAGATAGGCCCCACACCCAGCCAATCGGTGGAAGGCTGGACTGCATGCAGAGTACTAACTACATAAAACACACCCAGTAAAGATCCCCACATAGATAGTGCTAAATACTCAAAGTCAGGATCCAGGTTATTTTGACTCAATCAATCAACCTTTGAATGCAAATTTTATTATAATTATTCTTTTATAAAGTGCTTAATACCAGAGACCAGTTTATAAGTGCAAGATCAGGATTCACACCTGTGTTTCTATGCGTTGTCTTGCTTTCAAGCAGTGTTGGACTTGCAACATCGGCTCATCGGCCACTGACCGATGACCTTTGAGGACCTGGTGGGCCAGTCTTCATGAGGCCACCCCTGGGCCGGTTTTTTTGCCCATAAAATGTTTAAGTAAACATATGCAGCGCGACTCACAGTGTCTGCTGCAGCCCGCACGGGCCACTCTGGGCTTTTTTTTTTTGTTAATGAAAATTGTTGATGTGATGTGACGTCTCACTCTAATTATGAAGATGATCATGACTGTGTGTGTGTGTGCTGTGGCGACCTCTGTGGGGCTGGGCGTGGGCCAAGCAGCTCGCTCGCCTGAGGCTCGGGCTGGGCGCTGGGCTGGCCCACAAAGGAAATTGACACTCTCTGGGGGTGGGGGGGGCGGAGGGTTCTATTCCAGCCAGTCATGGCCCAGGGTGCCGCAGGGCTGGATCTGGAGGAGCTGCCACTGGTGCTGACCTGAGGAGGAGAGAGCATAATTATTTATCAAAGTAAGGTTACAACAACACACACGTTGTTACTTTGCTTTGATGATTTGCAATTGCAAATTGCAGATGCATGCATCATGCATAATGCATGATGCATCATAGGGCCGGCCGCCGTCAGGCCGGCGGCAGCGCAGCAGGCCGCCGTAGTGGCCCGCGGTGGCCATGAGAGCGTGCTCCTCAGCTCCTGTGATGAAGTAATTCAATCAACTTGGTGTTAATACGAACACCACCGGGCCCGGCAGTACTAGTGCTGGCGCCCTGCTATTGTCTGTCTGTCTGTCTGCAGAGCTGGCTGGGGAACCAACAAACAATGGTGGGAACCTCCAAACCCGGCACCTAGAGGTAAAACAATGCATATGAAACAGGTGGTGGTGCCGGAAACACGAGAGCAACTGAAGTACAAGGCAAAGGGTATTACATCAAAAATTCATTTTATTTTGTTATAGATTGTAAAAAAGTCTTTAATTAATTCATTTTGTAAAACACATCCTATATAACAGACATTCATACATTCATTCATACAAATACAGCTCAATACAGCTCTAAAAATAGTGCATTTACATTTTTTTAAAGGGAAATGTGAAGAAAGTGCAACAACTGTTCCATTGTTAGGATAAAAAATACGCTTTCTAAAAAAACAATTAATGGGATCAAAAGCAAACAGATACAAATTCTGTGTAATGGAAATGTCAACAACACTTCCAGTGTTCAATGATAATGGTTCATTCCAGACAAAAGTTCGCCTGCTGCAGGGCTGGGCTGGGGCCAGGGCAGAGCTGAACTTAGTAAGTGCACAAGTTCCTTTCAACTTTGTAGGAACTAACAACAACAAATTTGTTGTCCTGCAAAGTTGAAAGCAACTTGTGTGCCTGGGGCAGAGGGGGCCGACAGACTCTGTGCCACCAGAATTAAGTCGGTGGACACTGACAGGACACGTAGTGACTCTCTTTCTCTGGTCTGAGGATATAGAGGGCCTCCCCCCCCCCTCACCTGGGCATTATTATTTTTTGGCCACCCAGTCCCGTCCCGACTGTCTCCGGCCCCACCCCACCACGACGAGGCAGCCACTGTAATGACATGACTGGAGTCAGTGACGACGACGAGGACACACGCACTGCAGCACTTAGCCACACAGCCAGCCCCCTGGGCCGGCCCCAGCACGGCAGGCAGTGCACCAGCAGACACGGTCGGGCTTGGCCCGAGGCCGAAGACAGTGACCATGACCGTCCATGACCGAAGTGAGCCAGCCCTGCAGCCCAGCAGCAGCAACAGGCAGAGCCAGAGGCAGGCTGTTGCAGTAGCAGGATGCAGCAACCAGTGGCAGCGGAGCCGCGGCCCGCGGCTAGGCTACACACTTCACTACTCGACGACAGGGTCAGTCAGTGTGTGACAAAAATCAGGTAAGAATTGATCATCCACACAGGGGCCAGGGCCAGCCAGGGCCAGCAGGGAAAACATGTTTCGCAAATCGCAGAATAATCGCATTAACAATTTAACATCAGCGAACGCGTGCTGCACCTTAAGAGTGTGCGCCTGTATACGAGTGATAATGCAGAACTAATCAAATCTTGTACATTGTTTCTTATTTTATATAAAAAGCACCCCTTGGGACTTTTCTAAATTGCATATTTATCTTCACCCAACAGGGTTGTTAATGTTGTGTCTCCTGGACACGAGCAATCTATTTCCGCAGAAAGCAGAATTAATTCCAGCAGGAATTATTGAAATTCGGGCAGTCGAGAGTTTTATTTCTAGCAATGTTTGCCAATATTGAATATGCTCTGGGGCCTGGCTGGGCATCATTATCCAAATCAAGTTCACATTCTGGGCATTTTCTTTATTTTTGAATGGGTGGCGGGGGGTCACAGACTAATTGTGCCTGACTGCCCGTCTGCCTTTTACAATTACTTACATTCGTTCCTTCAAAACCATTTGGTTATGTGGCTGCATTCATGGCATTCTTTCTTATGCCAGTGTATGGAAAAACGACGAATCCCATGTAATACGTCAGCTTTTTTGCATTGTAGTTAAGAGCCGGGAGGATTCGGAATCCATTATAAATGCTGTCTGTCTAATACATGACAGGCAGCATTCATACGTAATTGCAAAACAAAACTGTAAACGGGCGTAATGGCGATTCTTGCGCTTGTTTTTGTGCTTATCATTCTTATGCTACGTCTTGGAATTTGGAAAGGATGGTGGACATTGCAAGGAAGGACAAGGAGGGGGACATTTTGGCAGCCTAACTTTTAAAAAAGTTAGGCCTTATGTAATGTATCTTCAGAGATTGTAAGAGGTCCTCGGTGAGGTGAACATAATTCATTCAGTTGTGGTGATGCCGTTGCATGCTGGTACCTGCAGTCCTTCACCTTCATTACCGAGGTGCACATCTGTAAGAACCAGAATGTTAAAAAGCACTCCTTAGACCACGTGGCCGCTTAACGGTACTCGCAGCTCGGAAATTGCGGGTATCGACTTCCGAAGCTGCGCCAAATACTGAGTCGAGTAAATCATTGTGCATATTTCTAGAAAGCAAATGAAACCCATGTCTTTACATTCAATTGCAATTTCTCTCACTTTGTCGCTTGCAATTACACTTTGCCCTGTATTTTTCAAAAACGAAGGTGAATTCATTTGCAAAAGCCTTTTTGGCTTGAAGCCAGAGTGTTCACTCACTGTAGGTTTCTAGGTTTAGTTTGAAGTCCGTGCACAGCACACCTGTAGCTGAACTTTCTGACTGCATCCCCCGAGGCCTGAATGCGAGTCTTGTGGGACTGGAGGGAGTAGTTTAACATTATAAAGGGGGCTAAGGACTTGAACCTTTGACAGGCGGTGTGTACTGTTGTTGTTCTGTAAATGATATCTGGCCACGAACTCTTGCTAGCCTCGACACAAATGCGTTATGCTTACGTGTTCCTGTTGAGTCGGAAGGGCGGCATGGCTCCCCCAGCAAGTTAGGACTCCACTGCAGGATCAGGATGATCACTTATTATTATGGCTATTTTACATTTTTGGGTGGAAAGTTTCTTAATTTGTCTTTCTTGTTTTGCGTTTGTTTTTGCCATATGATATCCCCACCTCCTGTAGTCAAATGTTATTTTAGGCCCGCCCCTTCAGAATAGGCTGTATATACTTAAGTTGACCCAAATAAATATCACTAAAACATCATTTAGTATTTTAGAAAACGTTAGTTGTGCTGCTGGTGGGCAAAGGGGGCTTTAGAGAGCAGTGTGTTTTGTTTGTGGGGGCAGCCATCCACCTTGATCAATTCACTACACGCACGCGCATCTTAGTGGAGAAGTGTTTCCTATCCATGCATGAATGACTGTGCACTAAAACGGATGACGGGTGCAGCATGTTAACGCCTCACATTCTTTCACGAGGCCAGGCCACTGACTTTCTTGCACAACTTGTGGCCAGACTTGATTTTACAACTTGCTCTTTTAAATGTCTTTGGGCCTCATTACGAGTATGCCTCCGTATCGGGTTCCATTATCGGGTTCCTGCAATGGGGACTTACAGGGTTACTACGACATAAGAGGACCCGGTAAATCCAGTCCTCCTTGCAGGAACCCATCCCCATTCCCATTTGAGCCCCCATAGGGCTCAATGGGAATGGGGAGGGAGGTAATAACAGGCAGAGTCCATCTTGCCCGTTATTACCTCCCTCTTCCCCTCGCGGGACCCGGAAAAGACGCCTGGTTTTACCAGGCGTTGGATCCGGGTCCTGCGAAGGGAAGCTCTTAATCGGCGCTCCCGGAATGAAGGGGGCCGGTCCCGTACCAACCTCCTTCATTCCGGGAGCGCCAGCCTTATTATGAGGCCCTTTGTGTGGAATTCATGTTGCCTGGGCCTGTGCAAGGTATGATGTTTTTCTTTGTGCTGGTATAATGGGGCACCCTTCTGTTCCGTCTGTATAGAGCATGTTACAGAATCGTGCAATGGTATAAGTGCTTGCACTTGGACAAAAAATTACCCATGTTTAAAAGACATATTCTTTCAATGCATCTTTGCACCAGGGCAAATTCTGCACCAGTGCTGGGACTATGGCAAACATTGCCTTGGTGCAGAAATGCATTGGAAAGCTATGTTTCTTGCACTAGGGGGCAATTTTGACCATTTATTTATTTATTTGTTAGCCATACTTCTTATTTCACCTGTACTGGTGCAATCATTCTCGAATATCACGGGGCCTGGCGGTTTACAAAGCGTGTTTCAGTTGGATTGTGCCATTGTAAAAGGCTGTTGTAAATGATCAGCCCCATGTTCTTGTAACACGAAGACTGGCGCTTAGAAACATGTGGGTATTAAGCGCGTTATAAATAACCAATCATATAATTTACCGTAATAATGCACGAGACACCAGCTACGGGATTTAGAGAGGCCTCTGCCATGCAGAGTATGCTAGCCCGGAGTGACTGACGCAGTGGTAGTTTCATCATCACCCTTATTTATCATTGGCAATTCTATACCATCAGCAGCAATGCCAGATCATAACACATAAATGCAATAAATGCAAGCACCGAGTTCATCACTCAGCAGAGCATTGCTCCATCACCTACTGTTTTGCTTCTTTAGTGAGACCCCTAGTTTCTACAGTATATGAAGTAAGCTAATTCAGCCAAAAGCCATGAACTTCATGTGTAAGAAGGGCAGTGGGAGGGTCAAGCGTGGGTAAATCTCACGCCACTGCCAGCCATTAAGAACAGCAGCAAACCCTTGTTTTTATAAAGCCTGCAATTCAGTTCTCATTCTGGCGTTTGACTCCATGTCCCAACGCAGTAGTTCGACCATTATTAAGCATTGAGCATTCCGCTCACTTTGAAATATTTATGGGATACACATGCCCTTTGCTGCGTTCACAGCTCACCCCATCACAATTTACCAGATAATAGCCATTAAGAACTGCTATTAGACAGAAGGCTGCTGCTGTTCTGCAAGAGAGAGGGAACAATTCAGCGAAAAGACTGGCACATTAATATTTAACTGAAAATAGCTTAGAAATTACATGTCTGCATAGAGTAAACCACACTGTTAAAAGCGGGGTTTCAACTTTCATCTAAAGAGTGGGGGAAAGCTCTATTGCGGCACAGACATCGCCAGTGGAAATTCTTTAGCAATTTGCATCCTCCAAATGAAACAAGGAATACATCAACACATCACAAATCATCCTCTATTGTTTTTAGCTCAATTTGACATTTTGTATATAGCCTTTATGGACCTGGATGCTCTACTCCTTTTTTTGTGACAGACTATCTATGGTTTAGCCCCTAGCTATTGGGGGATGCTTCTTCGGCGCACATCATATATTTGTTACAAGCCATGCACTGTATTTATATGATATATACTGTGTTTATTGGGTTTTTGTCATCTTTACCTTTTTTTTTTTTGCAGACAGGTCGCTGTTCAGGTATCCATTCTAATTTCTAGTCAGGCCTTAGCGCGGAGCTACCGTTAACAGCCAACCAGGCGAGCCCATCCCTGTGGTTAAGTAACCACTAGTTACTGTATATCTTCAATGCAGTCCAATGTAAGGTGGTCCTGTATAGCACAATCAAACTACTTTGGCAGCCTTTATTATGCACACCTGTTGTCTGTCTCCCCCAAGAAGCATGGCCATCCTAGGCTCCAGCCCAGCCTATAAGCAGCACAGTGACCAGGCAGAACTCCTATCCTATTCCTCCTCTTTCAATCTGGCCAAGTTTTGTTATTGTGAATTTGCATTGCATCCAGACCTAATGTGTGCTAAGGCAAAAGGAAAACCTGGATTACACCTCTCTCAAACACTGGGGTGGAGGGTAGGATTATTATACAAACGTGTGCATTTGTGTGCATGCAGCAGGAATTCACTTGCTATATGCACCCTTGGTGTTTTTCATAAGTTAATTACAATGCAGCTTTCCTTTTTGGCTACTATTATTTTCTGGCACGTCATACCCTAATACAACGTTAAGGCCACTGTTCGTCTGGAGAAATAACATGCATGTATCCAGTTCATTTCCCATGCCATGGGACTGGATTACTGTTAGAGTCAGCATTTTATAGACCCAGCTGGATATTGCTCTCATTTTTTGGAGTGAGGTTATGGTGAGGCTGGGGAACAGTCAAATGAGAAAATGCTGACAAGCACTTGTTTCCTCTTAATGAAATGATATTTTGAATGTTGCACTGGCAGCCAGGTTACTTAGACCTACTGTGAGAAAGGTAGGAATCAGATGCACAATTAAGCTAATTTTATTTTTTAGGAGAGAAATGGATTCAAAAACGGAAAGGGAGGAGCAGAAAAACTAAGAGAAAAGAAGAAAAAGCTAATTGAAGTGGAAAATTGAAGATCTGTTTACAGGTCAGACCATCAAAATGTCACGTGGTGGTATTGCTGGGAGAAAAGTGAATGAGGGTGACCAGCGATCTTCTTCAGGTTCAAATGTTAAACCTGGTTCTTCACTGGACCCATCAACAAGAGCTCCAGATGTGAGAAGACTAGAAGCCAGAGACTCTGAAGTTATTGGAGACATCTCAACAGAGGCAGATGCTGCAGCAACTACAATGTCATCAATCATTGAAGGTGCCACCCGAGAGGAAGTGTCGGAATCAAGTCTGCCAGAAATAATTGAGGCTGTCCATCTCGAGGAAGAGGCAGCCGGTGGTGAGACCAGTCTGCCACAAACAATTGAAGATTCCCCCAAGGAAGAAGTGTCGGAATCAAGTCTGCTAGAAATAATTGAGGCTGTCCATCTCGAGGAAGAGGCAGCCGGTGGTGGTACCAGTCTGCTACAAACGATTGAAGATTCCCCCAAGGAAGAAGTGTCAGAATCAAGTCTGCCATAAATACTTGAGGCTGTCCTCCTCGAGGGGGAAGTGGCAGCCGGTGGTGGTACCAGTCTGCCACAAACAATTGAAGATTCCCCCAAGGAGGAAGTGTCTGACACAAGTCTGCCAGAAATAATTGTAGACAACATCATCCCCCCACAGGAAGTGGCGGGTACTAGTCATTCGGAAGAATCTTTATCTGCTTTACAACATACTGAAGACTCAGGGAATGGGGGTGTGAAGCACAGAGCATGGAAAGATGTTCCACAGGTGGCAGACTATTTGTTTCAACGTCCAAAACCAGATCAACTTTCCTATTTCTTTCAGCACCATCCAATCCAACCCCCCAAACATAGACACATTAAAGCAAGCTTAGCCTTTTGGAGGAAAGATGGGGGGAACGGTATTGGTTAAGTTACTCTGAAATACAAAAGGCCCTTTTTTGCACAGTTTGTTTAGTGTTTACTAAACATGGAGAGAGGAGTCTTTTCATCAACAGGATGAAAAACTGGAGGCGTATTTACCAGCACATTGCAGAACATGAGGCAGGCCAAGGTCACCGGAAGTGCACAGATTCAAATATTTTGAACTTTTCAGGGGTCTACATAAGTGGTTTACTCTTTCACTGACAGAAAATAGCTCGAAGTGAGCAAATCAGAAAAAGGAGAGACATATTGGAGCACGTTATTGATTTTGTAAAAGTCATTGGGGAAAGGGGGCTCAGTTTTCGTGGCAAATCAGAGTCCATGTCCGAGCTGGATAATGAAGAGCTGGATCATGGCAACTTCCTTGAAATCCTTCTGCCTCTAAGTAAATATGACAGACCTCTAAATGAACATATTGAGGCCATTCAAACCAAATCCAAAAAGAAAACTGGGCAAGGATGGGGTGCTTCTGTGACCTTCATGTCAAAGATTACAGTTGGGTATGTGATTGAATCCATTTCCAAACTGATCAAAATTGTAATCTGTCAAGAAATAAAGGAAGCAGGGATATTTTCCATTCAGATAGACTCAACCCAAGATGTGAGTGTTACTGATCAGTGCTCTATAATTATTAGATATGTTACTGACACTGTACATGAACACCTACTAACAGTAACCAACTGCACTTTGTCTCCTGGAAAGAGGCTGTTTGAGTTGGTGCAGAGTGTTATTAAAGATAATGGTCTGGACCTACGCAAGTGCATTGGGAATTCAACCGATGGTGCATCCAATATGCAGGGGCAGTACAATGGTTTCACATCCTGGCTCAGTAAGGAATCCCCTGGTCAAATACATGTCTGGTGCTATGCACATGTATTAAATCTTGTACTTGTAGAAGGGACACAAGTCTCAAATGAATCCACGTCTTTGTTTGGCCTGTTAAACTCCTGTGACGTTTCTTTCAGGGAGTCCTACAAAAGGATGGATGTGTGGCGTGAGCTGTCTGTCGAAGGCAATATTCATTGATGTGGTTGTTGCACTCAATAATATTGGCTCAAATACAGATAAATTCAATGCAAATGTCCGTTACCAAGCTTTAAACTTTTCTGAGGCCTATGCAAATTCCAAACAATGCTCAAGGCCCAGTTATATCGACAACCCCATTATCTAAGTACCTCCAGACAAGTGGAATGGACATCCTACAGGCACAAAGAATGGTCTTGGATACTACAAAAGCGCTTGATGCACAGTCAAAAAATTTTGATTCTGTCTATTCTGCAGCTGAAAAATTTGCAGAATGGGCCAACGTGGGCTTGGAAGAGAGAGGCTATGATAAAGGAGTGGAAACTGCACTTTCAGAGGGGAGAGTGTCCCACAAAAAGTGGATGCCTGGAATGAGTGCAAGGGATGAGCCAATCACCTTGGCTAAAGACCGGTTTAGAGTTTGTGTACATAATGCCATTATGGACAACATTCTTCAAAGCCTAACTAGTCATTTTAAAACCCACTCATCTCTTGCCGCAGATATAGCATGCCTGGAACCCAAAAAAATCAATGAAAGTCTACCCGACAATGCTCTTACAAATATGTGCTCCTTGCATGAAAAACTGGATGACTCCATAACGCTACAGAGGTTAAGGGAAGAACTCTCAGACTTTGCAAGCAAGTGGACTAAACTGAGGAGGACACTACCAGAAGAGTATGCCTTTGAAGCCCTGCATAGTGAAGATCCAGCACTACAAGATTTTGGAGAGCTACCTTTAGTACAGAAATGCAATACATGCCGTAACTGTGCAATATGTTGCTATGCAATTCTAAAAAGGTATGAACTTTTTAGTAGTGCTTACTGGCAATTGTATTTGGCATACAAGTTCATCTTGACCTTATCTTGCACACAGGTAGCATGTGAAAGAAGTTTTCCAAAATTGAAGAACATTGAAACCCGCCTAAGAAACCACCTCTGCCAGGACAACCTTGAAGCCTTTATGCTCATGTCTGTGGAGCGTAATGTGCTTGTCCAATTGCAAAATATGGACATAATTGACCTGGTTGCACATAAAAGTGCATTGTTGCAGGAACTCTTGATTGAGTGATTTCCAGGATTTTCATGAAGCTGGAAGCAGGATTTCCAGGAGCTGTGGACTCTGTCACAGAACTGTATGCAAAGTTATGTTATTTTATGAGTTGTGTTGTTATTGTGTCATCATTTGGCTGTACTGCTTATTAAATGCAACTCTATTTTCATTACTAGTGTCAACGAGTAGACATGCTTTGAGTCTGGTCCTGCAAAATAAGTATTTTACTATGTGATGATGTTGTTTTTTTAAAAAAGAACAAAAGGAATGTTATCACTTTCTCAAGCGTTTACACAAAACATAACAACATGCAACAGACACATGAACCCTCCATAAGTAGCATTTTCTGTTAAGTTGTGAATTGACGTGATTCACGGATGATGGTTTGAGGGCCACTTTTTTTGAGGTGAGGGGTGGGCCACTTTTTGAGGTGAGGGGTGGACCACTTTTCTGAGGCGAGGTGTGGGCCACTTTTTTTTGGGTGTCTGGGCCTATTTCTTGTCCCAGTCCGACCCTGCTTCCAAGGCAAAAGCGTTAACCCTGAGCTATCCTCCCGCAAGCCCTTTTTGTTCTAGTTTGATTATTTAATTTACATTGATTAATTTAAGGACATTAATTTAAGGACACCAAGTTCACTATTTTCCGCACTTTTTCAAAAGAGCGTTTGGCTGTGGGATCATCACAAGGGTTCCTTGACGCAACATTAATTGAAGTCTCACGGACCAGAACTAGCTGTTAGTACTTCCTCTGGGGAGGTGAGACTCCTTTCTAGCCCAACATCAAAATACATTTCTCCAAGAATATTTGGAATAGTTGACTCTTCGTGCGGGCTGCTGGAGGCAAGATTGGGCAGTGTTTTGTTGCGGTTCAGCAACTTCGGCTTCGCTGCCATAGCGAGTGGGCAAAGTTTGTAGTTTAAAGCAGACAAGCCTACCACAGAAGGGTGATCTACTCAGGCATCACAGTGTGAAAAAG
This sequence comes from Ambystoma mexicanum, assembly GCF_040938575.1. Taxonomy (NCBI): domain Eukaryota; kingdom Metazoa; phylum Chordata; class Amphibia; order Caudata; family Ambystomatidae; genus Ambystoma; species Ambystoma mexicanum. Next base: position 123,392,368 of record NC_090933.1, on the reverse strand, counting down.
GAGTACTGCTCAGTGAACTATTTTTGACAATGGCAGCATGGAAGGTAACAAATAAAGGTGTTGGCTCGCACTCAAAACTTTTCAGCGGTGAGCGTGGGCTTCATTAGCAGGTAAGCGCAGCGTGGTGGACATTGAGAAAACACATGGCCCCGGCCTGGCTACTAGTAAAGTTTGTTTGAGATGTTCACTGTGTTTGGAAACAAGAGATTTAATTACAAAAATCCCTTGTCTTTTTTTTAATCAGATACCACTTCCTAGAGCTGTGTGTTTGGAGGCTGTTGCTAAACCTGGTCAAACACAGCACCGTATTCTTGGTTCTTTTTTCAGGATTGTTTGAGCAGGTGCCCCACTGGATATTATTTTGAGGGTGGGTTGTCTAGTTTACTAACCCTTTGTGGATACCCTCTGTCAGTGCCAGGCACTGTTGCATATACGCTTCATGAATAACAGTGAAACAAATGATTAGATCAATCTTTTTGATAGGTTTAACATGAGTAGGTAAGATTACCAAAAGCAAGGTATTGCAACAATGTAACATAAATAAAGTGATAAACGAGAGGGATGATCTAATCAGCATGTAATAACTATGAATGGACGAAACATGGGGAGGACAAACCAAAACGAGACAGAGACAAAGGGAGAAGGGAAGGGGAGAGATATTTAAAGCATACAGAGTTGGGTAAAGGTAATAGGAGTATACATGTAATCACATATTTGGAGCATTAAAACAAACGAAATTCACAAACCATGTGTTGACATACTATGAAAGGAGAGATATTCAGTAAAGAGGGACCATTTAACATCATGTTTGAATGTCAGGTTAAGACGTGCTGCCATACAGTGTTCTAGTCTATAATCTCTACAATATTTTTTATTGCTGTTGCCATTAAACTCATTAGAGCCAACTGGAAGCATTCCAAACATTTATCAGTGAAGGGCTCGTGAAACAATGTATGTCATAGTCTCCATTCTGAGTGCCATTTCTTCTGACGATGAGAAGTTGGTTGTGAAGTAAATTGCTCTTATCCCGTGGCAATGATAACAGGTTTAATGAAACTGTGCATTTTGATTGTCAGTTTTCTGAATAGTTCTTTTCTTAAGAGGTGCGATGGTGTGTTTTTGAATCTGCACAAAAGGTAGGGTTGGCTATAAATATTACATGGCACGACTGCCCAGGAAAGCAATGAGGTGTGATGTCTTAACTGTTTCAGATAATGATCCGGGACATAACTGTAGACCACACTCATTTTGTTTATGTCTAACAGAACAATTAGTGTGAATAATTAATGACCACAATCATGCTGTTCCTGTCCTCGTTAAGGCCCTTGCTTCGTTCAGCCCTGTAACTTGGGCCCTGGCCCATTGCCAGCCAGTCACGCCCCCCCCAATATCAAGGGTTATAGCTTAACTACACGTTTAGACATCAACAGGGCACTAGGGCCTCATTATGAGTGTACCGTGCGGTAATAGCGTGCCGGTATTACTGCATACTGGCACACCACCGCAGCGGCACACTCCAGGTTTGGTGGTGGGGTGGCTGGATTCACCTGCAGCTCCAAGCTGCCAGTAATTCCGGCACCCAACCACCAAAATATTCCAGTATGAGCGGCACCAGTATTGCCGGTGCCGGTAATATGGGCTATTCCCCCATGGAGTCAATGGGGAATTCCAGCACTTACCCCTGCTTATAATCTGCTGGTAATTTAGGCAGACCAAGTGGCATTTACGGCATTACAGTTTGGTGGCATCTCGCCATATTTACCAGCGTGATACCACCAAGCCTGTAATGAGGCCTATATGTTATGAGTGACTACACCAACTTAGGCTTTGACTGAAGGAGGATTTTGTTTTTTGTGGTCACCATAGCCACACAAAGGGGATAGTGGTGATTGTGTTAAAAAGAGATATTAGGCACAACCCGATGGAGTTAAGGGATCATGCCACGAGAAAAACAGTCTGTCCCTGGTGATTTTGACATCCATTGAAACGATAAATTCCCATTGAATCATGGTAAGCTCTATTTTTGATGGGTGTTTTCTCTAGGCGACACTGGTCTTGCTTGAAAGAGAGACCTTGTCCATGGTGAATCCGAGGGACTTAGAATGGGGTGATGAGTTTGGGTGAGAATCCATGGAGTTTCATCCCTGCCACATTGGACTTTTGGGTGGTTGCCAAAGGGAGGGAATTCTGTCTTTGTTTGAGTCAGATTTTGGCAGGTGCTTAACATTCAGACTTGAATGATATTTGTTGAGCGTGGACATAGATTCTGGAAGCAACAGAGTGATGAAAAAGCAACAATGTTTCCATCAGTTGCTGTTTTTTAGAGAGCTAATCCTTAAGTAAAGTTGTTAGTGAATTGCATATTGCTGGATTTTGAATAAGAACGCTGACAAGGAAATCTGCCATAGTTTGCCTTTAGAGGTTAGAGTTACATGGGGACACTATGGGGCCTTGTGGCACCGAAACTGAAATGGGGGTACATTGGGATAAGTTGTGGACTATCTGGATGAACTAGTATCTTTTAGCTAGGAATAACCTGGGCCAAAGGATCTGTCCGAATCTTAAATCCCCTATATTTTTTTCACATATTCATGATCTGTCGAACTTGCTGAACTTTTATGCGATTCGGATAAATAAGTTTATGCGGACAGATTCATCTTGCTATATATTAGGAAGCTGCTGGAGCACTTAAGCAGTCACTGGGAATCTTTCATAGAAGAAGAAGAAGAGTGGTGTGGACTTGTGGGTGTCAGGTAATATTATCCCCACCAAAATATTGCCGTATATATGGTCATCGGGGACGGCCATAGGCGATATTTTTAGTGGGGACACTATTAGGGTTTTTTGGGAGCAGGGGTTCCTGTTAAAATAATAGGGGGGTTGCGGGGGTGTCCCCCACAGGTTCCATGCCTTAATATCGCAGCAAAACTATGGCAATATTTTTGTATGGCGATATTTTTGCGGGGATATTAACACATTGAACTGACTCGTGTCTATTGCCCTTTGAGAACTGGAGCATTTCAATTTCTTTTCTAGGTACGGCTTTATGGACTTGTGCATTTAATATATTTATTGGTATTGATAGAAAGAAGGAACATTTAAAATGAAAGGAAGCTTTAGGCGTGGATTGTTGTGCGAGAGCTGGAGCATTTTACTTTAATTGTTTGGTAGGGCTTTGTGTACTTTGAAACAAAACACAATTGCATGCTGTGTGTTTAATATTATAGGAGAGAACTTGTGTAGGGTGATTTTAGCCATGCTCGATAGATTTTAATTTAATTTTTCAATTTTGCAAACCTGCCCCCCACGCCCTGCTTGGAGAAGCATTTGACAGTCAGTGAGTTGGAGTTAGAGGAGCAGGGCTCTAGCAGGGATGTATTTAGGGAGGGAAAGTTGGAGATAGCAAAGTCCCAGGCCCCAGAACACCTTCTACAAGAGATAAAGATGTTGAGAGGAGATATTCAAGCCTCTTTCTCGAACATGCTTGGAAGAGTAGATGCTTTGGAAAATAAGGTGGAGGGCATTGAAAACAAGCAACCTAATGCAGATTTGTTGGAGATGAAGTATAATGCCAGATTGATGAATCTGGAGAGAAAAGATGAGGCATTCTGGTTGAAGATGGACGATCTGGAAAATAAGGAGCGCAGGAACAATCTGTGGATGATAGGCCTTAAAAAGCAGGAAGGGGAGACAGTGGGTGATGTTGACAAAAGGGTTAGAGTACTTGTGAACTCCCTTTTCGTTGATGATGGTAAAGAGGTGGATATTGATAAAGCACATAGAGGAGGTAGTGCTGCAGACAAAGGTCCTAGATCTGTGGTGGCTTGATTTCATCGATACAGGGTGAAGGCTGAAGTCTTGGACAGAGTGAAACATCTGCAGAACATTCAGTATGAGGGGGATATGGTGAGCATCTATCAGGACCTATACCAATTCCTGCTGGCCCGTCATAGGTATTGCTGGTCGCTGACGTTGTGCCTAAATGAAAAGGGGATTTGATATCAGTGGTCCTACCCATTTGCACTTATTTTTGAGGTGAAGGATGTTGTGTATAGGATCATGAATGGGACTGAGGCTTTGAAGGTCCTTCAACATCTCTCGGAGGAAGCGCCTTAAGGGGAACATTTGTAAATGAGAGCGGGTATGAGATCGAATCGGTGCCAACTAAGGGGTCTCTTGTGGTAGAAACTGAATATAACCTCTCCAGTGAAGTGATGACAAACATAAGGGTGACAGAGTGACTTGTTGTTACAATCTTTCTCTTTGTTGGGGGGAGAATTGTTTGTGGAGCATGGGGTGATGGGAAGGGATGTTTGTGGGCGGAAGGGCAGAGACGGGAGTGAGTTATTCCTAGTAGCCCATTCAAGGATGGGCATCTTGGGGGGAGGCATGGGTTTGTTCTCTCCTTGGGGAAATGGGGAAAGAGATGTGTGGGTTGGGATGGTTTGGGGGAAGGTTATATAGCAGTTGGGGCCATGGCAGAGGTAGAAAATAAGAAGGGAGGGTGGACAGGTCACCTAACTGTGGGCACATTGAATGAAAAGGGTCTGAACTTGCGTACTAATTGGGCCCTTGTTGCTAGGGAATTTCGGAGATTGGGTTTGGATATTCTAGACTTACAGCAGGATATGATTGTCGTATTCACAGTACACTGATTGGTCAAGTTTATTGGGCTTCCATGGAAAAAAAGGGGGCAGTGGGCATCTTGTTTCAAAACTGATTGAGAGTGGGGATTAATCAGTGAGGAGGCAGTAGAAGGGCGAGTCCTGGTAGTGACGGGTATCATAGGGGAGTTTACAATGATAGTGGCAATGGTGTACTGTCTGAATCAAGGACAACTGGCCTTTTGTAGGGGGCCTTGGATCAGATCCTAATGTATGGACATGATATTGGATGGGTTGAATACTTGAAACTCTTTGGAGATGTAATTATTCCCTTTGGAAAGAGGCAGTGTTCCTAGAGGAATTGTGTGCTACAATTGAGCAATACTTTCAGATTAATGATACTGGGGAAATGGATATTTGCATGGTGTCGGAAGTGGTGGAAGCGACTTGGAGGGGGCTGTTAATAAGGGAAGGGGCCAACAAAAAGTGAGAAAGGACTCTGTGGGGAATAAATTGCATTGGGAGATTGGTTTGCTGGAAGCAAGGGTGAAGGAACCAGGGGGTCTAGTGGAGAGCCTCACGTTGGAAGTTAAGGAGAAATGACAAGAGCTTAGATTGCTGGAGATGGGGTATGTGGCTAGGAAATATACATTTTATGAGAAAGGGGATATGGCTGACTCGATTTTGGCAGCCAGACTTCGGGCGCAGAGATCAGAGAGCAGAGAGATGGATGGAGGGGATACTTGATACTTGATACTGATGGAGGGTTCAGCTCATCCCCAGTTGGTATAGATACAAGTTTCACCACTTTCTATGAGGCTCTCTATGTGAGAGAGAAGTGTGATGAATCTGATGATGTCATCACTCCATTCTCAGATGTAGCATCTCCTCATTTGGCCAGGGGACAGCAGCCAATACTTGATCCTGACACTGGGGGTGGCTATGCGAAGGAGGATCCCATGGACAGGCATCATCAGATGAGACATGGTATCCCCCTTTCCTTTTAGGGATATCCGCTCCATTCCCCATGCCTTGAAGACATATTGGGCCTCATTCCGAGACATGCTGGTAAGTACTGGTACTTTCCGGCATGGCGGAAAGTACGACACCGTGCTGGTTTGAGAGCGAAAATTTCAGCCCATTCCGAGTTCTCAGACACGTGCTTTACGCCATGCCGGAAAAGGACCGAGCGGCCTGCCGCAAAACCCCCCGAAAACCCCCTACCGGCATGCAGCGACACGTAAAGTACAACACCGCCCTGTAAGCAGTAGCGTCAGTGCATAACGGTGACCGTAATTTACGGACACCGTAAATTACGGTCACCGAAAAAAAAGGAAGCGGAAATTACGACATCGCACAGGAACGGGAAGTAGAGCGGCGGCCATCTTTAAAAACACAATCCATTGCCATCCGCAGCCGCCAGCACCCTTGTGAGGAAACTAAAGTTGGAAACCGGACCAGGCACCGCTCAACATGCCAAAAGCACCAAAAAGGGCGGCGGTTCGCATTCGCAAGCAGAGATTCCGCCCAGATGAACTCCAGGCCATGGTCGACTTCCTGGCAGAGCATGCCGATGTCGTCTTCAGCAGCGACATGCGGAGGGAGTCGACCCTCCCAAAGAAGAACATTTGGGCGGAACTGGCACAGAGGGTGAGCGCTGTTGGCAACACCCCCCGCACCTCCAGGGACTGCCGCAAGCGGTGGGACGACCTGCGGGTGCGGGTGCAGGGCCTCCTCTCCAGCATCCGCAGCCAGGCCCTGCAGACGGGAGGTGGCCCAAGTACCGCAGTCCAACTTGAGCCGTGGGAGGAGACCTGTGCGGAGCTCATTGGCACTGAATCCATTGAGGGCGTGGGGACCATGGAGTGCGGGGGAATGACTTCTGAAGAAGGAGGTGAGTGTCGACAGTGTACACTGGCAATGTCCATTGCATGATGTAAACTGACCCAGGGGCCATCGAAGGCACCCTCTCGTGTTGCCCTCCCCCCATCCAACGCACACCCTATCCAACAAATGCTGAGGCATGTGCCGCCTAACGATGGCCCAAGTATGAGTACATAACGCACATCAACCATAGTGCATTGACTTGCACAGCCCAGCATGCACACTGTCCAGTGTGGTAGGCATTGTACTAGCCAAAATGTACATGACCAGGGCACAATGAGTCACTCCCAAACGTGTATATGTCATCACCATGCACATGTACCACTGCCATAGCTACCTCCCAAACAGAACAAAACGTAAATGACCGAAATGTCCATGCAGCCATGTATGCAAATAGGACATTGCACATACACTAATGTTTTCCCTCTCTTCTACCCCCACAGGCACTGACCATGACAGCACAGAGCCCCAAGCAAGCCGGCCAAGCACCTCCACGGGTACTGGCAGGGTCAGGCCGAAGCCAGCAACAAAAAAAACCACCCCCCAACCCACGGAAAGGCCACTTGAAGCTGGCAGACCAGCATGCCATACAGCATCGGCGGCAGCAACTGTGCCAACCCCCAGCTCGGCGCAGTCGAGCGTCTCAGGGGAGGCTGCTGCTACTGTGCCGGGTGAGTGGGTGCCCAGCCCGTCACCGTCACCCGTCATCCGGGGGCCCATGTCGGAGGACGGCCAAGACACAATGCACAGCCCGAAGCCATGCTCCGTAACCCTGGCGTCATGCAGTGACTCCGGGGATGCACCATCACCTGTGCACAGTCTGGAACTCAACCTGCTGGGGTATGATGCCGATCCCCCCAGTCCACCCATATCGCCCCCTGCAGAGCATGCTGGTGCAAGTGGATCTTCAGATGGTCTCCCTTCTTTTGACCAGCAGCGAGTGCACCAGTTGACTGATCTCATACAGAACTACATTGAGGGCAATCGCCAGGCCAGGGCAGAATTGCATGTAGAACTCAATCAAATGCGGCAGTCCCTCACCGACTGCACCACCAGATTGTGTGACTCTTTGACTGACAACACGACCCGGCTATGTCATGTCCTTAATCGCATAGCAAATGCCCTTGAGGCAGGGCATCCAAATACCGAGCCACAGCAGGAGGACACATCCGCAACCAGTGAGGCCACGCAATGCAGCCCGGAGAGACGCACTCGGCGTTCCTTTCGTCAACAGGATTTGCCTCCCCCAGACAAGGGGAGCAAGAGACATTAGGCATTCCTGCCACATGTGGGTCCCACATCGTACATGGGACGACTGCTCTGGAGTTGGGGGGAGGGGGAGGGAGGAGATGGTGTGTTCTGGAGTTGGGGGGAGGGTGGAGATGGTGTGTTCTGGAGTTGGGGGGAGGGGGAGATGGTGTGTTCTGGAGTTGGGGGGAGGGGGGAGATGGTGTGTTCTGGAGTTGGGGGAGGGGGGAAATGGTGTGTTGTGGAGTTGGGGGGAGGGGGCATGTGCAGTTGCTGATGTAAGCACTATTTTGTTTTTTTTTCTCACAATACACAATTGGTGTCGCAAACTTAAACCGTTGTGGACATTCTTCATTGCACATTTGTTCATTGACTACTGCCAGTGCATGGTGTACAAGTATGCACGAGTCCGTTGCCCTGTGTGCCCATGTCATGACACCCTCTACTGACTTGTGTCCTGGAGACCTTGTCCACTGTAAGTACAGAGCATTGCATGTCCCTCAAGTGCACAACCTCAATGACCCTTTGTTGGCACTTCACCCTCCGCCTTCACCGCATCGTCCTGTGGTTGTAGCAGTACCATGTCAGGGGTGATAGCCGCTCACGTAGGGATGCACTTTTTGACCATCTGCACATATGGCATGGGCCCATTCGGCACCAGATATCAGTGGAGGGGTCACCCACCAGTCCTGCTTCGCCGGCACATATGTGCATCACGCAAGCCAGGTGACTGCTTCATCTACACGCATGCACGGGTATGGCCATTGTCTGGTTGCCCCATGGCCCTGTTCAGGGGGTTCGTGACAGGTGTCATGTGGCTTGCTGTCAAGGGACAGCCAACAACAGCTGCATGTGTCGCCAAATGAGGTGGGTGTGTGGACTGTCATGGTGGAGAACAGTACTTGGCAGGGTTTCAATGATGGCCATCTGCACATGTCCATGGATGTATTGCACACGATCATGGACACAAATATGTGTCAGATGCAATGTAATGCAGTGGGGTGTTGCGTCTACATGATGGCCCGTGAACGATGGTGTGGACATCTTGGGGTACATGTTCCTGTGTTGCATGCTGCTGTCCTGATGTCGGATCAATGTGGTGCTGTGTACTGTGTACATTCTTATTTGGGTGTGATGGCTGTAGTCTGTGGATCATGGTCATCATCCTGTTCTGATCCATTCTCTGGTGATTCCCAACACTCCTATGGGTGTGCCATGCCGGTGACGTGATATCGTACCCCTGCTGCCCTCCGTGAATTCCACTCCCAGGGATGGGTCTCCAATGTGGTGCCAGGCTGGGGATGCCACATTATGCATGTGCAGTGTGTCCTCCGATATGCGCTTACGGTTGTGGTGTCCGCCAATGAGTGGTGCTGGTGTAGTGTGATTAGCCCTTGTCAGTTGGTGGAGATGTAGTGTGATGTGAGTGCCTTATTCTAGCAAAGTGGGAATCTGTTCATATGTGCCATTGCACTGGTTCTGTGGCAGGTTTGTTGTCGGGGTGAACACCGTACAATGGCTTCATCGTTTCAACCCAGTTGGTTCATGCAGGCACCCACCCCATGGCACCAGTGCACTTGCATGACACAGTCAGACGACTCAACAGCCAGCCAGGCACGTCATCCTGCATGTTGGACCATGTGGCGCGGTAGCGTGGTGAACTGCTGGCCCTTTGAGTCATGTGTAGTTGTTTGGTGTCGGGCCCACCCATGTATGCAGTTCTTGGTAGCGTTGGATTCCATCTGCACGTATGGGGAGTGGTATTGTTTGCAGTTGCTGTCCGCCACCTGCATGCCATGCTGGTCCACATACGACCTGTGGGTGCTGTCAGGGGCACCATTGTCATTTGGCATGCCTCCATTTGCATTAGGTCCAGCTTTACTGTTGTGTATGTCATGGGTGGTCCATGTTTGGGATTGGTGGATCCTTGTGTGCTTGGGGAGGTGTGACGGCACTTGTATATGTGGCCGCCTAATGGACGGTTGTGACATGCCACTGTGTGCTGTTAGGTGCCTTTGGCATGGGTGTGGGGCACAGGCAACACCATCACTTGTGCCGGGTTGGCACTGTACATTTGTATGGTGCTCGCTTTTCTTGTGTCTGTGGCGCAATATGGTGGGGACGGTGTCACATTCTAGGTGGTCTGGGGTCTCTATCTGGTAGGACTTCTCCTAGAGTGGCCGGACATGCTGCGTGTGCATGGGGGCTGCTGGGGTGGTAACGGAGGCTGCACTGGTGCTGCATGCAGGGCCTGTCTCCCCCTCCTTCTACCCCTGTGTCTCCTCACTGGGGGGAAGTGGTGTTGTTGCAGGGGTTTGTGTGGTTGTGGCCTTGCTTGTTCGATTGGTGTCATCTTGGTGTGGGAGGGGGGTGGTGTGTAGGTGTGTTCCTTTTCTGCTGTGGCAGACTCCTGGCCTCCATCTGTGTTGCATGTGTCCACCTGTAGCTCTGGGTCCCACTGCTCAGGGGTCTTTACTCCTTCTCTGAGATGCCTGTATGTACTCCATGCTGGTAAGGTACTTTATGGCCTTGAGGAGGCCGTAATGTACGTGTGCTCCTTACTTGTGATCAGCTCCGGTTTACGCCATGCCATTAATTTCGGCATGGTGAGGCGCGTGCGCGACCCAAGACCGATAATTACGGCATTGTAGTTTACGGTGCCATAATTAACAGTCTGAGGGGTTGGAATGGCACGGAGCGGAAAACCATGCCGGTAATTCATTACCGGCATGGTTTGTACCTTACCTCCATGCTCGGAATGACCCCCATATTGTGATAATCACCTTCACCAACCTGCAAAAGCTGCTGACAGAACCTATGAACATTTTTTACCCACTAAGCCAACATGTACTGAGACAAGGAATAGTAAGGACTGCCATGATAAAGATTGTGAACCATAATGCACAGTCTAGTGTTGTGAAGAATGTAATTGGTCCAAGACATTTCCCAGCCTCGAGGCAGGAGTTCAAATAAGTCGCTGTTGAAAGATGGAGAGAGCTTCCGTTTCCAAATTGGAAACCGACAGGAGCAGTGCGGAGGAGACAGCATCCCAATCTGGGAGGGAACCCTGAAGGCAGTCGTTTGGAGTTGGCGAGAGGAGGAGTCATCCCAAGCACTCATGGCTGGTCAGGAAGCAGAAGGGACCGAGAGCCGTGGCCGCAGAGTACTACTGGCAAGGGGAGAAGTGCAGAAGTGTGCCCCAGACCAGCTGCGTAGGGAAGCGGTGCTGGTTGGTTGGTAGCCGAATCGTCAGCCAAGGAAGAAGAAAGTTGCAGTGGGAACCGGAAGCTAGGACGGGTTCGTTCTGACGCAAGCAGCGAGAACACTGTGCCGCTGACTGGGGAAAACCACTCGGCTCTAGCAAATCCAGTGGCGGTTACCCGAATATGTACGAGTGGAGTGAAAGAGCCAATATGTTACCTGTAAACCCAGAGGGAAGAATGGGATGCCGAAATTGGGGCAAAGAAACCCTGAAAGAATTAATTGATTGCCAAGAGCGGTGGAGAGAGTAATCCTCATTGCAATCACTGTCATCTTCATAGTCACACTACTTTGCAGTGAAGTAGATTGGGAAAAAAACCCTTGCACTGAATGAGAAAGAGAGATTGCAAACTAAAATCCTGGCAGGAGAGTATACTAGGTGAACTGCAGATCAGGGAATTGCACTCATAAGGAACTATACAAGAGAACCTAGCAGTAGAGTATATCAGGTGCTTTGTGAGTCTGGGACCTGCACCCACATTGTGTAAAGAAACTATATAAGAGAACCTGGCAGGGGAGTATAGAAGGTGTTCTTTGAATCTGGGACCCACATCCAAGGTGTGCTGTCTTGGAAAAGAGAATCCCAAGGAAGACACATGACCTTAGGATTTGATTTCTATTGAAGGTGGAAAAAGGCCTGGGGAAGGGAGTCATTTCCCTGGGAGTGGATTGCAACACCAAGAGGCGGGAGTTATCCTCTTGGGCTATAAAGAACTTGGTTATTCGTTTGAACATTTGTTTTGCTGGAGAGAGTCCTGAGGAAGGAAGTCACCCCTGGAACTGTGAACATTATCCATTTGGAACTTTTGTTGGAGTTGTACCTTTTGTTGAACTTGAAAATGTGTGCACTTTCAGAGCCAAAGACAATACCCATAACACCTTAGAGTTCGTTTTTAGAATGAGAGGGCAAGGATAGGATTTCAGAAACAGGAAATGTTTGCTTTGGACATCTTAACACTTGACAGACCCTTAGTTTTGGCTGAGGTAGGGAAATATCTCCTAGATTAGGGATAGTGAGGCATTTCCCAAACCGTTTATTATTTAGTAAAAGTGTATGCCAATCAGCATGAGTCCTCTGTGTCCGAGTCTCATTCCTGGTTCCTCCCAGAAGGTAGAGCGATATCTGAGTGGAATCACACTCCCAGTGTTAAGCGCAGAAGAGGCTTCCAGAGTTTTTGCCCCTTTCACTTCAGAGAAAGTGCTGGTAAGGCGTATTTACGGTTTGCTTTTATAACACATTTGCTGTTTTATTGGTACCCCATCTGGTGAAGTTGTTTAACCTTATTTTCAAAACCATAGGGGCTGCCCGAACATTTTTATGGGCTTTGATAACTGTCATTCCCAAACAGGGCAGAGACTCCCAGTCCTGTATGTCCTATAGACCGAATTCGCTTCTCAATGTTGACCCAAAGATCTTCACTACTGTAATTGCCTCCATGTTTGAACATTTATGCCCTGCTTGGTAAACTCTGATCATGTTGGGTTTATTCCAGGCAGGCTGGGGCAGATACTCTGAGGAAAACTTTGAATCTTTTGTACTTAGCCAGAGGGAAGGGAGGATCCCCACACTTCTCGTTCTTGACGCAGAGAAAGCTTTTAACATGGTGGGATGGGATTCTGTATACACGGTTTTGGTTTCTGAAGTTTCTGAAGTGGTTGAGGAATATGGGGCCCTTTCTGGGTTTAAAACTAACCCAAATAAATCAATATTGTTTCCCTTTGATAGGGACTCTGAGAGGGATATAGTTGCCCTACAACCTTTGTCCTTTTAATTTCAAGTAGAGATATTTGGGGGTGGTAGTGTCTAGGTCCCTTGAGGACTTGTGTAGTGTGAATGTTCCTCCATTGTTCGCAAAACTCTATGAGGAAATGGTTCTTGGGGTAAGCATACCCTCTCGTGGATGGGTTGGCTCAATGCTCTGAAAATTAGCCTCTTACTTATGGCCGTCTATCTGCTCCAGATGTTACCAGTTAAGGTGCCGGAACTGTTGTTGAAGGAAGCTAGCGTGCATATGCTTTGCTTTCTCTGGCAGGGTAGGAAAACAAGGATCGCTTATGATACGCTAGTGCTCCCTAAGGATTTGGGGGAGTTGATCTGCCGGACTTGAGTTATTATTATAGGGGGACGCAGTTGCTCGTATTGGTGTCCCACATGTCGATGGATCCAGATAAGCACTGGGTGTACTTGGAGAACTATCATTTGAGACAGGTAACAGTGGGGGAGTGGTTGTGGGTCCCCCAGAGGAATGTCCCGAAGAGGATTAGGGTACACTGTACCTTGGAGGTGATATGGGACATTTAGAGTAAGCAACCCACATATTGGGAATCCTTCTGTGTTTTCATATTTACAGTTGAGGGTGTTGTTACAGCAGGAAACCTGAGGTCTGAAGTTCAAAGGGACCTTACGTCGACAGAGAAAATATTAGACACACACATGGACACTTAAGGGATTGATATTGAGTGTGTATGCAGCCTTGGTACTGGCAAAGGGAAAGGGCAAGGAAGGCCTAAAAGCCAAATGGGAATGAGATCTGGGTAGGGAATTAGTTGGATACCTATGGAAAAAAAATGGGTTGAGAGGCTCACAAGACTTAGATTGCCTGTCAATATAATCTACAGAGCATGGTATTGCTGCATAGGTGGCGGCATGACCCAGTCAGGTTGTCTAAAATGAAAATGTTTACATCAGTAAGTCCGTACTGCTGTCGTAAATGTGGAGAACGATCTATGTACTGGCAGATGTGGTGGTCCTGTGGAAAGGTGACAGCATATTGGAAAGAGGTGGATAAGGGGGGTAGGAGGCATCGACAGAGGGTTAGACCTCATTTAAATTTGATTTGGTTTGGAGGAAGAGGAGGAGGGTTAGAGGTCCCTTCCACATACGTGCCTTTTATGTTGTTGGCAGCAAGGGCTTTCTTGTCAATTTTTTGGAAGAGAGAGCATTTACCGTCTGAAACGGAATGGGCTTATGAAGCCAATGAGATATACTCAATGGAAAATATCACTTCTCCTATACATGGTGGGGGTTTCTCATTGAAGGGAGAATGGTCTTCCTTTTTATGGACATTCAGTCAGAACTAGAGCTCTAATGTGTTCTGGGTTCAGACAAATCAGTTTAGAGGAACATTTTAGCTTGGGTGGAGTCTAAGAGATCCTTCCCCTTCTCATGTTTGGATGGTATGTGGCTGTCCAGATTGTGTGTATGGTAACTCTGCCTGGCATGGGTTTTTGACACCTAAATTATGTTATTGAACAATGTTTATTTTTGGGAACTATCCGCATCTGGGTTGGGAGGGTGGATTGGTGAAAAGTGATTATTGATGATGAGTATATTGATATGTTTATTTTGCGCCTTTTCATCTTTTTGTGTGCGGAAACAAAATAAAAAATTTAACAACGCAATCTGCATTTCAGAGAAAGGCAGGCTAGCCTTTGGGATTTATTTTTAGACATTTCACTTTCTGCCAGGCAAATTAACAGTTTACTCTGCATGTATGCACTGTGACTGCTTGATTCTACGTGCACTCACACACAAAGAGATTAATTGAATTTATTTTACCCAACTCTCGTGGGAACAGAAAAAAATGGGTTGGGTGCTGTAAAAATTGTTGTGATTCAAAACACAAGTGGACCGGAACAACATAGTGTAACTTCACGCTGCGGTAGTCAACAAATCAAATCAAAACACCTTGAGGAACACCTCAATCGATTTAAGAGAACACCTCTGGGACCATGAGATCGTTATATATATATATATATATATATATATATATATATATATATTTTTTTTTTTTTTCAATTTTTACTATCACAGAATATTTTAAAAAACAACATCAAAAGACATGCATAATGTTTTTCTAAAAAACATTCAATGAAAGTGCTCAAAGGGTTAGTAAAGTGCAACGTGCTAAAGTGCAAATTCAATTAACATGCTTCCTACAACATATTTCATATTCCCAAACCTTATTTCATTCAAATATTAGCATGAAACTGACCTGTCGCTTCTAAAAAATGTCACTAATCCACCCAGTGTGTATACATTGCTGTTTTGTAAGGTCACTAGAGATTAAACAGTGGGGGACACTTTTAGTTCACTGGTCACCTTTAGACTCGGTCACCAGTCTAAACTTCTAGCTACTGGTCTTTTCCAAACAATACAAAACCATTGACACTTCATGTTTCGTCCATCTAACAGAGGGTACTGCCACCCCTCTATGTTCCTCCTCGCTGAAATATCAAGGCCCTGATCAGGACAAAAACATTTATAAGACAACATATGTGACCCCTTAAACACCATATTTCTTAAATAAGACATAAGATCTGTACTTCTCACATCTTTACTGTTGAAATAATTTTCAGTTCACCCCCTAAAACACACACACGCACACACTGTTTTCATCTCTCCTACTTCACAGAGGTGGGGGGCACAGCCTGAACATTTTTGTAATCCCTGTCTCGCAGGAGTGGGTGTAGAGCCTGAAATGATCTGTCTCTCCAATTTGTGCTTCTCTCTTGTCCTGCAGCTTTGAGAGCACACATTGCATTTTTATGTCTGTTCTGTCATTCAGAGATTAGGGCATACACCCAATTTTGCATCTCTCCTGTTTTGCAGGGCTGCAGGCACAGTCTGCATATTTATATCCCTCTCAAGAGACATGAACCAGAATAGAGAGGAAAAGGAGTTCCAGGAGTGGAAAACATCAGACAAGCATACTTGACCCCTATCTTAGCCAATGCTCACATCTTCGAGGAAGAGGTATGGTGGTCAAGACTTATCGGAGGACAGAAGACGGCATGGGTGACGGCCACAGCTAAAATAATGGACCTAATTCTAATGAAAGTGTCCGATAAAGGAAAATAGACTAAGTACTGAAACAAAGCGGACAAACTATGGAATCAACTCTTGTAAAAACCTTGTGGGTTAAACAAGTACATTTTAAAAAAAGAAAAAATAGAGAGGAATTGCTAGATGAACCACTCTTAAGTCTGAGCTGAGTGCCCTCACATGATGGTACTCATCGTAAAACATCATTAACAAATAGCAGCAAGGCATACCGCACTGTTGCTATAGGGTAGACTATCACGAATCTTGAGTTTAAGGGTTTGTTTTGTTAGGAAAAATAACCACTGTCCCTAGTTACGTTGAACTTCAGAGGATACAATGCATTAAATGAACAAGTACAAAGCACAATAAGTGCACCTGAAGTCTGCTGTGGTGCTGGGTGGACTGCTGATTCCTTGTGGGAGCCTAGTCCTTAAGAGGAAGCATGTCTGGTATCCTGAAAGCAAAATTAAATTATAGACTGGCTTAGCATGACAAGATCCTTGTGAATGCACAGAGCCAATGTTTTTCTGCCTTGCAGCACATGCTTTCACTAAAACCTTAAACTCCTCTACTCCCGGTGTCCTGGTTATCTTTAGTGCTTGGTGTGAGTGAGTGGTGAGGGCTGGGGGCACACAGCCTGTGGATGTTGTTTTTTTTCTTTTTTATCTGCACATGGACATGTAAATCCCTATGGCCTTAACCACCCACTACCCGGCCACCCTAACCCCCAAAACAGACCCTCCTGGAATATTTATGAACTAGTTCTATTACACAGTCACATCAAACTATTGGCTTAAATGGGGCTGCCATTTCTATTTCTGAGCAGCCTTTCGAAAGGTAATGGCGTAATTGCAGTGTAAATCTTCTCCTAAGATAATAAAAATGCTTTAACTAAGTGTGCGTTTAGCCACTTGATTTATAAGCAGCATGTGTCCGATCATCTATTCCTTGCACTGAACAACTCTTAAAAACAAGCATTGGCAAAGCCAACGGTTTTAACTTTTTATATAGGCATTAGATAGGCATTTTACAGGCAACGCCATCGTGCGGCAGCCCGGTGGTGCAACTTAAATTGTTACGTGGTACTAAGGTAACCAGACGTCCCGGTTTTGCCAGCACTGTCCCGGTATTTGGTGCTCTGTCCCCTTTCTCAAGATCATGTTCCCATTGGAAACTGCAGTGGTCAAGGTTTTTTGTAGTAGGTCTTCATAGCTGGCAGGCAGGAATGCACAATCTCGCACAGAAGAAATGCTGCACTTTACAACTTAAGATAGTGTTCGTTTGTGAAAGATTAATTATATGTGTTCATTTGAACAGCAACACTTAAACCCTTTTCTCCTCCAAACGCTGCTGAAGTGTAGTGCCTTGACTGCCACTTTCAAGTGTTAGTCCTACTTGCATGTTAATTGCGCTGTCCCGTTTTTTATCTTTTTAAATCTGGTCACCCTATGTGGTACGCATCCTTGTTCCTGAAAACTATGAAATGGGTGCTTTTTGAAGTGTAAAACACAGATATTTGCCTCTGTGAAATTCTGATAAAGGTTTTTTATTTTGCATATTTCTTATCTTTTATTACCGGGCTGGGGCAGACACACTGGAGAATGGCAATGGCCCCTTTCCCTCACAAGTCACAGGGAAGGGCCATTAGTATTCCAAAGCCGCTCATTCTGTGCATACTCCACAGTAAATGCCTGCACCACATAAGCCCGATTTCTTTCTAGTGAGTCTGTGGTGTGTCTAAGTTGACATGAAGGTGATCATGCATACACACTTGCACATTTTATTCAGAAGATGCTTGTGTGAATCAATTCTGTGAGTGAAAGCAAGTCGGGCAATACACAGAGATGTCTGATTGTCTTGTTCAGGTTAGAACATTTCAGGCATCAGGGTGTTGCACTTGTTTTACGATCTCCTGGGCCCTCATTACGGCTCTGGCGGCATGGCTGCCACCAAAACCGGGTCCGTGTTCACTGTATGGGGAATTACCGGGCCATTCCGAGGTTGGAGGGCCCGGTAATTGACCCTACAGGGAACCCGGGCCTAGACCTTCCCCATTCCCATCTGAACCCCCATAGGGCTCAATGGGAATGGGTGCAGTGAGCTAATAACGGGGCTGATTACGACTGGCCCGTTGTTAGCTCCGTGCGAAACCCGGTAATGACGCCTGTTTTTACCGGGTCCCGCGAGGGAACCTCGTAATTTTGCGGAATGGGTTTAACGGGTCCGCCTCCATTAGCAGAGCCCGTTAACCGAGTCTGCAAATCTTGTAATGAGGCCCCTTGATTTCGGGAATAAGAGGTGTTAAAAATGTCTGTTGAAAAGAAGGAAGAGGAGTGTTTGAAAAAAATGGAGACGAGCATGGGTACAAATTTAGACTGAGAGTGCCACCGCTGAGTACGCCAGGCGCTCACACCATTTCTCCCGATATCTCTATGTAATGGCAATTTACCACCATTATGCCAGTTCCTGGAAAATGCCTAACTCCTGCCGATAGAAAGCTTATTTTTTGCATTGGTGCTATGTTGAATTTTTGTGTGTTTTTTTCTTACAGGCGGCCAGCCTACCATTAGACCCCCTGGTCCGCCTTTGAAAGGCACATATCCAATGATTGCCTGCATGTCTCAATGGGCCAGGAGCCGTGGCAGTAAACGGGCAGCTGAATGCTAGCTCCCAGCCCTTGGGTCATGGAATACATGCCTGCACGCTCACTTGCGACCTCAGTGATCATTTGGCGGTTGGGAGGGTGGCATGCGTTAGCCTGCGGGGTCCAATTGATAACGATCTCCTGCCTTTGAGCTGCATCCTGCCGTCTGAAGGGGCGGTTTCATGTGGTCCGCAGCTGTAAGAGATGGCGGCGAGTAGGGGGCAGGGAGCCCGCCTGCATAACACATGCGAACAGGGGGCACGGCATCTTGCTTTGAGTATTATTATTTTTTTTACTGAAACCCACCTCACCTTTTCTGAATCTCGCGTGCAGTCCCTGTAATGTTTATTTTTTCATTGTGCATTTGTAAGGCGCTTATACATC
The DNA here is from genome assembly GCF_040938575.1 of Ambystoma mexicanum. Lineage (NCBI taxonomy): Eukaryota > Metazoa > Chordata > Amphibia > Caudata > Ambystomatidae > Ambystoma > Ambystoma mexicanum. Next base: position 123,373,518 of record NC_090933.1, on the reverse strand, counting down.
AAGAAATTTTCAAAGCGCCCCACTCACTGAATTGGTCACTGGATTGCTTGTTCACAGTGTATCTTGAATCCGAATACAGCAAGCAGCTACCGACTATAAACAACTGTTCCTTGGCATGGATACTTACCCAAGCAAAACTCTTTAGTTAATGAATAAGTTATGGGCGCCTTCCCATAACAACCCGGCTGCAACTCACTTTTGCAGGGTCTTACAGTTTTCTTAATTATTTAATATCAAACCAGAGATACAGTAGTCTACAAGTGTGCAAGTGAAGTTTCATACTGCTTGCTTCACTGACCCTGCCCATTATTCTTGGCAAAGATGCGCATGGCCGCCAAATGCCAGGCTACATGTTTCATTGGTGCCATTTTTGAACATTCCAATGGAACAATAACTATTGGTGTGGAATGTGGTAAACGACAAAGATCAATGAATACACCCCTGCCTTGGTAATGTGTCATTAGTCCTTCCTTTTTTTGTTTATGACATTGGTGATGTGCTGAAAGGGGAAAAATTCTGTTTGTTGCGTAGTTGCAATTTCATGCTTCTGCTGTCAATTTAATGGAAAGTGTACCAGATGTCTAAGGCTTAACAGAACTGTGTTGCTCTGTGTTTCATTGTTTGGCATGCGTGCCTGTATTGGGTCTCATCATGAGTTGGGCGGTATCTCGGCAGTTCCGTCGAGTGAAATTACTGTTACCACCTTGGCACGCAGCGGAATTAGTACTTTATCATGTGTCGTGAATGCGCACACTACTCTGACAGTAACGGTAATTCTGCCTGGCGGAATTAGTGCTGAAACAGGGCTCTCTGGCTGTAAAACCGCCAAAACCTGTCAGAATTACCATTACCTGTGGCCAGCGCAAAGAGCAGCATTGCCGGAACTGGAAGCACCGCGGTGGCCATCTTGAAAAACTGGATCCACCCTGAATCCCCCACTTCCTGCAGCCATCAGGTCCCAAAAGTCAAAGGGGACATGTCTCAAGAGAGGACTAGAGGGAAGGTGCTCCAACACCAGCGTCAGAAGCCGAAATTCAGAGTTCTCACTGATGAGGTGAATGGCCATTGCGAGGAATCGTATGGCAGACGCAAAAGGAAAACATCTGGCCAGCGGAAGGCTGCAATCTGGCAATTAATAAGCCAAAAGTTTACGGCAGTAGGCATTGTTCCCTGGGAAGAAGAGGACTGCCGGAAACAGTGGAATGAACTTCGGGTCAGAGTGCGTGGTCTCCTCTCCCAACAGAGGCAAGAGGCCATGGCCACTGGAGACAGCACCTCGGAGACTCTTGCCCACACACTGGGATGCAAAGGTGGGCATGTAGAGGAGGTCCCAGACATGGCCTGCACCCCAGCCCTACATTTTGAGGTACCAGAAACATGCTCGCCCAGGTATGTGATGTATGAGGAACAAATGAACCAACAGAGAGCAGATCTAGGCCTCTGCCCCGTGCCCATCAGAAGAGCAATACCTGTTGAAGTGCCTATAACCAGACAACCATGGGCAGCTCGAGACCCGCTAAGGCAACCGTACGAGCAGCTGACACGAAATGAGGACTACTTACAGACTGTCCCCGAAGAGACCCAAAGAGCCTTAATGGAAGGCAAATGGTGATGACATAAGAGCCCGGACAGACGTACAGATGAACATAAACGACAATCGAAAGGATGACACACAAGACGAAAAGTTATGAATAATGGTGCGACAGACTTAAAAGAAGAAAAAACGTTGCAGCACGAGAAACGTAACCATGAAGTGAGATGAAAATATGCAACTAACAAACGCCTGTAAATAGGCTCGGAACGCAAGAAGCCAAGGAAACGGTACTGCTTGCAATGCTTAGTAGAAGAATAGAGCGGCAAGAGCCAATTATATATCTACCTCAATGAAGCACAGTATACAAGTGCGACTCCATTTTGTAAAGGCAGAATTAAGCCCAGGCTGCAAGCGGCTAACAAGGCCAAGATTCATATTCCAGCCAAAGCCAAAGGAAGAGCAGAATCGAAACTCAGTAAGAAGCAGCTCATGCCTGGGAATTCGAGGTCAACCTAAAGAAGGGAGGAGAGTGGCAACCTCGAAGAATCGAAACTTCAGAGCATAGCAGCCAGCCAGTGAAGGTCGAGATAAGGGGGCCCCAGGCAGGTGGCGAGGCTACGGAAGAATCAAATACACAAAAAGAAGGAAAATTAAGCAGATTCACGGTGAACAGACACGTGACCAGCCAAGGGCAAAGAGATACCAATGTCTGATGTCACCCAGAACCCGAGGATGCCATAACTTTTCCTGATAAGAAGCTACAGTTTGAGGCCATCCTCAGCCAACTAATTGACAAATAGCCCTAAAGTACCGATTGATGAAGGGAAGGCAGGGTGAATCTCGGGGCACAAGGCACCTGGGTGTCCATTCTGCATGCTGCTAATTAAAGTGGAGATTTATGTCAAGGGGTGTAACCTACCCAATCACAATGGACCAAATAATCTAGAGTCCTATAGCTAGTAGAACCAATAAGACATCGTACTTGTAGTGACGTCTATCACGTGTGATGTAGAGGGATGGGCATAGACGCCCACCCGATAAGAGTTATCCAATCCTCAAGCTCTGTTACCATATACAGAAATAGTACCTATAGTAAAGTTACCTTTTCCAACCAATAGAACTGCATGACAAACTTTTGAGTGTTACACGTCAATGATGACGAATATTGGGTATAACTGTTACTGTTTGGATGAAGTTCGGGGAGTTGAAGTGAGACAGGCGATCGCATCACTGTTGATTTCCATTGTTTCCCTGTTTTTTGTACTTGTCATTAAACGGACTTCCCTTTGCCAAACCATTGACTTGTCCTTATTGATTTGTGTTGGAGTAAGATAATCCTGCACCCCATCCTCCTCAAGGTGCAGCTGTCTTGTCTTGAGGATGAGCTCTGATCCCATGGGACGGTCAGAGGTCGCTCCGCCCTCCTGTACACTTGGTAGCAGAGGATGGTTTTGACCATCAACTAGTGAATATCGATTATTGATAAGGCACCTATTGACCGTCGACACGAAGTAACTCTAGGTCTTCGGCAATATCACAAGTCCTTCGCCATTCGGCTGAGTAGATTGAGAAGCTTCCCGTGGGAAATGATGGTGTAAGTCCATCAACAACTGCAGTGGGTCTGAAGGAACCTGCCTTACAGAGCATAACCCTTCTCATTCCTACGGGCAGCCGATCGGACGAAAAGACCGAAGTAGGCGGTAAAAGAGGGGCAGTGATCCCGAAGATACAGAGAGGAACCATGCGAGCGGTGAGTGAAACAAAAAACTCAATACTTTGGCAAATGTCTTATAGGCATTAGAACAAGTAAGGGAAAGGTAAAGGAGGGAGGTGGAAAAAACTAAATAGTTAGAAGTAGAGAAGACTGTATATATATATAAGGGGATAATGACTCGAGTATAATTGGGAAAACAGAGGTTACTGGGATAGACACAGAAGAGAAAACAGTGGTTACCGGGATAGACACCCGAGAGAAAACAGGGGTTACCGGGATAGACACCCGAGAGAAAACAGTGGTTACCAGGATAGACACCCGAGAGAAAACAGAGGGTACCGGGATAGACACCCGAGAGAAAACAGAGGATACCAGGGAGGACACCTGAGATAAAAAAGAGAGGATTCACCTTGTTCCTGCGCTTTAATATAGCGGTCAGAAGAAACGTGGACTCAGAGCCCACATAATAGGGGATGATTAGGATATGACCACGTTTAAAGACATGGTTAAGGGGGTTTGTTTACACCCCATGTCGGTGCATTGATTAGAAGGCAGAGATATATGTTTCCAGCTGGTGTCTGTCTAGTCTGTCAAGTGTCTATTGTATGTGTTCTGTTGTATGTCACATGTAAAGGATTGTGTATCATTGATTGTTTGAAACAAAGTTTTGGGTTTTACGCGATTCTGTAACTGAGAGGGAATCGCACATGGATTGATGTTCTTGAGTAATTCGATGATATAAAATTTTTGGTGGAAAAGATTGGATTGGAGCTTGCGGTATTTGGTGCTCGCTCATATTGTTGGGTATATTGAAATTGCATGAAAATATTGTTGGAAAAAGAATCCAAGTGTGGAGGATTTTACACCACCTGCCCACTTATGTAAGCAACTGCCTAAACATGCACCCAAGCTTAAGAAATATAGCACACAGTGGGTTAAGGGTACTGCCCACAAGATGTTTATGCCATGGCCACAGAACGGGTCCTTATCTAAAGCCGTCTTACAGCATATGACGACTTATCTACATGCCACATATACAGGTAAACTAGAGAAATGCCTTGCTGTTCTAGAACTTTGGAAAATGTTCGAACAGCCAAAGGAGGAAGAGCCACCCGCAGACTGGATATTAAACGTATGCACGGAGGGGGGTGAGACGCCTACCGCGCCACCAGCCCCGCCTGAGCCGGAGATCGGGGGGAGTAAGTCAGAGGGACTCTACCCGCTAAGAGAGCTTAAGGCAGACATAGGGTAAAGCAACCCCGCATATGAGTCGCCTTCATATAGTAGTGATGACAATAAAGGAAAAGAGCAGCAGAAGAATCTCACCTAGCAGTCCCGAGGGACAAGGAGAGACGCGATGCGGGAAGGAAGGATAAGGCACAGATTAGTGCACCTCTCGATAAAGAGAGAGAGGGAAAGAAATTGAAAGGAAGTGAAGACAGAGCAGATGAGATAGCATTCGCATAAGACGAATGGATGGGAGGACAGATATTGTTGAAACTCGATGGAAAAGGAAGTGATGATGTGAGACTGAGAGAGAAGTCTGATGAGACACAGAGAAGGGAGACGGAGAAGGAAAGAGAAATAAGGGACAAAAGGATAAAAAGGAAAGATAGGCTGAGGCGAGAACAGCTATATCGCGAAGAGCAAGAAAAGCAGCTCGATCACAAACAGAAGGCAGCCTATGACCAGGGCAGACAGAATCAGAAAAGGTTGGAAGAAGAGCAAAGAATATGTGAAAAGAGAATAAAGAGATGGGAAGATGAGGAATTTAGAAGGGCAAATGAATGTAGAAATGAAAGGATAAAGAAAGCAGATAAGACTAGAGAAGACACGAGGAAGCACAAGGAAGTTGATGATGATATAGAACGTAAGCGTAGACAGAGGATACGGGATCTCGAATATTTGGAGCGGGAAGTTAAAAAACCCAATCCTGTTGTAGAATGGGAAGACATTGAAGAATTCCTTCCTGCGTACGACTCAGTACCAGGAACGAGTGGGACAAATATTGAAGATGACTTCGACACCAGAAGCATCGGGGAAACGATTGATAAAATATACAATGAAATGGGGCTGGAACCAAATTCCCACAGGGGAAGGGAAGATGAGCGCTTGAAAAGCACTCAGCTGTATGACACTGAGGATGTTACCCAAAGTAGTGGGAGCAGGAGACTGTCCTTGGACAGACTAGAAATGAGTAAGAATGACGAAGATACAGGGAGTTGCGCGAATTCGGAACGATCAATGTCCGACTCCGGAGGGGAGACGGAGGATGAGACAAATCAAGAAGGGAGACGGCGCTAAAAGCGGCTCCCAAGGGACAAAGGGGCACAATGGTCAGACGCTAACGAGTCCGCACCCAGGACATCAGAGTCGCCGCGCAGCCTGACCGACATGTAGGAACACCCTACGGTCAGAGGGGGGTGTCAGCATCCGCCTATGTAGACAGATTGAGGACGGCGATGCAGGAATATTACCCCAGCGATAGACAGGAGAGCCATGGGGAAAGAGAAGGAAGACTGTACATTCCAATTCCCGCTGCTAGAAAAAGGGGGAGTAAGACCACAATATATTCCATGGCCACACATGGATTGAGAGAACCTAAAAAACAAGCTTCCAATGCTGTCATCAGGAGCCGGGAAGTGGATACACGAGTTAAAAAAAATGACGGGGTGTCACGTTAGCTATAGGGGACATTAAGGGCCTCCTGATCGCCATACTTGGTGAGAGAGCAGACGATGTGTGGAAACGGGCAGGGTACCCTGGTGTAACCATAATTAACACTACCCATAGCGGAGCGCCATTTAGTAACTGTAGAGCAGCAGTGTGGAAAGTGCTACGAGTACTGTACCCAGATACTTCCGATATGGGAGCTATAATGACTCGAAAAATGAAGGAGTCAGAAGATCCGTTGATTTATATCCAGAACTTCCAAGACGCATGGGTGCTCAAAACGCATGAATCTTGGACGAAATCTATACCTGTATGCTACCACATATTGTGCCAAGGGCTGCCAGAACCAGTGCAAAAATAAGAAAGAAATTGGTGTAGGAGTAGAGGCTAAACCTTGGGCTGAAATACAGTTGACTATTGCACATTATGGTAGATTGTTGCAAGAAAAGAATCAGAAAAAAGAAGCAACTTGTAAGGGTGAGGAAGCGAAGCTGGTGCAAAAGAAATTATCGAAGTATGCTCTCAAAGGAGCTATGCTGACAAGCCCAGCTGGACCGAACATACAACAGGCGACTAACCCACCGCAGAACAACCAGGGTAACGTGGGATTTTACCCGAGGGGAAGGGTATTTAGAGGAAGAGCATGGCAGAGTAATCAGGGAGGTTTCCAGAATAATCAAGAAGGCTTTCAAAACGTGCAGATGGGCAGTCCAGATATGTCAAATGGACAGATAGCCCGACCACCGCCAGTGTGTTGGCTGTGTGGAATGACAGGGCATGTGGCACGCGTGTGCAGAAGCCAAGGCACGTGGCAAAATGGTCAAGGAATGGGAGCAAGTACGGTGAATCCACCTGCAATCTCCCAACAGGGCGGTGCACAAAATCACACAGTGCAGCAGCAAGCATTAGGCTTGCAGCAAGGTGCTCAGCAAGGGGTTCAAGCCTCGAACATGGGGAACCTGTCACAAGGGCAATCCCAACAGGCACCACCGCAAATGTCTCAGGGCACAAACTCCGGAAGGGGAGGTAACCCTGCGAATGGAGAAAATCCGCAAGCATACAGTGGACCGAACTTATATATGAACTAGGACAGCTCACTGGGAACTCTGATGTGCTCTATCCTATCAGTGACACCAGAGCCTAACAGGGAACCAAGGGTGAATGTCGTCATAGGGCGGAAAGAATATTCCTTCTTAGTTGACACGGGTGCAACTCGCTCGTGCATACGAGAAGGCAAGTTTTCCTTGTCTGGCCAGGAAATAGATACTCAGAGTTTTACAGGAGCTCACAGCAGAGTTCCCTTTACGGACAATCTCCCAGTCTCTGTAGGAGAATGTGAGATGAATGTGCCCTTATTATATTCACGTCAGACCCCAGTAAACATTTTGGGTCGAAACTTAATGACAAAGTTGAATATGACGATCTCGTTCACGGAGGCGGGCATAGTATGCTCCACTCCAGGAATGCTTTATTCAAACGTGTGCGAAATGATCAGAGCATATTCAGGGCGCATAGCCATGAGAGCTTTACTATTAGAACCAGAAGTCTTTGCATATGGCATGCATGTGCTCATGGCGGGATTGCCAGGCCTTGCAGATAGGACCATGAGAACCCCTGACGAGTTTCTATTCAGACCAAGTATACCTATGCATGAAGAAGGGGGACAAGTATTTCCCTTGACGATACATATTGCAGCAGTACGAGGGAAAGTAGCATTGGTCGAAGGGTATGATGACGAAGGCAGGCAATGGTGTGCAATTATCTCCATTGAAGAAGGGTATTAAGTGACTGACGTCACCGATGACGATCTATTAGAAGAACACCCCGACTTAGAAGAGACGAGGGTGGAAGTAAGTCTCATATTCTGGGTCAAAATGATCAAACGAGAAGTGCCACAGAGAATGATGTTGGTGCTGATCCGTCCCGCATACTTTGATGACGACATGGCCCAGGTGCCTGTCTCAGTATGGACTACAGGACCCTATGACTTAGGCCTCCTAAAGGGGGTGGGAGAAGTGAAAATCAAACTGAAGCCAGGAGCAATTTTGCCAAGAGCACGACATTATCCCGTGTCCAGAGAAGCGGATGAAGTGATTGCGAAGACAATTGCTGCCATGATGGACCAGGGCATCCTAGTGACGTCAGAATCACCCTGTAATACAGTGATTTACCCCGTCAAGAAATCAAAGGGAGGGTCTTGGTGTTTAATCCAAGATTTAAGAGCATTAAACGATATTGTCGAAGCCGAGTTCCCTCTAGTCCCTAATCCATCTACGATCCTGTGCAACATACCGATCGAGGTGAAATATTTCACGGTGATTGACTTGAAAAATGCTTTTTTCTCAATCCCGCTGCACCGTGACTCACAAGATCTGACCTCATTTACTTTTAGACAAATGCGGCTGAAAAGCACGAGGTTGCCACAGGGGTATTGCGAGTCCCCATCCATCTTTAACAGAGTCCTACAAATGGACCTAAGTAATATAGCAGTAGACAGTGTTGTTTTGCAGTACGTGGATGACATTCTGATCTGCAGTACCACTGAAGAGCAATGCAGGTGCGATTCTATCCAGCTATTGACTATACTGGCTGAGAAAGGATAGAAGGTTGACAAGGAAAAGCTACAATACTGTCAACAAGAGGTGCTGTACATAGGCCAGTTAATTTTGCATGAGGGGAAAAAGGTCACACCAGAAAGGGCTGAAGCCATCATGAACACGGCTAAGCCGCTCACGATAAAACAAATGCAGAGCTTCCTTTGCCTGTGCAATTATGTTAGAGCATGGGTCTTCGATTACAGCTCGTATACCAAGCCCTTGCTCCAGGCCCTAAAGAAGGCCTAGGCGACAAAGGAAAAAATGTAATGGACTGAGGCAATGGAAAAAGGGTTTACAGAACTCAAGAGAGCGATTTGCACGGCTCCAGTTTTCTTGGGATTCCTAATTATGCAGAGGAAGAATTCTATGAAGAAATCCCCAGGGTGAAAGAAAATGCCCTGGCAGGGTGGTGAGATTGTTTTCATTGACGGTTCTTCAAGAATCGACCAAGAAGATGGACAAAGATACACTGGCGTTGCCATAGTGAAACACATAGCAAATGGACCATTTCAAGTACTCGTCAGTGCACGAAAACCGTCTCATTATTCAGCACAGGCTGCAGAACTACTGACGTTGATACTCACCATTGAGAATCATGCAGACCAGGAAGTAACGGTGTACAGTGACTACGCCTATGTGACGTCTACAGTGCACGCAGGGTTGGGCGCTGGAAAAGGAGGGGCTACCTCCGAGCGGATGTCACGCCAGTGCAGCACGCAGCCTTGTTGGACAGGCTGATAAAGGCACTACAGCTCCCAATGGGCATAGTGGTCGTGAAATGCGCCGCCCACACCAAGGGGACAGATTTCCTGTCACTCGAAAACCATGCAGCAGACACGGAGGCCAAGCGTATGGCATCTAAAAGTGAGACGATCATGGAAGTAGAAGTGATGGTAGCTCGAGCCACACCAGAGGCCTATAGTAATATGGGGCAGACTCAACTGATGGAACTTCAAGGGGAGGCACTGCAGGACGAAAAGAGCTTGTGGAAGTGTCGAGGGTGTTCTTTAAACCCCTCTGACGGATTGTGGCGGCAAGGCAGCACTGGTAAACCAGTAATGACTGTAGCCCTACTAAAAATAGCATTGGAACAGTTGCATTATCCATTTCACATGTCAAAAGAAAGCCTTGCTGCAACGCTCGCAGAAGACTGGTTTATACCGAATTTAGCACAGCATGTTGCATACTTTATGGTGAACTGCATAATATGCCAGCAATTCACCGCTGGGCACACATTAAAAGTAGTGAGAGGAGTCATCCCCCGGCCAAATGGGCCTTTTCAGCACTTACATATTGATTATGTTGACATGATTCAAGTGTGTAACGGGTACAGGTACTTAATTGTAGGGATGTGTCCATTCTCTAGATGGATAGAAGCAGGTCCTTGTACACACCCAGACTCAACCTGTGCTGCCAAATTCCTGTAAGGGAAGTGCTCCCTAGATAGGGGGTGTGTGAGGCGATGAGGTCAGATAACGGGGCTCATTTTGTTAACGCAGTCTTTGAGCAGATTATCTTGCTGCTTGGTATAAAGCACAAGTTCTCGTCGGCATATCATCCGGAAGGTAACAGTGTTTGTGAGAGGCTCAACGGCTTGTTAAAGGAAAGGCTAGCCAAGTTGAAGCTTACTCTAAAGAGGGGATGGCTGCACTGTCTACCACTGGCATTGTATGCTCTTCTGAACCAACCAGGCACCGACCATCATCTTACGCTGTACGAGATAGTCACGGGACAGAGAATGAACACCCACCTTACCTCTCGAGATAGAGCTAGATGTGATGCCCAGGCAACCCGAGAGGTCCTGGGAACCGAGCTGTAGGAATACCTGAACTGCATGACATTAAGCCTTAATGTCATTTCAGACCAACTACAGCGATGACGAAAAGGGTGCAGCGCAGCACAAAAACCAGCAGGAGATGCTGAAACAGACACAGTTCAAGGTCTATGTGTGCCTCTCATCTTCCCTCGAGATGCCGTGTTGGTAAAAAACCACATGAGAAAAAGGTGGGACGAGCCAAGATTCAACGGCCGTTTATCGTAGAGGATTGCACTCCGTCAGTGGTCAAACTACAAGGCAGGTGAGCATGGATCTTTCAAAATGACATTAAACCATATATCGGAGAGATCCCTGTAGCTGTACCCCACCGCAAAGAAATCACAGACAACGGGGAAGAACCTCAGCACGTGCAGACGAGATCCATGATGAGGAAGAAGGACGCATGAGCAGCAAAAGCCAAGAAAAAGAACTCCTCTGCAAGTTGTGGCTTAAACTGGACATTTCATCTAAGCAAAAAGGGGATAAGGACATAATGGACACTTTGTGCATCATAGTTGCAGGGTGAAGAAGAGAATTGCGCATCTAAGCCACAACGCATTGATAAATACGAACTCTTGAGCCAAGCCACACACAAGCATTGTTGAAAAACAAGACTCTAATAGACTGTGATTGAGGACTCTTATCATAAAAACTTAACACTGTATCCTGAATCATCATAGATCAAGATGTCGCTTTGCAGCATTTATGGTATCCCCCAGCAGAAACCTCACATGGGATGTGCTCACCTACTTCCGGTTAGTGGTAATATCATATCCGTCACTTGTAGGGAGAGTAACTTGTGTCACAGACTTTGTTCAAGTTCCTGCCAACAAGAAAGTAATCCAGCAACTGCTAACTGTTATCGCGGAAGCCTTCGCTGAGTTACCCGAATACAGTGATAAGGACACAAATGCTTCCACCACAGGTGATCATAGATGAACTCACATACACACTTTTTCTTTCGCATCATAGAGGAATGCCCTGCACTCGTCGGGAGAACCAGGGACACGCTTACATACATTAGAGATCCAAGAGACACTGAACATTTGAACCAGCTGTGGATCAAGCTCAACTACGTGGTCGCAATCCACGCAGCAGGAAAGTGTAGAGACTGTTCACATCAAAAGAAAGGCCTGTGATCCAGAACCCAGCCAAGCAGGACAAATGTCCCTGTCACCTGAGGACAGCCGACTGGCTCACAATGTCCTGTTCCGCCTAGTCACTGACTTTCCAGAAATGGTGGGAAGATCTGCCGAGATTGACGTCATCACCTTCATCAGAGATCCAGCTAATGTCGCACACATGGGAACACTCCTCCATGGAATCATGCTCCAAGTGGAGCTGTCCAACTTTCAAAGAGAATATCTAAGGAGATTCCAGTGAAATGTTCCACGAGGGACAGATTGAAACCAAGGCAGTTCTTCATCTTTCCGCCAAGGAACAGATCCAGGAGACAAAGACATAGTTCCTCACCTTTCCGCCGAGGGACAGATCCAGGAGACAGAGACACTGTTCTTCGTCTTTCCACCGAGGGACAGATCGAGAGAGCAGAGACAAGAACTCCACCGTTTATTTTTTCATCTTTCCGCCGAGGGACAGATCGAGAAAGCAGAGACGAGAACTCCACCGTTTATTTTTTATTCTTAGTTTTATTTTTATTTTTCTGGTTTGACGTTGATTGGTACCATTTTTCCATTCTTTCACATTAAACAGTGTCCAGCATGTCCTCAGGACTGAAGCAGATTAAGGGGGTGGACTGGGAACTTACCTATTTTGAATATGCATAATGAATGTGACGTACCAAAGGTGTTAGTCTAATCTTTTTCCATAGTCTATCAAGGGAACTACATCCCGTACCAGAGAAAATTGTCACCCGCAAGAGGGGGGACACTTACGAAGCACAAGACACTTTATGTTACAAACTTTCTGAGAGGCAATAATGGAGTAAATGAAAAGAATAGAACTTTGACAATTGATATGATTGAGATGGGGGCCCAGAACAGTAACCTGGTCCTCCCACAAACAGAGGGGCGCCCCCGCTTCCCTGGAAGGAAATGCTGCCAACTTTCATACCGCTCGATTATGTGTATTTGCATAGTGATTATCATTGTTTTTCTGTCATTAACAATAAGAACTGCATTCTTTATTGGTGCACGAAGCGTTCCAATTTCGGTGCACCCACCAGATAATGTATGCATGGGTCCCAGGGAAGCACCCAAACCCTATATGGTCATTCCGGTTACAAGAAAACCTGATGGTAAAGTGAACAAACTAAAATTGAATGTAATTAGCAGTGATTCACACACACTTGAGGTAATGAATGAAGAAAAAAGCTGGAGACAAGGTCAGCACGGAATGAATGAAAATGTAGCACTGACTGACACACGCACCCACACACTGAATGCACACAAACCAGCGCAAGTGTCAATGGCTAGAGAACCTCGAACAAAGAAAACAGAAGGTACGAGACTGCCTACCGAACAACCAGTCCCTGAAAATAATAAAGGTGACCGAAAAGAAGCAAGTGAAAGACCAACTAAAGAAGATATAGCAAAAGCCCTCAAGAAGACAGAAGCGGCTACGAGAGAATTCACTACAAAGACACAAACGCTGATAGACCATTTATTCCCATTTATAACCAGAGCAAGGAGACTACATGAGGAATTGAAAAACAGAACCACAGAGACTGCAGTGATAAGCATACCAGTTCTAACACAAGAAACAAGCACCAGGCCCAAGACACAGCCACACGTGGGGCAGATGTTACACAGGTGGTGGTTGAAGGAGCTCTACGAGAGAAAACAAGAAGAGAGGAAAAAAAATGCAAAACCTTCTCCTACCACAGCGATGCAGATAATGATGCCTGTTCCACCGACAAGAATGCCCAAGAGTCCTCCAGCAAGGAAAAGTCACAATGACGCGTTTAGAGATGTAGTTATAGCTAACTACAGAAAGACATTAAGAATCAAGAGAAGCCCACACGAAGATAGCAATGAACTAAACGATTACCTGGACAGCAGAGCACATCTAGGGAACAACATTTGGTACCAACATATGAAGGAGGTCGGAAGAAGAAATCAGAAGAAGAATGCTTCGTGCACTTCTACCGTACAGCATGGGCAAATCCAAAATCTTTGTGGCTGTAGAAATCGATGTCCCTACTGCACACTGCATATCACACGTAGCAATGTGCAACAGCAGAGGGCAATTTATGGGGAGAGATGCCTAATTGATATGGGCAACTGAAACAAACTACCCAGATGAAGACGGCTACATTCAGAACATCAATCAAGACAAGAAATAGAGCTCATACTAGGAATCATGTGATCAGGTATGAGAAACCTGAAGTTAAAGGCTCAGGAACAAGATGAGAAATAAACCTGAGGCTGAACGTCCAAGGAAAGACTCCAGAAGAGGCTCAAATCTGGAAGAACAGAGGCCAAATTCGGATTTGGGGGACAGTGGTCTCCCCAAACGGATGGGAAGAATGAGTGGTAATCTGCTGAGCTTGGATGGTCCTTGGAGCCTGCCAAGAAGCAATAGAGAACTCACAGAGGTTATGCAAACCTCTGTAGCCGAAGTTGGTTAAGTTGCTGACATGGGTCGAAGACAGAGGAGGACCCTTGCAAATAGTACCACTAGAAAGCCCGAAATTGTGCTTCAGGAGCAGTGGCACGAGGAAAATGGGAGAAAATCAAAACTGCAGATGAATCTTTGAAGCTCCCGGAATGACTCACGGGACCGCAGTAATTATGGATCATTACTGGGCGTGTGGATCCAAGGCATACATAAGACTGCCGAAAAACTGGGGAGGCATATGCACAATAGTGAACGTCCACGTTCCTGCACTAGTGATCCCGAAAAGCGACCTGAATATTGACAGTTTCCCAAAGGCAGATGCTCACCAGAGGAAAAGGAGATCTGCGGAGCTGGTATCCCGAATGAAGAGAGAGAGAATTACTTCTCTGCCAAATCAGAAGAAGCATTTCATGCAATCCCATATGAACACAGGCTGTTTAGCCTTACCTCATCTGTATTCACAATGATTTTCTTGCCACACATCCAGGTTGGAGTAAATACAAAATGGTTACAGATAACCAGATGGGAGTTATTACAGACCATCAACACTACCATAAAGGGGTTCAACACAATTAAAGAAGAACTAAGAGCAATCCGACTGATGACCCTCCAGAACAGATATGAATGGAGGTGTTTGCGCAAAAATTGGAGAATCATGTTGCACATTTGTACCTTCGCATGACGAAGAAAATTGAACTTTAACAGAAGCCATAAGTATGCAAACAAACCTACAGAACCAGATGATCAATGAAACTGATGAAGTTGATGGTGACAGCTGGTTTGGAACACTATTCTCATGGGTCCCACAATGGATGGCAGATATTTTCAAGTTTCTGGGAGCTCTGCTATTGATGATACTACTAGAATTTTGTGTTATCAAAATAATCATCTCACAATGCCAGAAAACTGCAAAGAAAGATGCAGCTCATGATCGATGTAAAACCAGGATGGAAGCCCAGAGACCTGACTGATGAAGAAATAAGAGAATTTGTGAAGGCCAGCAAATTCGCGCCAGAAGGAACAAAGTTTGTGTATCCCAGGAAACGAAGAAAGTATGAAGGAAAATTGATTTACTGCAGCCCAAAGGGACAATGTCAGCTTATGACCTGGAACAAAGACGAACGTGTAAAAACAGCAGGAAGTCTGAAAGGAGTGATACAAATATGGATTCCAAAGAGACATATGTTCACACCATCATGTACAAACCCAGAAGACGATGAACAAGATGCAGAAGAGCCAAGTAAGACAAATCCAAAGGAGTAAGGAGAAGTGGTCGATGAACCGACCAGAGGGGGGAGTGTAGAGGAGGTCCCAGACATGGCCTTCACCCCAGCCCTACATTTTGAGGTGCCAGGAACATGCTTGCCAAGGTATGTGACGTATGAGGAACAAATGAACCAACAGAGAGCAGCTCTAGGCCTCTGCCCAGTGCCCATCAGAAGAGTAATACCTGTTGAAGTGCCTATAACCAGACAACTATGAGCAGCTCGGTACCCGCTAAGGCAACTGTACCAGCAGCTGACACGAAATGAGGACTACTGTTAAGACACAGATTTTTGACACAGATTTCAGATTCACAGGATATACTTTACAAGGTATTGGATTCTTCGAAAAGGATACAAACTTGTAGCAAAGGATACACTTGGCGTCTTTTCCCAACTCGGTGGAGAGCGAAGTGGAACGTAGTGCAGTCAATAAAAACCTTCTAACTAATGCCACTCTTTGACCGGATTTAGTCAGCAGTCAGAGAGAGTTATTAGAGGGAAGGGCGAGAGTGAACCAAGTAGCACCAGGCTGCAGATGAGATAAGAAAACTATCAGAATGGTATTTTGAAAGAGAGGTAATGAATAAAACCTAACTATTATGCACTAACCTGCAATGAGCCAACTGGAAGTCTTGGGGAAGTTTGATGAAGTCCAAGGAAGTTTGCGGGAGTCCAGAGATGAGAAGAGAATCCAGGAAAACAACGACAGGAAGGGTAAGTGAGGAGACTAACCCGTACGAAACGAGGGTCGCACTAGATCCGAGTTGGTGCACCCCGGAAAGCGTCCAAAGTTCAGTGCACTTGGAGCAATTGGGTCCTTGATCCAAACTGAAGAATCCTATGAAGTTGAAATCGTGGGAGAGGCCCAGTGAGAATCCATGAAACTCGGAGAGGAAGGATTAATAGAAACCGCGTAGATGAAACGGCAGACTGGAGGCTCTGCGGGGAGCGGGAGGTAAGTGTGAGTCCGATGTGGAATGCAGTAGACTGGAGGCTCCGCCGGGAGCGGGAGATTGTTGAGAGTCAGTGTAGAACGCGGCAGACTGGAGGATCCGCAGGGAGCGGAAGGTTGACGAGAGTCTGTGGGTGGAACCAAGGCAGGAATGGAAGCTCCGCGGGGAGCGAAAAGTTAGATTGGGCCGCGCAGGCAACCCGATAGAAACTCTGTACGGAACAGAGCGGAATATCAGGGCGAGATGGAAGATTTGCTGGAAACAATCACCCTGATGACGAAGGAACAGCAGGAGCGTATGCTCATAACAGCAGGGGAAGTTTCCGGAACTTTAGAGTACGTAAACGCAATCAGAAGCGTCTGTGCTCGGAACTCGCACAGCTAAATAGAGTCAGCTGACAAAACGCCTGACCAACGTGATGACGAAGCATTGGTCATGTGCCTTGGGCTAGTAACCAGGAAGTGAAAATTTGTAAACAGTATGATAGCAACCGCTGATTTTAACGGCGCCTTCCAGATAGTTTCCACAACGTGTAGAACGGTCTAGCCGTTCTGAAGGCCACAGGCGCCGGTAAGCGGGAGCGGGTTGGAGTATGAAGCAATCCATATGATGCAGGCATGACAGCACCATCCCCCAAAGGACGCCTCACTCCATTCGCTGCATGGAAACGACGCAACAATAAGGGGGCATGAATGTTCGACAACGGCTCCCAGGATCGGTCCTCTGGGCCATAACCCTTCCAATCAATGAGATAATAGGGAACCCCAGCCCGCATTCTTAAGCCCAAAATAGCATGAACCTCATACTCGTCGGAACCCTTCACGTAGACGGCCAAAGGCCGGACGGGCAACCGGGTCCGTGACGTGCAAGGTTTGACCAGAGACACATGAAAAACAGGGTGTAAGCGCCAACGTGTCGGCAGATCAAGACGTATAGCGGCGGGATTCACCACCTGAAGTACCTTGTAAGGGCCAATAAATCGAGGCAAGAGCTTCTTTCTACCTGGGAGTCTTAGGTTTTTGGTTAACAACCAAACCATCATGCCAACTTTGTAACGTGGAGCAGCTCTACAGAGCTTATCCACGTAATATTTTGCAGTAGCTTGGGCCTTTAATAAGTGTTTCCTGATGCTTTTGAGCGGGGCGGTCAGTGCGACCAAATTGTCCGCGGCCTCAGGGACCGTGTCATTCAGTACCAGATCCACTGGGATGGATCGTGGATGCTGACCATATAGAGCATAAAAAGGTGACATCCCAGTGGAAGAGTGTTGAGAGTTGTTATACACAAATTCAGCTGCCGGCAACAGTGAAAACCAAGAGGACTGATATTGGAGGCAAAGGCAACGTAAGTATTGTTCCATAGTACCATTAGTCCGTTCCATCTGAACGTCTGTTTGTGGATGATAGGAACTAGAGAGGCGGTCTTCCATAAGAAGAGCGGAGGTTAACGCCTTCCAGAATCGGGATGCAAACTGCGACCCTCTGTCAGTGATGATGACGGAGGGCAAACCAAAGAATCGAAAGACGTGTTTCAAGAATAGGTCAGCCAGTGTCTTGGCATTAGGTACCCCTTGACATGGTACAAATAATGCCATCTTAGTAAAGTAATCTACTATGACCCAGATAGTGTCGTATCCTTGAACAGGAGGCAGGTCAACCACAAAGTCCATGGAGACCATGTACCAAGGTTTGTGTGGAACTGGCAATGGATGTAATAGTCCCATAGGCTTGCTTGATGTATTTTTGCATTAGGCACACAGGGAACAAGAGGAGACATAGTCCACAACATCTCTTGACATGTTAGGCCACCAACACCACCGGCGTAGAAGTTCTAATGTCTTTTTCTGACCTGGATGAGCAGCTACAAGGGAATCATGACCCCAAAGAAGTGCTTTACTTCGCGTCTTCTCAGTAGGTCAGTAGGTAGGTACAAGGCTCCGTTCATGAACGGTAGGCCTTCCTGGACATCCAACCGGAGTTCTTGTACCAACTGAGGATTGTGTGACACCCATTCTTGGATTTCCTTTTTTAATGATGGCTGAACAGAACAACCACAGACCACATGCTCTGCCAATAAAGGTGGTTTAGTCTTGGAGGTGCTCTCAGTTCCAGAGTACAGGCGAGATAAGGCATCTGCTTTGGTATGCTCCCTAGCAGGCCTGTAGGTGATGCGGAAATCGAACTGAGCAAAAAACGAGTGCCAAAGAGCCTGGCGTGCGGTAAGGCATTTCATGGTTTTGATGGCCTGCAGATTACGGTGATCAGAGTAAACAGTCACTGGGTGTTTAGCACCAAGTAGGTGATGGCGCCATGCGAGAAATGCGTCTTTAATGGCCAACAGTTCTTTCTCGGTCACCGTGTAATTTCTTTCGTATGGGGCCAGCTTGCGTGAAAAGAACGCCACGGGGTGTTCCATCCCTGTGTCTTTACAAACTTGGGACAGGATTGCACCCGTGGCTAGGCTGGAAGCATCGGCTTCAAGGATGTATGGCACTTCCGGATCTGGGTGCCGAAGGACAGGAGCCGAAGTGAAAGCCTCCTTGAGAAGATCAAAGGCCATCTGGGCTTCTTGGGACCAGTGGAATGGAGTTTTAGGACTTGTTAGGGCTGTGAGAGGTGCCACCACTCGAGAAAAAGAGTGAATGAAACGCCTGTAAAAGTTTGCGAATCCTAGAAACGATTGCAGAGACTTGACAGAGGCGGGCACCAGCCGATCCAGGATCGCTTTGACCTTGGAGTGACTCATCTTGACTCCATGACTGGTGATATCATACCCCAAAAATTCTACGTCCCGAGAATGGAAAACGCATTTCTCTAATTTCACAAAAAGATGGTTTTCCCGTAATCTCTGGAGTACCTTAGACACGTGTACAATGTGTTCCTCCAGGGAGGCTGAATAGATTAGGATGTCATCAAGGTATATCACTAGGAATTGGTCGAGATAGTCGCTAAAGATGTCATTCATAAAGAATTGAAAGATGGCGGGGGCATTGCATAGGCCAAAAGGCATGACGAGGTATTCGTATAGACCATGTCGGGTTTTAAAGGCAGTCTTCCACTCATCACCGGGCCTGATCCGCACAAGGTTGTACGCATCTCTCAAATCCAACTTAGTGAAAATGACAGAAGAACCCAATTGGTCGAGCAGGACATTAATCAACGGGAGAGGATACTGATTTTTTATCGTTATGGCATTGAGAGCCCGGTAGTCGATGCAGGGTCTCAGATCCCCTTCTTTTTTGGGGACAAAAAACAGCGGAGAAGCCACTGGGGATTGCGAAGGACGAATAAAGCCCACAAGGATGGCCTTATCAATGTACTCCTTCAGAACCGCGCCTTCCTTTTGGCTAAGCGAATAGACTCGACCTGACGGTGTTTTTGCCCCAGCAATTAGTTCAATTGGGCAGTCATATGGACGGTGCAGAGGTAAAGTCTCTGCCATGCCTTTGTCAAACACATCAGCAAACTGGTGGTAGACCTGAGGCATAGCGGATGTGGAGGACTTCAGAGCGCACATCCCGGAAACGCCTTCTAGAAATGCCAGAACAGGAGTATCATGAACCCCTCCTGAATCCGAAAAGCATTGTTTATTGCAATAATCAGACGGGTACTGGATGTGACCAGTAACCCAATCTATCGCAGGGTTGTGCAATTTGAGCCAAGACAGACCCAGTATCAATGGGTATTGAGGTGCTGCAATAACGTCAAAGACCATGTTTTCAGTATGGCCATCCGGCAAAGAGACTGTGATGGGTACAGTTTCCTCTGTTACCAAGCCTGAAGAGAGTGTGGAGCCGTCCACCGTCTTAACTGATTCTGGTACTGTCTTAGTTACAGTAGGAATCGCTGAATGCTTAGCGAAGCTGCTGTCTATGGCCCTCATTACGACCCTGGCGGAAAGTAACTGACCTGACCGCCATAGCGTAAATAGCGTTTCCGCCATTGCACGACGGAGTAAAGTGCGGCTAATTCTGACCCATCGGGCACGAGCATTACGCCATGGCGGAAGTGCAAAGTCCGCGATGGCGGAAATGTCCCCAAAACGCCCCTCACCGCCGTCGTACGGCGCCCTAGGTGCAATTCCGCCACCCATCATAGCGGTCACCGTAATGAGCGGTAATCGCAAAATACGGTGACCGTAAATATACGGAAACGGAAGTAAAAACATGGGCCCGGAACGGGAAACAGCACGCCGTACACCTATAAAATCAGAATCCCAACACAACCATTAAAAATCCTACCCTGAGACACATCCCAACCCGTTAGCCACCCTAGTGAAAACAATCAAAATGGGAAAAGTTGCGAAAAAAGCGTGCGACCGCAAGCGGCAGGTCCACTTCTCCCATGAGGAACTCACCGTGCTCACAGAGACCCTCCAGGAGAATGCTGCCGTCGTCTTCTCGACGCAAATGACCAGGACGGCACTTGCGAACAAGAAGGCCATATGGGCCCTGGTGGCACAGCGGGTAAGTGCGGTGGGGACCGCACCCCGCAACCCACAGCAATGCAGAAAGCGATGGGACGACTTGCGGATACGCGTACGGAGCATACTATCAGCCAACCGTAACATTGCCACAGCTACCGGGGGAGGATCGGAATCACCCAACAAGTTGACCCCCTGGGAAGAAATCTGTGCCTCCACCATTGGAATGGAGAGTATAGAGGGAGTCGGAGGGATGGAGAAAGGAGTGCAGACATCCGAAGAATCAGGTAGGTGGGCCAAATAAAACAATGCTAAATCCAAAATGTCCAATCATGTGAAGTACCATGTGTCCACATAGTGCAACAGAAACACATGTCCAGGAGAACATCCACATACATTGGCCTGATAGCGCACTTTAAAAGTCACATTAAATACATAAATAATTAAAAATCCTAAAAACACCCTCTACACGTGCAGCATGCACACCCTAACTGCAGGCTGCAAAACAACTGCATCCTCAATCCACACAAAAATGAAACCACCTCCAAGGCCCTGACCCAAATCACCCTCAGGTACCACCCCAATGCATGTGATACATTGCCATTCCAATTTCCACAGACCCATAAATAACGCTCGCCCTCCTTTACTCCACCACAGGGTCCGATTCAAACGACGAGCTTCAGGACACCCCTACCAGCACACCTGCAAAGAGGGCCAAGACCAACGGCCAAAGACCCTCCACCTCAGCTGCACGGATCAAGACACGCAGCAGCACAAATCAAGTGGCAGCACACAGGAGGACTTCAACAGGCACCCCAGCAGCCAGCATGCCCACAACAGCAGCACCACAGGTCCCCCCAATGGATGCCACAGAAGGCACTGCTTCTGGTGGCAGCAGCACCATAGGTGACACTGCATTAATGGCAGCATGCTCCGACACAGAAAACGGTGCTGTCGATGTAGGATCCATCCATGACCTGTCTCAATCCCCCTGTTTGTTTCATCCCGTACACCATGAGGATACCACGCAGGGGCACCCACAAGACGACGACTGGCCATCCCCCACAAGCCCTGTGGCAAGGCAACATGAGGTGATCAGCCCCTCTGTGACACCACCGCAAATGGGCATGGCCCAGCAGAGGCAACAGTCCCTCGACCAGGTGATCGTGCAACAGCAGCAACTGGCCACGCTCCTCAAGGAGCATGCTGATGAATGTGGGGGTACTAAGGCAGCCATAGAAACATCTACTGAGACACTTAGGGCAGAAATGGAGAGAAGTACAGAGACACTAAGGGCACAAATGGAGAGAAGCACCGAGAGCCTGAGGGTACAAATGGAGAGAAGCACCGAGAGCCTGAGGGTACAAATGGAGAGAAGCACCGAGAGCCTGAGGGGGGAACTGCATGCGACGTCCAAAGACGTATGTGCTGAACTTGCCGCTGTGCGCCGTGTGCTCACTGAGCTCTCACAAACCCTTAGGGACATGCATGGACGTGAGCAGGCAGAGACATCATCCGTTGCAAGTTCCGTCCAGGGCAGCCCCCAACGTAGATCTGGGAGGAACCTGCGCTCCACAGGCAGGGGTGCCCCTGATACCCGGAGAGGGGGCTTGCAATAGCGTCTGCCCACTGACAATGAGCATCTTTGGACACTGGTGTTCGGGGGGGAGGTAGGAGGGTGGAGGGGGTGTGTTGGGCTTTCTTGGGTGGCGGGTCGATGGGGTGTGTAACATAATTTCACATATGCTATAAACATTTCACAATCATCCAATGAGATGTGTGGACATTGATCTTTGTGTAAGAGGCCTTTATAGGCGTACAGTCCATATTGTGCATGTTCCAGACACACACAGTGCCACAAGTCCCGTGTCCATGTATCAGCCACCAGGCGTGAGTGCTAGAAGCATGAATCTATGATATTCTGACGAATTTCACGGGCCTCCTGTGCCTCGCGGACTCCTTGAGGTGCTGCCACATCCCCACCCTCATCATGACCATCTTCAGGTGCTTGCAGTTCTGCGTCAGGGGGCATGGGCACATTTCTACGTACGCACATGTTGTGTAGCATGACACATGCCATGACCATCTTTGCAACCTTCTCATGGCGGTACAGGAGTGCCCCGCCAGACCTGCTGAGGCAGCGGAAACGAGCCTTCAGTAGGCCGAATGCCTGTTCTATGACTACACGGGTACGTGAGTGGGCATGGTTGTAGTCCTCCTCATGCTGGTTCTGTGGGTTCCGGAGTGGTGTAAGGAGCCATCTCTTCAGTGGATACCCGGCATCACCTGTATGTGGACAATAAAGGATGTTTGTGGAATGACATTGTTACGTACGCATCCCCCGCCCCTTCCTGCCAGGTCATTGCCGCATCACATACCCCACATTATCATGCATGAAATGAGACTCACCGAGTAGCCAGGATCTGTTCCCTGCGTGTCGCTCCATGTAGCGTGGTATTGTAGAGTTCCTCAAGACCATAGAATCATGGGTTGATCCAGGAAATCGGGCACAACAATGTGTAATGATCCTGTTGGAGTCACACACCATTTGTACATTAAGAGAATGATATTGTTTCCGGTTGCGGTACTGGACCTCCATGGCATGTGGGACAACCAATTCCACATGGGTGCAGTCGATGGCACCAATGCAACCCGGTATGCCGGCAAGTGCATGGAATCCCACTTTTGTGTTTGTAATCTCCTGCTCCGAGCGTGGTAAAGAGATGTAGTCGTCTGCGTGCTTCAGGAGGGCATCGAGCACTTGCAATGGTTTATAGTCATAATGTCGACAACAAAAATGTCGACAGTCAAAAAGTCGAAAAAAAAATGTCGAAAAAAAAAATGTCGACTTTTTTTTTCAATGCATTTTTTTTCGAAATGGGGGGTTCCCCCCCAGCCCCCCTTTTTTTTATTTTTTTTTTATTTTTCCCTTTTTTTTTACTCCCGAACCCCTAAAATAAATATATAATTAAAAAAACGAAAGTCGACATTTTTTTTTTCGACATTATTTTGTCGACATTTTTGTCTGTCGACATTTTTTTTTCGACATTATGACTCCCCACCCTTGCAATAGTGTCCGTGACAACAGTGGCTGTGAAATGCCATGCAACTGTCCGACTGTGTGCTGGTAGGTGCCTGTGGCCAGGAAGTGGAGTACAGACACCACCTTCAGTAGGGGTGGGATGGCGGTTGGGCTATCTATCATGCTGACAAGGTCAGCGAGTGTCATGTCCACAATGGCGGTTATGGTGTCCCGGTCCAAACGGTAGAGGGTGTGGATCTGCTCAGCAGTGAGGTTGAACGGATGAGCTCGGAGGCGTGGGATTGCGGGCTGCCTGCGTGGTGGTAGTGGCTGTGCTGGTGGGCCTTGCTGGCCCTGCCTTACCCTCCTCCTCCTCCTGCGTCTCCTCTGTGTGGCCGGTTGTTGTAGTAGTTGGTGTTCGTCTTCTTCTTGAAGTTGGAGTACTTGCAGTGCTATCAGGTCCCCCAGGGCCAACATCGCTAGTCCTGCCGGTAGCATTTTGGAGTGGGTGTGGTTGTGGGAGGGGGTTGGGTGTGCAATTTATGTGTTTTCAGGCTGTATAGCCTCCACCTGTGGTGATTCATTCCACCTGTGCCAGCTGCAATCCCCTTTGGGCGAGCACGTCCCGCACACAACGCTGCAATTTGACGCATGGCATCTTGCTATTACAATCATGTATTTAATCCCGATGGCAGTGAAATATTGGTTTATATGTTCATTCTGCTATGGTCCCATTGTTTCACATACTATCTTTGCAGTCGCGAACAAACTTGTGAAGGGTCAGTGGAATGTAGTACTCGATTAACGGTGGACCCTCATGCAGCACTGTACCGAGGTTCACCGACGGGCGGGGCGTCCCATTTGTGAGTGAAGCCAGTTGCCATTTTCACACACTGCCGCAATACATGGATGAATTTGTGATTTCAAGCGGTCACAGATGCCTTTTCGACGTGATGTTGCAAATGAGGAATTCGAAGGACAGCGCTTTCGGTTTTCAGCTAGCGGCGAGGAGACGCCCACAGGTCTGACTGCAAATATAACGTTCTATTGTTTAATGTCCTTCGGACAGGGGCCATGGCGAGAATGCAATGATTGATATGAATATTATGGGATGCGCAATAGCGTAGTGGACGATAAGGCAGGACGTTCCCAAATACATGTTACTTCACAACACTAGAATTTCGGGCTGGAGCACAGTGGATTTTGCAGACTGCATTACGCACAGACTCAATGGAAATTTCACATGTTATGTGAGTAAATAATCAGGCGTTTTTATACCGGGATGAGGGAATGATGTATGGATGCATGGACAGATGATTTAATTGAGAGTTTGCCATGTACATGGCTTTTTGGAATCTATCCACTTCCCCTGCGCTATGTGATGCAGAGCTGCCATAGTGGGACCATCGTCTATCTGCCCTTGTTGAACCCTCCCTGTCTCGACGCGCCTTCAAACACTTGTGTCTATGCACGTTACTAATCCCATCTAATGGATTCTGTTTTAACAGACGCATGCACACAAACACTCGTTTGTAATAGTGTTTTCACCTCGATTTATATAGTTATGATTCGCAAGTGATTTTTGGGTGGAAATAATCCTTTTGAGTGGGCTAGCATGCATATGGCTGTAGATTTAGTGTGATCATTGAAGTGAGTAATTCAAATGAAGTTCTGATGCCCATACTATTCTTTTTCATTTCATTTGGGTGACAGGTATCTCCTCCCCTTTTGCCGCTGCCATCTGTATGCCACTCCTGCAGATGGCTTTTACTCCCGACACCTGCTGCTTCGAGTTAATCAGTGGAGCACCATTACGATCTTATGGGACGATCGCCAATGGGCCACATGCCCTTACGCAGTACTAGTGGCTAGGAGCAACATATCGACCTTTCAGTTGGACTAGTGCCTACCTAATGGGACGGCCCTGCGGTTCTAGGCGCTTCCATGTTGCCTTTTTGAACGTGAATGTAGCCCCTGTGTACCATGAAGGAACAGGGCGTCACACAAGAAGAAGCTGGTCATTTATTGCGGATGCAGCCCACATTAATGAAAAATATTTTGGAGTTTATGACCTAATAGCTGTATGGGCTTGGTGATTTTGATGTGCATTAAAATTTTATTCTGATATTAACCGTGTAGCGTTATTCTTTGCAAGTAATGTAGCATATTCCTATTTGTGGAGCGATGTATTGTGAGAAGATCTGCATTGGGTTCCGGCTTCTGAGTATAGTTGCGTGGTACTGTACTGGCCGCGTTTGCCTACGAAGCCCAGTAAGGTCAGGGATAGGGGCTGCCATTATGACTGTTTTAATGATGTCATGCTCAGGGGCGGGGGATTAGCTTTTGTGTAACAGATGCCGGTCAGCCAGGTGGATTGGTGGAATGATGTGATTATCAGAATATGGCTGGTCACAGGTGCCTGTGTTTGCGTGCGTTTCTTGGAGGGAGACTGAGGTCATGTCCATTGGAATAGCTTCTGTATTCATGCCATCTGTGCCCTGCAGCTCCCATTGGCCCCTCTTGAGATGAGCCTGGCTGCTCAGTCACTCTGCCAACTTGTGTGGTACATGCTTATGCTGATGGTTGGTTTGTTTACTGGCAAGAGTACAGGGCTGGTGCAGTCTCCCTCAGGATACTGCTTTGAATGTTGCCTTACACTGGTGTCAAGCGATGGGGGCCTGTTGTTGTTTTGTCTCATATTTCAGTTCATATTGCTGTACTTGAACCTTCACATGCCTGTGCTGCATCAGTACGGCAATGGTGACATGCCAAATATGGATGGCCACTCACAAGGCACTTGGAGCCCCTACATTCATTTGTTCGTTGGCATGCATGGGTGACTTGTACATTTCACTGGTTGCATTGTGTGACTTCATTGCACCTACGAGGAGTTGTGCAATGTGGGCAGGGAGTGGTGTACAGGCACTCAGTAGGGCCATTTACGGTTGGTTCACGATGCCGTAATTCTCACCATGGCGGAATGGTACTTTCCGCCATGCTTGATGGCGTTAAGTAAATGTCCGCTAGGGTCAGAATTCGCGTACCGTTGCGCCATGGTGGTAATTACGGTTTTGCATGGCGCGCGTGCGCGTACTTGGTGCAGTTAGCGTTGGCGTTCACTACGGTGTCGCTAATGGCATCGTACTTTACGGTGACGGGTCATAATCGCACCGAGCGCTATTCGATGGCGGTATTGCATTTCCGCCATCGTTTTTCGATTTCCGCCAGGGTCGTAATGAGGGCCTATGTAATTGTTGGTTGCACCGGAGTCTATCATAGCCTTAGTCTAAATGGTAAAGTGGTTGAAAAACAAAGACGCAGATACAGCAATAGACGAAGCAAAAGATAATACGGAATCCTTCTTGGGGCTCGACAGAGGGACCCCTGCTACTGCCGAGCTTTTTGGAAGGTTTCTTAGGGCAGGATACCAATAAATGGTCTGCTGATCCGCAATACATGCAGAGATTGTTTTTGTGTCGGTTTTCTTGCTCAGCAGCCGACAGCCTACCCCGAATAGCCCCTATTTGCATGGGTTCGGGTTGACTTGAGGTGTTCTGAGGTGCTTGAGGAAAGCTAGAAGAAGCCATGAAGGGTCTTTTCTCGCCCTTCCTTGCAGATCTCCTGGCATCTATCTGGAGGACGAGATCAAGCAGATCCATGAAACCCGAAGGCACAACAGGGACGGTTGACAGTGCGTCTTTTAACTCCTCAGACAGGCCCTTGTAAAAGACTGCCGTCTTCTTATCTTCGGGCCATTGTGTTTCAGCAGTTAGTTGATTGAAACGTGCAAGGTAAGCCACTAAAGGTTGGCTACCTTGCTGTAGGTTCAATAGCTCCAGATCCGTGGCTTGGGTCGCATACCTCATATCGAACACCTTGCTCATAGCTGACAAAAGACCATCACAGTCGTATAAGAGCGGACTATTAGTCTCCAACAGAGGGTTAGCCCAGGCTGCAGCAGTGCCCCCTAAATGGGATAACACAAATGCCGCCTTGGTTGTTAAGTCAGGGAAAGAACTGGGCCTACACAAAAAATGAAGACGGCACTGGTTCACAAAGGTGCGATATGTCTTAGGATCTCCCAGAAACCTTTCGGGTGGAGCCAGAGGGAACTGGGTTGGCATGAGCACCTGAACAGATTCTTTCTGGTGTGTGGATAGACCAGAACCGGACGCAACAGGTTCCGGGGCAGTTCTTCCTTGAGAGGAGGGCTGTATGGCGTCTTGCATCACATCCATACGATGGCGCATGACATCCTGCACTGTGATCATCTGGTGTCTTAAGTCCGCCACTAACTGGGTGAGGACAGAGAGAGGATCAGTACACTCCATATTAGGCTTCTGATTCTGTTAAAACACCGATTTATGACACAGATTTCAGATTCACAGGATATACTTTACAAGGTATTGGATTCTTCGAAAAGGATACAAACTTTTAGCAAAGGATACACTTGGCGTCTTTTCCCAACTTGGTGGAGAGCGAAGTGGAAAGTAGTGCAGTCAATAAAAACCTTCTAACTAATGCCACTCTTTGACCGGATTTAGTCAGCAGTCAGAGAGAGTTATTAGAGGGAAGGGCGAGAGTGAACCAAGTAGCACCAGGCTGCAGATGAGATAAGAAAACTATCAGAATGGTATTTTGAACGAGAGGTAATGAATAAAACCTAACTATTATGCACTAACCTGCAATGAGCCAACTGGAAGTCTCGGGGAAGTTTGATGAAGTCCAAGGAAGTTTGCGGGAGTCCAGAGATGAGAAGAGACTCCAGGAAAACAACGACAGGAAGGGTAAGTGAGGAGACTAACCCGTACGAAACGAGGGTCGTACTAGATCCGAGTTGGTGCACCCCGGAAAGCATCCAAAGTTCAGTGCACTTGGAGCAATTGGGTCCTTGATCCAAACTGAAGAATTCTATGAAGTTGAAATCGTGGGAGAGGCCCAGTGAGAATCCATGAAACTCGGAGAGGAAGGATTAATAGAAACCGCGTAGTTGAAACGGCACACTGGAGGCTCTGCGGGGAGTGGGAGGTAAGTGTGAGTCCGATGTGGAATGCGGTAGACTGGAGGCTCTGCCGGGAGCGGGAGATTGTTGAGAGTCCATGTAGAACGCAGCAGACTGGAGGATCCGCAGGGAGCGGAAGGTTGACGAGAGTCCGTGGGTGGAACCAAGGCAGGAATGGAAGCTCCGCAGGGAGCGAAAAGTTAGATTGGGCCGCGCAGGCAACCCGATAGAAACTCTGTACGGAAAAGAGTGGAATATCAGGGCGAGATGGAAGATTTGCTGGAAACAATCACCCTGATGACGAAGGAACAGCAGGAGCGTCGCTCATAACAGCAGGGGAAGTCTCCGGAACTTTAGAGTACGTAAACGCAATCAGAAGCGTCTGTGCTCGGAACTCGCACAGCTAAATAGAGTCAGCTGACAAAACGCCTGACCAACGTGATGACGAAGCATTGGTCATGTGACCTGGGCTAGTAACCAGGAAGTGAAAATTTGTAAACAGTATGATAGCAACCGCTGATTTTAACGGCGCCTTCCAGATAGTTTCCACAACGTGTAGAACGGTCTAGCCGTTCTGAAGGCCACAGGCGCCGGTAAGCGGGAGCGGGTTGGAGTATGAAGCAATCCATATGATGCAGGCATGACAACTACTTACAGACTGTCCCCGAAGAGACCCAAAGAGCCTTCATGGAAGGCAAATGCTGACAACATAAGAGCCCAGACAGACGTACAGATGAACATAAACGACAATCGAAAGGATGACACACAAGACGAAAAGTTATGAATAATGGTGCGACAGACTTAAAAGAAGAAACAACGTTGCAGCACGAGAAACGTAACCATGAAGTGAGATGAAAATATGCAACTTACAAACGCCTGTAAATATGCTTGGAACGCAAGAAGCCAAGGAAACGGTACTGCTTGCAATGCTTAGTAGAAGAATAGAGCGGCAAGCGCCAATTATATATCAACCTTAATGAAGCACAGTATACAAGTGCGACTCCATTTTGTAAAGACAGAATTAAGCCTAAGATGCAAGGGGCTAACAAGGCCAAGATTCATATTCCAGCCAAAGCCAAAGGAAAGAGCGGAATCGAAATTCAGTAAGAAGCAGCTCATGCCTGGGAATTCGAGGTCAACCTAAGGAAGGGAGGAGAGCGGCAACCTCGAAGAATCGAAACTTCATAGCATAGCAGCCAGCCAGTGAAGGTCGAGATAAGGGGGCCCCAGGCAGGTGGCTAGGCTACGGAAGAATCAAATACACGAAAAGAAGGAAAATGAAGCAGATTCACGGTGAACAGACACGTGACCAGCCAAGGGCGAAGAGGTGCCAACGTCTGATGTCACCCAGAACCCGAGGATGCCATAACTTTTCCTGATAAGAAGCTACAGTTTGAGGCCATCCTCAGCCAACTAATTGACACATAGCCCTAAAGTACTGATTGATGAAGGGAAGGCAGGGTGAATCTCAGGGCACAAGGCACCTGGGTGTCCATTCTGCATGCTGCTAATTAAAGTGGAGATTTATGTCAAGGGGTGTAACCTACCCAATCACAATGGACCAAATAATCTAGAGTCCTATAGCTAGTAGAACCAATAAGACATCGTACTTGTAGTGACGTCTATCACGTGTGATGTAGAGGGATGGGCATAGACGCCCACCCGATAAGAGTTATCCAATCCTCACGCTCTGTTACCATATACAGAAATAGTACCTATAGTAAAGTTACATTTTCCAACCAATAGAACTGCATGATAAACTTTTGAGTGTTACACGTCAATGATGCCGAATTTTGGGTATAACTGTTACTGTTTGGATGAAGTTCGGGGAGTTGAACGCGACAGGCGATTGCATCCCTGTTGATTTCCATTGTTTCCCCGTTTTTTGTACTTGTCATTAAACAGACTTCACTTTGCCAAACCATTGACTTGTCCTTATTGATTTGTGTTGGAGTAAGAGAATCCTGCACCCCATCCTCCTCAAGGTGCAGCTATATCGTCTTAAAAGTACTTGAGGGTGAGCTCTGATCCCATGGGCCCGTCAGAGGTCACTCCGCCCTCCTGTACAGGCACCATCCTCGACATGGAGGGGATTGAGACAGTTGGCAGAGTGGAGGCAGGTGCCAGCAGCCAAGAGGCAGGAGGTGAGTCATTCCCCCAATGCACAGTGCAAATGACCAGCCATAGAAAGTATCCCTTAGCACCAATTGGACCGATGGACAGGGACAGATGCCAGCAGGGCCAGCATCAGGCCGGGGCAGGCAGGGTGAGCAGCTTTGATGCCACATTAGCCCCTCACCACACCAGCCTGGGGATAGGCCTTCAATTGCACCCCTGAGCTGGTGTTGAGTGTGAAGGTGCGGCATGTGCCCTATCAAAGTGCAATGCACCCCACTCCCCTGCAGGCACTGGCCGTGCCAGAATAAGTGCAGAGGGCAAGTAATCACGACACAGTACGGCTGTCAAACAAGCATGTACCAGGCCATCTAAGGCAGCCTGATGCTGGCATGGCAGCCAAGCTATATGGCAGTGTGGAACAAAGAACTTTATGGTCCAATGGATGAAGGATGTCAGATCGCACTCATTTATCTTTTCTCATATATCAATAAATGATTGTTTCAAATCAATTTTCATTTTATTTTTGAATAAATATTCAATGTTTAAAAACATAACATATTACATAAGTCATTTACCACATAAATAAACACAATGTTTTTTGGCTCACATATCTTTCCCCACCATTCATTCACTCACTAATTCTCTTGTAGCAATTATTAAGGACGGCCCAAACGTACCTACTTGTCAGGCGAAGCCATGCACACTCAAGGATTCTCTGGGGCTCAAGGACTGGTTCCTTTCACTGATAACATCTCCTTATCTGTTGGAGATCACGACTTATCTCTACCACTGCTATACTCAAAACAATTGCCAGTAAACATACTAGGAAGGGTCAGGTGGTACGCTTGGGCCGTCCCTAATAATTGCCACAAGAGAATTGTTACAAGGGGACAATTAGTGATTGGCTAAACTATAGTGGCGTCAATGGTGAGCCCCTCGTATTCTGATTGGTCCACCCGTGAGCCTCCAAGCCTGTGACCATTGCTGTTCCCAGCTCACGGAGTACCTGGTTCTGGCAACAAAGTATGACTATGTGTCAG
The DNA here is from genome assembly GCF_040938575.1 of Ambystoma mexicanum. Lineage (NCBI taxonomy): Eukaryota > Metazoa > Chordata > Amphibia > Caudata > Ambystomatidae > Ambystoma > Ambystoma mexicanum. The sequence goes on along the minus strand of NC_090933.1, from coordinate 123,341,783 downwards.
TGGCGGACAATGAACAGGTCTGACTATTAGCTGGTGTGCGTGCCTTTCTCATCGCTGTTGGTGTCCAATTTGTCACTTAATTGTTGCAGTCTGGGTCCCAGACGTGAGACCCTAGCACTTCTCTGGTCTTTGGGGCTTGGCATCGTATCAGGTCTGCCTAGTCACGTGTTGTGAGACCATGGCTGGAGCAGAATTATGAGCTTTTGATTTGTATTTCGGCTTTGGGGAGCATTTAGCAGTGGCAGGTGTAACCTTGCGCAGCATGTAGATTGCAACACTGAGGCCTTGGCTGTGGGCTCTTGTCAGGGTTCGTTCTGCGTGATCAGCATCTTGCAGCTTTGTCTGAGCTGCTCCGGCCTGGGGACTCTGGTTTTGCGGCCCACCTTGGCCAGTCTTATGGGTGGCGGTACATAGTCCATAATATGGGGGTCGTGAGGGGCGACAGAGATTCATATGCATTAGTCCATATACAGGGTTACATCTTCATGGTTTTAGTGGCGAGGAAGCGTCTGCAAGCATGTACACAAGCTCTTCTGGCATCTTGCGTTTCTGCAGTGCTGTAGGTGGCCTACGTGAAAAATAACAACGATGCATGTGTGAGTCTAAGTGGTCCTCTACGTCATAGCAATGAGCATGTTCTTCGCGTGCCTGCATGGGTGCAGTGATTTATTTATTTATTACATTTATATAGCGCGCAGTCAGCCCAGGGGCATTGTGGCGCTGTTACTTGTAAGGAGACCTAGTTACAATGGGTACAGGTTGTGCCTTGGGTTAGAGTAAGGCAGTGTGTTGAGCGATAGGGAGTATCATATAACATAATACATCATACATGTTAGTCATGAGAGATTCAACATATGGGGTTGGTTAGGTGAACAAGGTAGTTTTCATGGCTTTGCGGAAAGCAGTCAGTGAAGGTTCAGCTCACAGAGAGGTGGGAAGGGTGTTCCAATGTAAGGCAGCAAGGTAAGGGAAGCTGGCGCCACCTGCTCTAGCTCTTTTTACCCTAGGTACGGAGAACATATTGGCACAGGGTGTCCTGGTGTGTCTTGTGGAGGAGACCGGGTGGATTCTCTGGGAGCGGTACGCTGGGGCTGAGAGGTGGACGCATTTGTGGGTGATGCTTAGCGCTTTGAATATAATCCTTTCCTTTATGGGGAGCCAATGGGACGCTGTTCTGGCAGCAGTGATGTGCTCTCTCTTGGCAATGCCTCGTGCAGCACGCAGGGCGCTATTCTGGATTACTTGCAGCTTCTCAAGGTTTTTGTTGGAGGTCCCAAGGAAGAGAACATTACAGTAGTCTAGCCCGGAACCAGTTCTGGCTCTTGCTATGTTGGTGCATGTGTCTTTTGACAGGAAAGGCCTGATTGCGTTGAGGAGTTTTGCATGGTAAGCAGCAGAGGAGGCGATTGCGTTTACTTGTCTGGTCATAGATAAGTTGGAGTCTAGATAGACGCCTAGCGTTTTTACCATGTCCAGTACTGGGATTCTGATTGAGTCAATGGTAAAGTGGCTAAACTGGGCGTCAAGTTTCTTGAGGGTGTCAGGGGATCCTACGAGTAGGAGCTCAGTTTTGTCGGAGTTAAGGCAAAGGCCGTTGATAGCCATCCACATTTGGATTGTGTTATATATGTTGTTGAGAGTCGCGCAGTCAGTGTCATAGTCACCTGTTAATGTGAGTAGGATCTGAGTGTCATCGGCGTAGTTGGTGTAAGAGATGCCCATGGCGTCAAGGATAAGGAAGAGGGGGCGGGTAAAGATTTTATATAGGGTAGGGATAGAGGCAAGAGCCTTGGGGCACAGCACATAGCATAATGGTGGGTGACGCAGTGGCTAGGTCAGAGAAGACCTGCATGGTCCTGCCTTGGAGGAAGGAGGTGATCCATGTGGTGGCTTCTTGGGAGAAGTTGGCTGTGGATGTGAGGTGATGGCAGAGGATGTCGTGATCTACAAGATCAAAAGCTGCAGAAAGATCGAGGAGAAGGAGCAGGACAGGTTTGCCTTGATCCCTTGCGTCATCCATTTGGTTTTTGAGGTCAAGTAGGGCGGTCTCTGTCCCGTGCCTAGGGCAAAAGCCAGATTGTCTCAGTCCTAGGAGGTTGTGCTCTTCGAGGACGTGCAGGTAGGCTGCTTTGTCTAGAATCTTGAGGAGGAATGGGACTGTGGTGATGGGGCGGTAGTTGTTGGGGGAGGTGGGGTTAAGTGTACATTTTTTTATGAGAGGTCGGACCCATGCTTCCTTGAGGCATGAAGGGACTCTCCCTGTGGTGAAGGAGGCGTTGACGAATGCTGTTAGGAAAGGAGCCAGGCTGTCTGCACAGTCTCTGATGATGGAGGCGGGGCATGGGTCACCTTTGCAATTGGAGGGTGTGATGTTTTTCATGATGTTGATCATGTCTTTCTCCTGAATGGTTTTGAATGAGAAGGTAGAGGGGCCTCTGTGGATGAGGAGAGGGGGGGTTGGGGACGGGGCAGGGGGGTTGGGGAGCACTAGTTTGGTGTTCAGAGTTTTGGCTTGGAGAGAGCTAATCTTGTTGCGCATGGCTGTTTGGATGTCATCACACCATGCTTTGTCTTTGGTGAACATTTGGGGGGTGGGTGTAGGGGTCTCAAGTTCCCTGAATATGGTGAACATTTCCTTGGTGTTTGATTTGGCCTCGGAGATTCTATCTTCAAATGATTTGGCTTTGGCTTTGATGATGGCTTTCTTATATTCTTTTGCGAGGGATTTGAAGTTAAGTTTATCTTTATCATCACAAGATGTTTTCCATTGAGCTAGTGCTGCTCGTTTGTCTGTGCGCAGTTTAATCACCAATTGAAACAGAGCACTGTAGCTAGCTCCAGAGCAGCATCTCATGGAGCTATGGTAATGCCCTGGACGATGCAACATAATCCACTTGCCCCCTAGGGGAGAGGTTGGGGTGCATGATCCAATACAATCACCCCATGTACTGCAAAAGCTAAGGCTGGGCCTGGATGTCAGCACATGTCCATAAGAGTACACCACAAAATGCATGTCCATGCAGAGTCCCTTCCAGGCATGGTTGACCAAGCCAGATGCACCTCCATGGACAGGCAGCCTTGCCGCACAAGGGCCAAAGAGCACTTGGACATGGGTCAGACGCACCCAGCTGCGAAAGACCCACCCTGCTGTGGCCACATGCAATGGCCAATATACATCCATACCCTTCTGGCCAAATGGGTTGGGGTGTCCCTCTGATTAAAAGCATGTGTGACTTGCAAGCAAACACACTGGAATGCACAATGCCTGACAGCATGTCATGTGTTCCCCTACAGGCTCTCAGACATCTCAGATTGAGGCAGCAGAGGCTGAGGGGGAAGGCCCATTGATGACGGGGGCCTCCAGGGTGTCAACATCTACACCAACCCTTCAAAAGCCCTCTAATGGAACAGGCCCGCACAAAGGACAGCATGTCACAGCAGGTCTCAACCAAACCAGGCCTGCTGGTGCCAGCGCAGGCCCTGCGCCCACCCCACATGCCTCAGGAATCACTACTCCATCTGCGCCCCAAGAGCTGGTAAAAGTGCCTGTGACGGGATACACAGCTGCTGGCAGGTGTGCTGAAGCCAATGTGTAAGAACCCACTGACAGGCACAGGGCGCCCGACCATCACCTTGCCAAGACAGCATGCAACATGACCAGCAGGTCCAGTCCTCAGAGGGAGACATGGACACCCCCTCGTATTGGTCACCAGGTTTCAGCCTGAGTTCTCCACATAGCACACAGCCCATTCCCCAGCCCACACCTGACCACACCATCATGCTGTGGCTGAACGCTATGGAAAGGCGCTAGGTCAAAATGGAGGCAATCGCGAAAACACACTCCTTCCACCTCCAGGCCAGCCGGGACTACATCCAGGGTACCACATGCCAGATTGCATGGTGCATGGAGCGCTACTTCCGCACTAACCATGTATGAGCAGCGCGTTAGGGAGCTCACAGAAGGCCTCTCTGCCTTTGCTGAGGTCATGCAACAAAACATGGAAATAACTATGCAACACATCTGGGTGCAAGGGCCAGTTCGGTCAAGTTCGGCAATACAAATGGGGGGTTCCTTGTCGACCATCCCAAGGCACCGTTCAGAGCGCATTCGGGGCCCTAAATTGCTGGGGGAAGCCTTGAAGGGGAAGAGACCATGTGACTCTGAACAAAGTAGTCAGAAACAGTGGGTGTGTTGGGGTGGTTTTGAAGGGTGGAGGAGGGGGGATAGTTTGCTGGAGTGGTGTTGAGGGATGAGGAGGGGTGGACCTAGGGTAGCGGGCACAGCAGAGTTTTATGTACAGGTTGGTTTTGCAGGTCCCCTGCACTTTCAGTGAGTGGTAGTGCTTCCTGTTGTGGTACACTGATTTGTGTGTCTGGACAGGCCACCAAGGCTACATGGATGCAGTCCAGGGCTGCAATGACATTTAGCATGTGTGCAACGGCATGGAATCGTGCCTTCATGGCATTCACATGTGCTGGGGTGGTGGGCAGTCAGATGTACCGTGAAACATGACGCAGGAGGGCTTCCTTTACCTGGACTAGCATGGAACAAAATGTTGGATGTGACAAGCCATGCTCCATTGCCACTGCGCCTTGTTTTCAGCAGTAGTTGTGCTGTATTTCAGTGCTTATTCTGGCATCTCAAGACGTGTGATGCAACGGTAATTGTGCTTTGCTGTATCCGCAGAATTACAGCCAGCGCTAATTCTGCCAGCTGTAATTCCGCCGGCTGTAACACAGTCGGCTGTAATTGCGCCAATTCATGATTCGGCAGAGCAGTAATTGCAGTGCTAAATCCGTTACAGCCAATCTTAAGGTTCACCGCCAGAGTCATGATGAGGCCCTTGTGTTAAATACTTTAATGATTGTTGTCACTTGTAATACTGCACATTTTATTGCTGGTCGTTAGTCATGGTATAAACCAAGTTTATTGGGAAATGTAAGTCTTCACGTGACACGTGTCAACTTAAACATGTTTTCTTTGGTTAAGCATTGTCTCGGGAGGATTGCTCAGGGGCAACGTGCTCGCCTTGGAAGCAAGATGACACGGAGCAACACAGGTTCGATCCCTGAGTCTGCGCTTGGAAACTTCTAGGTATTAAGAGCGTTATAAATAACCTATCATATCTTATCATTGTATCCATTTCCTTTTAGTACATCCTACCTAAGCGTTTCTGAAATTAAGCAGTGTGTAAAGCCCAAATCAAATCCAATCAAGTCAGTTTGGGTCCTAAACAAAGGTATAGAAATAAACAGTACACTTTTCTAGGCATGGATGTAAGCCTAAGGATCAGTACCTGGACCAATGCAAGTAATAATAAGTAATAGGCATGCATGAAAGTTCATGCTTTTTCAAAATGCGACTCGCTCTGCACTCTTCACCCTCTCTTCCCCCTTCACCATCCACCATCCTGTGTCTTCTAGTAGGAGGACCTTTACTTCCGATTTCTCCTGACATTTTGTGCTTGTATTTATTGAAATTTGGGATGCCACTTCTCACAGAAATGACTTACATAAATGGCAATATAGATAAGGGAGGCATATCTGTGTATGGTGCCTTTAGAAAATGAGATTGCTCTCTGATCGAGTGACATACACCTGTAGAAGGTGGGGGTATGGTACCTTTAAGGTCCAGAGTCTTATCAAGCAAGGAATATTCATATGACGCTTATAACAATTGTCTGGAAGTTAGGGCAAGGTCAGTAGGAGAGTGAAGGGGGAAGAGTGGAGAGATTAACCTGCACTGGCTTTCAGGTGTAGCTTGAGTCTGGTTCTAATTAATTACATTGATGGGCTAACTTGAATGTGAGGGAGCGGGTATTTCAGTAAAAAGAGGCAGTGTGAGCACAGGTATGTGTAGGGGTGCGGAAAGGTTATGGAGAGAGGAGGAATGCAGAGTTTGAGGGGAGGGGAGGGAAGCAGAGATAAAGATGCAGTTAGTGTGATGGAGGACTAGGAACTTGAAGAGAGAGCAATTTTGCATGGGGAGTCATTCAGTCTATTGTCAGTCTGCAGAGGTGGGCGAGTATCTGGGTAGGTTGTAGAGAATGCAGGAATGCAAGTTGAGGAGATGATATAGAAGGGAGATGGAGTCGAGGGGCAGACCCAGGATTAGGTTCAAAGAGTAGTCCTATTTGCTGAGCACATAGGTAGAGAACAGCAATTTGGCACAATGCTTGGTAAGTAAGGGGGGTCCTTGTGTTAAGTAGGTTACTACCACCTGCAGTGGCTATGATGATTTGCCCGTGTAAAGGAGCAGATATATACATCTACAGGAGATCCCGCCCCCTAACTCCTCTTTATTGGAGACATGAGACCGTGCCCTGTCTGACACCAGCTTTCATACCAATATCGCAGCAAGTATTTGGAAGGTGATATCGATAGAGACAACTGTTATCGAATGTACCCTCGAGTTGATGACGGTCTGCAGGAAGAACTACCTGAAGGAATATGAGAAAGAGCTAAGAAGATGAACTAATGATTTCATAAGAAAGTGTGCATGATGTCCCGAGATACTGAATGAAGATAATGTATGGATCCTAGAGGACACATGAGGAAATAAAGGATTGGGTGAACTATGAACTTGGAAAAGAAGATTACACGTTAACAAAGTGCTGCAGAAAACAGATGTTTAATGAATGTACAGTCGCTGAAGCGCAAGATAGATCAAGTCATCGTATAGGCTAGCTATAAGTAGTGAATAGAATGCAGGTGAAGCCACCATTGTATAGAAACTGGACATTGGTGTCATGAAAAAGTAAGAAAAGAATCATTGAGGATGAACGAAAAGCTGTGTCGCAGTAGAATCGCAGGCAAGTGGAGCTGCGTAGCAAGGCTGTCTGGCCTGAAGTCAGGAACTAAGAAATCGAGGTCAGCTATCTGCTCTGAAGAAGAACGAGTGTGTGGAGGATGAATCCTCTCACATTAAGGTGCAAAAAAGAACACAAAGGATGCCAAATTTGAATTTGTTTAAAGCATTTAAAAGCTTGCAGAATGAACCAAATTGTGGTCTCCTGTCACGTGAGTCAAGAATGGAAATAGAGTTCGAACTTGGAGTTCCAGACACGAAAGTGAGTGCCCTCACCCCCGTGCATTCCGAGGATGAGAATACTCTGCAAGGCCAAGTACAAAGAAAATGTCATGGCAGAAGGCATGGGTGATGAGAGATGTTGGGCTAATTGGGTGGTGAGGTAGCTTCATGTCCTATCTCCCTGCACCTGGGTCTTGGCCTACGTGCTGCTAAATGAACCGAATGTTCCAGACTTAGCACAAGCCTGCCATCCAATTGTATTAGCCTATATAACGAAGGACCTTATAGCTTGAGAGACCAATGAAACACTGTGTATCTGATTTTTCCTGAAATTTCATGTTCGAGGAGGTAGGCATGAGTTGTCCACCTGATAAAGGACAGCCAATAACAATCCGAGCTCCAATATAATTGTATACCTGGATCTTTCCCTTAACCAATCCCAACCCCTGAAAGGTTTTTACTATTGCCACATAGTATAATGTCACTGTGACGCATAATGAAGTATAAGGACAGTATTTCTTGTGGAAATCATTGAGAGACTGAGCATATGTCTGTTGATGTTTGTTGCAACCTCCCTGTTTTTGTTAATAACACAGTAACTTGCCAATCTTCTTGAGTTTGTCCAGAATTATTCTGGTGGAATCCCATCCAGCCATAAATGCACGTTCCAAGGGCCATAAGCTCACCCGAATCTTAGTTTCTACAAACAGGACCTCTAAAGTTGCGAGTCTTGGTTGATTAAGGAATTTGGGGAAAGGAGATAGATGGGATAGGAGAGTGTGGTTACCATCGGGAGCCAGGAAAAGAGGACTTCTATCTTGAAAGAATAAAGTACAAAGCAGTGTAAGACCAACCCATAGCGGATGGCAGTGAGCCAGCTGATAATGTGTTCAGAGAGCGGGATGAAAGAGGGAAAGCAGAATAAAATGTGTGTGTCTTCCGCAAAGAGGTAGTAGCATTAGGTGAGTTTGCCATGGGAGGATGTATAGAGGGTGAGGAGTGGAATGAGGATAAATACCTGGGGGACTGCCACAGGAAGGGATTAGGGGAAGAGGTGTTCCAGGAGATGAAGAAAGAGCAGCTAGAGAGGCAAGAGGCCACCCCACTGAGTTCAGGGTCCTTGGAGCTAAAGGAGGAGAGAGTTGGAAGTAGGGAGCAATGTTGCTGACTCAAAGGCTGTAGAGATTTGACGTAGTATGACGATGGAGGAGAGGTGAGAGTGATGATCTCTGGTTAGAGAGTTGTCTATGTGGGTGTGAGCAGATTTAGTGGGACGTTTGCTCCGGAAGACTGATTTCAGAGGATCACAGAGTGAGTGAGACTATCGTCAACAGTAAAACTGAAGACAGCTGTCTCAATATTTTGGAGTGATGGGAATTAGAGGGACCAGTTTAAACAAGAATGATTTGTTTGTGTCAGCTGTGGGCTTCCCAATTTTGGGGATAACATTCTTGGTTCGTATTCCACCCTAGAAAATGACAATGAAATCCAATGAGTGCACTTTTGGATTCAGCACCGGGGGGAGTCAGTTAAACATGTTGATGAAGGAGCCTTCCTCTTGCTTCCAAAAAGGTACTGTTACTCCTTACTTACCTAGCTATCATTACCACTGACACACTAGCTAATTGTTAAATCTCTAGTAGCCTCCCAGTGGAGGGGTTAAAATATGGTAACACAGCAGCTCTTATTCCACCTCAATTCTTCAGTTTCCTTGTGTCCGCGTCAAAGAAAGTATTGGTATCAATCTGAGGTGACCCAGAACAAAGGCAAGGAGGACCTTGTAATGGCACTGCTCTTTGAGTCCAGTGTGCTCCTCGATACAGTGGACCGCCCAACAGTACTTCTAGGAATAGTTTGAAGGGAGGAGTATTTTAGGACAGGTATTATTTGCATTGCTCTCCTCTGATAGATTCTACCATCTTGATCCTTTTTGTTCTCAGTCTCCAAAACTGTGGACTACCTCAGTCACGCCTTGATACCAATGAATAGTTAACACGTGTATGCCGTTTGTCCAACGCTATTGTCCCCAGTAATAGGTAACACATGTATGCCGTTTGTCCCACAATGTTGTCCCCTTGTCCCATGCTCTGGCCCCTAGGAATAGGTAGCAGATGTATGCTGTTTGTACCATGCTCTGGTCCCGCAGGAATAGTTAATACATGTATGCTGTTTGTCCCACGTTACTGTCCCCAGGAATAGGTAATACATATATGCGGTTTGTCCCATGCTCTGGCCCTCAGGAATAGGTAGCAGATGTATGTTGTTTTGTACCATGCTTTGGTCCCGGGGAATAGGTAAAACATGGTTGCTGTTTGTCCCACACTATTGTCCCCAGGAATAGGTAACACATGTATGCCGTTTGTCTCACGCTGTTGTCCCCTTGTCCCATACCCCAGGAATAGGTAGCAGATGTATGCTGTTTGTTCCATGCTTTAGTCCCGGGGAATAGGTAATACATGTCTGCTGCTTGTCCCACACTATTGACCCCAGTAATAGGTAACACATGTATGCTGTTTGTCCCACACTACTGTCCCCAGGAATAGGCAACACATGTATGCCGTTTGTCCCACGCTGTTGGCCCCAGGAATAGGTCACACATGTATGCCGTTTGTCCCACACTATTGTCCCCAAGAATAGGTAATACATATATGCTGTTTGTCCCACAGTATTGTCCCCAGGAATTGGGAACACATGTATGCTGGTGTTCCCACGCTCTGGCTCCAGTAATAGGTAACAAACATATGCTCTTTACGTCACACTGTTTTCCATGCTCTGGCCGCAGGAAAAGGAAACACATGCATTTTGTTTGTGCCACACTATTGTCCCCAGGAATAGGGAACACATGTATGCTGTTTGTCCTCGGACTTATCCATGATTATCACCTGAGATATCACTCTTACAGTTGTTTTTTATTACTCTTATGTTTTGTACAGTGCTCAGAGTCAGAAACGATCTCCCATGTTTACAAATTAACATGATAAATAAAAATAAACATTGCTATGCATTAGTTCTAAATCACCGTTAATCAACTCTTTTTTTGTTTTGTATTTTCTTTTTTGCATCACCTTTAATCAACTCTTCAGCCATTCCCTAAACCCACAATGTTTGATGTCCAAGTCATGGATCAGACAAAAATCAGGAACCTTAACTGCGTTATGGGATATGAGATGTAATGTGGGTTCTGCACAAAAATGCTAGTGTTTGATTGCCACCGGCAATTCATGCCGGTGCCACATTTTCTTCTTTTATATTATGTTACTTGGCATTTATATAGCGCTCTATATATCATTGGTATGACCTCAAAGTGCTGGTAGGTTGAACGCCCACGGGAACCGTAGTTCTGGTCAGTAGAGAGAGATAGTGTCGTAGGGTGCGTGGGTGCACCAGATGTGTGCAGCTGGTGTAGTTGTTGGATGGTAGTTGCATCCTAGCGTTAGGTGTGATGCTGAAGATATCACTTGGATGTGTGCAGTCTGGAGGGTGGACACCCAGACTGGGCTCTGGCTGCGTTCGGCCTGAAGGACGCATATGTGAGCAACTAGGCCGGAATGTGCTCGGCTAGCTGCATTTTATTAGGGTGATGAGGTGTTCATGGGGTCGTATTCGTATGTGAACAGCTAGGACGAATTTATCAGGGGTATAGCTGTGTTCTAGTTGAATGCTGGTGTATAGTAGAGAGTAAGCATAGTGATGTGATATGATGGTTATCTTTAAAGCGCCCGAGGCCAGGCACGTGAACAGGATGGCAGGGAACACAGCGACACACGGACACATAGGGACAGGGGCTGGGCTTACAGTGACAGGAGGGGGGATACGGATATATAGCAACAGCATGGGAACAGGAAAGCAGGGTACACATTTCTATCTAGAAGCGACTCAGGCTAACGTTCACAATCCTGTCGGGGTCTGGCGCAGGCTAATGTCCACAATTCTAACTAAGTGCAGGATTGCTAACATTTACAATCAAGAGTGGGTCTGGGGCAGGCTAATGTTCACAATTCTGACTAAGTGCAGAAGTGGCATTGCTAACATTCAGAATCATGTCTGGGTCTGGCGCAAGCCAATGGTCACAATTCTAACTAAGTGTGGCATTGCTAACATTCACAATTCTATCTAGAAGTGACGCAGGACACTGTTTACAAATCTAACTAAGTGTGGTATTGCTAACACTCACAATCAAGTATGGGTCTGGGCAGGCTAATGTTCACAATTCCAACTAAGTGCGCCATTGCTAACACTCACAATCTAGTATGGGTCTGGGCAGGCTAATCTTCACAATACCAACTAAGTGCGCCAGTGCTAACATTCACAATTCTGTCAGGGTCTGGCGCTGGCTAATGTTCACAATTCTAACTAAGTATGGCCTTGTTAGCATTCACAAACCTGTCAGGGTCCAGCGCAGGCTTATATTCACAATTCCAACTAAGTGCGGCAGTGCTAACATTCACAATCCCGTCAGGGTCTGGCGCCGGCTAATGTTCACAATTCTAACTAAGTATAACCTTGCTAGCTTGCTACCATTCACAATCCTGTCTGGGTCCGGCACAGGCTAATGTTCACAATTCCAGCCAAGTGCGGCATTGCTAACATTCACAATCCTATCCACTAAGCGCAGTATTGCTGACATTCATAGTTCTGAGGTAAGGTAATGTTGTGTGGCAGGGATTTTCAGAGTAGAGTAATTGCTCTACTCTCCACCCATGCCACACTTACTGTTTGGGTTGCGGCTGGTTGACGGCAGATCGCTGACTTCACTGGCCTCCCTTGCCTCCCTTGCGGATACCTGCTGACGCTCTCTGGAGCCGCCTCTGTTGGAGTCACCCTTTGCATTGGAGCTGCCAGGCAGAGGGATGCCCTGGGGAGGTCGGTTAAGACCATCAATAGCACCAATTACGGTGCTCGGGAGGGCTCGGGAGGCGGGAGCAGGGATAAGGAAGCGGGATGGGGCCAGATGAAGCGAGGCAGCGAACGGGGCAGGGAGCACCATTTTTTCAAAAAAGGGCTGATAACCAGGTCCCAGGAGGGTCCTCCTGGGGGAGGGCTCCACTCACCTGCATCTCCTGGATGATACAACGGAGTGCACGGTGCACGGTGGGTCAGTGGGCCTAGGCAATGTTTTTGATTCAATCAATCACAGGGCAGGGGAGGGCTCGGGAGGCGGGAGCAGGGATAAGGAAGCGGGATGGGTCCAGAGGAAGCGAGGCGGCGAACAGGGCAGGGGTACACAATTTTTTCAAAAAAGGGCTGCTAACCAGGTCCCAAGAGGGTCCTGGGGGGGTTCCACTCAACTGCATCTCCTGGATGATACAATGGAATGCACGGTGCGCCGTGGGTCCGTGGGCCTAGGCAATGGGTTTGATTCAACCAATCATGGGGCGGGGGAGGGCTCGGGAGGCGGGAGCAGGTATAAGGAAGCGGGATGGGGCCAGAGGAAGAGAGGCAGCGAACAGGGCAGGGGGACACCATTTTTTCAAAAAAGGGCTGGTAACCAAGTCCCAGGAGGGTCCTAGGGGGCTCCACTTACCTGCATCTCCTAGATGATACAACAGAGTGCACGGTGCGCCGTGGGTCAGTGGGCCTTGGCAATGTGTTCGATTCAACCAATCATGGGGCAGGGGAGGGCTCGGGAGGCGGGAGCAGGGATAAGGAAGCGGGATGGGCCGCAGGAAGGGAGGCGGCGAACGGGGTAGAGGGACACCATTTTTTCAAAAGGCTGCTAACCAGGTCCCAGGAGGGTCCTTGGGGGAATGGGGGCTCCACTCACCTGCATCTCCTGGATGATACAACGGGGGTGCATCCCCTGTACCTCCGTTACCCACTACCTACTCCCTCAATCAAAAACTCCTCCCACTTCCCCCCATGTAGAAGGGTGGGAAGGAATATTGCCAGCAGCATTTTTATAGGCACATTCCAATGCCAGGATTTTTACCTAATTCGATCTGTTGCGCTTTAAATGGCAGCCCTTTGGATAAATCCCCTTTCAATAGTCTCTCATTTCATCCAGATATCGAAGTCATATGCTCGAGATGCTAACTGGTACCATCATAAAGCTCCCTTTGTAAGATTGATATCTTCTATATGAGGGACTCCCAAAAAAGCTCAACAAGAGGCAAACGAGATGTGGCATACATTCATAGGGGCGGGAGTGGCGAAAACCATGAGCGATCCTCAACACGCTGTTATCTAAAAACGTCTTTTACTAGAAGCTTCTAAACAAGATCCTTCTGTTCATACTCCCTCCTCCCCCTAAAACCACCCTGTAGCGCTGGGCACCATAATCAACTCCCACCTCAATGATGGCGACGCCCTCGCTCTATCCTGGATAACTGGACTACCAAATTAAAAAACTCCAAAAGTTCAGATTGCCGCAATCTGCCTGGTTGTGGGCTTAACAAATACCAATCTGTGCTGTCACCCTTCAGAATCCTCCATGGGCGTCCGATCCAGTCCAGGGATCCAATGAAAAGTCCAATGTTTCATCTACAAATCTCTGCAAGGACCTGCATCGAATTACATACACTCTCAATTCTTGAGCTACCTCTCCTCACGTCCGCTGAGATAAGAGGACTCCAACGTCCTGTCCGTCCCACTTACGACATTCGGAAACAGAGGCAGTTAACCGGTGCTTCTCAATCCTTGGAGCATCTCTATGGAGCTCTCTCCCGCTGGCCTTGAGATCTTCTCCACTTGTTCTAAATGCCCCCCATTTCCTGGCCCCTCATTCCTTTCTGCTTCTACGTTCAGTCCCGGATGAGATGGTGTCTAGAAATAATTCCGTTTTTGGTGAGGGCTGTATAAAAGAATACACCCAAACTGAATTAAACACAAACTGAGCCCAAGGCTGCTAACAAAAGCCCTGAAGCAAGTAACAAAACATGTCTTTCCTGTGGTCAATTATGTACCCAAATTTGGACTTTAATGCTGCATGGTGTGTGATGTTTTATGCATATGGGTTAGTTTGTTGTATGATCATCATTAAATCTGGAATATGTATTTATGCCATAGTCCTGCACCCAGTCAACCTAGGTCCCCCATCCTAGTTTACCTCCAAAAGATCAAAGCTCTCCTGAGAGCGCCCCTAGGTAGGCTCTGTCTGGAGGTCTAGGGCTGTTCATTCTCCTTCGAATATCTATGTGGAGTAACTGTGCCAATCTTCTCCCATTGGGACTTGATCCATACTCCAAGCTCAGAACATGTGCTCTTCAACTGCAGTCGGAGGAACAGGAAACTCTCTCCCCGCAAACCTGTTGCATGTTGATTCCGGACAATGTCCACCTGGCCAGGACTCTGGCATCTCTATTCCTCCTCCTACTCTTCTAGCATCACCCCTCTTCTGCATGATGGTCATGGCTTTTGAGTTATGGAGTCAGGTAATAGCAACCTGAGCTTCTGAGATCATACCCTGAGAACAACACATGTGCCTCTGTTCCTCTTTTTTATTTAGTAGAGTAAAATATCCTTTGCTGCCTGAGACCAGTCTAGGCCGGTGGCTGTGACATTCCAGGTGACCCATGTCGACTCTGAGTCACTTCTCCATCCTGGGTTTTGTTTCACTCCTTGAGGTCTCATAGAGATCGCCAGTCCTTTTCTTCTGAGTTGGAAGATCAGGCAAGGGTACGCAAGAAATTGATGGTTTCCTCCTACCTGTGGTCCTTACCATGCCTGTTGGGTAGCACAGGATCCCTACAGAAGATCTTGATCTGCAGCGCGTTGTACAGTGTCTGCTCCTTGAGGTTACTGTCTTCCACGTGAGCAATGCAACATTTGCATCTGAGGTAACACCTGGTTGCTTGACACATAGATTGGCTCGACATGGCCCGGGACTTGCTTGATCCTGGTAGGCACTCGTTATCTCTTTTGTCTCTTGTTGCAGCATCTGATCCGAGGTGTTGGCTCCACTTGTCAGTTGTTCTTAGTAGGCATTCAACTGTCTTATTATTTCCCTCTGTCACAGATCAAAGGTGGCTCCGGGAATACCCGCGCTCCATGACTAGAAAATTGAGGATACACTCAAATACAATTGCTTGATCAGTCTAGGCTAGCAAGACAGAACACAACAACCCCCGCCGCAACAGAGTGTTCAATGTGAAATGTGCTGTGTCCTTCATCAAAGGCAACACAAAAAACAAACAAGTCACTGACTTCTTATTGTGCCAAACAATCCCCATGAATTAATGCATAAACTACAACAGGATCATACAATCACTGCTCAGTCTTCAACTGGATGAATGCCAACAACCTGAAAATCAACCCAGGAAAGACCGAAATCATGATCATATCCAAAGACCAAGGGAATGAAATCACCATCCCATGGCCAACGGAAATGGGAACCGCACCAACACCATCTAAGGTAGTAAAGAATCTGGGAGCTCTGATGGACAACACCCTAACCTTAGAACCACAAATAAACGCAAAAGTGAAGAAATGTTTCTTCCTCCTCCACACAGCAAGAAGAATCCTACCCTTCCTCTCCTTCACGCACAACACACTCACCATCGTCGCCCTCATCATGTCAAGAATCGACTATGCAAACAGCCTCTACCTCGGAATACCTCCTGAAAAAACTACAACGAATCCAAAATGCGGCAGCCAACTACTCCTCAAACTATCCAGAAGAGACCACATCACTCCTGCCCTAAAAACACTACACTGGCTCCCAGTAAACAACGCATCAGCTTCAAAACCATGTGCATAACGCACAGGGCAATTAGAGGACATGGAGCAGAATTCCTTCAAAAGAAAATAACAGTCTACAAACCAAAGAGGACCCTCCGATCCAGCAACGAAATCCGCCTGGAACTAAAACCATACCTTAAGAAAAAACTTGGAGGCACCTCCTTTTACCACTTAGCCACAAAAACCTGAAACAACATCCCAAAAGAGATAAGAAACACGGAGGACCACCACAAATTCAGAAAATTACTAAAAACCTGGCTCTTCAAGACCACAGACTCAAACTAATAACCGAAACAACAGTGAAAAAGGATGACTAAACTGAAAAGGGTACTGACGGCCCCAGAACCGACAGGGAAGCTCCCGCAGTACCAGACGGATGACACCAGATAGACTGAAACACAGGTGACACCCATGGAGACGGAGTCAACTACCCCAGACAATCCCACCAACAACCTCCGCCCCCCTTAGTTGCCACCAGGTACCAAGTGTCAATTGATCTGTCGAGACACTGACAATCACCACACTTGCTGAGTAGTGGACATTGGCAGGTGCTCTAACCACAGAAGTAGGAAGGAGGACAGGTGGGGGTTGTGAAGAAGGCGGGTTGAGGTGGGGGACAGATGTGAAAGGGACACTAAACGCAAGATGGGCCCAGATCAGATCAGTGGTGCATCATGAGAGAATACACAAGCCCAGCGCCTGTACTCAGGATAGAGATGCCAACTAACCAATTCCACTAACAATTTCCCTCCTCTGCACACACCTCTCAAACTCCAAACAAACACAACCACAAACCTACAGCACAACAAACCGCACAAACTTCACTACATTGCAACAACACAAAAAACAAAAAACACACATAGACTTCCACAACAGCACAAGGCGACTATCAGCCGCAAACACCCTAGGCCCTGCCAATGGACCCACTGGGCTGAGGCCGCCAACAGCACATCACTGCTCTCTTTCACTGTTCCTGCTTTCCCCCACTAGCTCACCCTCACTTCCTCTTTCAGAGCCGCCAGTGCGCCAGGGGACCACTCCGGTAGTGATAGTGCGCGGTACAAATGTCCTTTAACATTAACATTAACATTAGAAAATAATGAATGCGAAAAAACGTCACCAAAATTAGATTTGGTGAGTGTGTTAGAGTATTCATATAAGGAGACAACTGGGGACGATGCGGGGGCCTCCCCCCACATATAATTGCACAAAAAGAAAAAATAATCAACATTTTCAAATTTGGTATTTGAAATTCACAGGGATCACACAGATCTGCAACACTCACACCATTTCTACACCTCTGGAAGACTTGCATGTGCATACAGAACCCCTACAAGTGTCTAGTGGCCAATTGCACAGTGGTCTGGTGAGCATGGTGTTCTCTAAGAGGCCATTGTAAACCAGCTGTTACACAATCCGGTGTCAATCATATATGTAATAACTATAACTGAGTAATCACTTCATTCTGTAACCCACATTCCTGGCCTTCCAGTACCGGCTACTTCCGTTTATTTTACTGGAATTAAGGTATCCCCACACTTTCGGCCTCTACCCAAGCATGGTGCTCGGGCACTAGGAGACATGCTCTCTGCCACCCAGGAAGCGAGTCACTGCCTCTTTCTGAAAGGACACCTGGGAGAACCATGAGGATTATGACAGCAAAGGTTATATCATAGTAATATGGAGTAGGAGGAAAGTGTGTGTATAAGTGTAGTCTTTCCCGGGCATGGTCACAGGCCACGCCCTCAGACTGCCGTTACTGCATGGAGGAACTGCACCTGAGCATGTCCACAAGTCATGCCCAGTGTTCAGTTCACACAGAATTAGGATAAGTCTGACCTCGCTGTCTGCGGCTGTCCGCGGAAGTGTGCAGCCCAACGCCGATATTTCGACTCCATCGGTGTGTCTGTTTACTGAGTGTTCAGATGCAGCGCTCAGCAGCTTTACTGGCTCTTCTGTTACCGGCACATCCATCAGTTTCACTTGATGGTTACCATTTCAGTTCCATTCTTGTGCTTGGTTTCTTGTTTCTCCTCTCTACAATTTCTGTTGTTTCTCTCCATACGGATCTCATGCCGCCTGCATGTCTTCCAGCTAATCTACAATCTATTTCTTCCCGGAACTATGCTAACCTTATCTGTCCCCCACTACACTTCTAATATTACCTCCAACGATCTGGGTCGATGGAATGCTATATCGCTATGTAATAAATCCACCTCTGTTCTAGATCTATTTCTACGACTGAATTGTTACGCTCAACTTGTATCCACAGGGACACCACCCAGCTGGGTTACTCGCTGGTATGCTTCTCAGCTTTGCCCTGATGTGGTCTGCAGGGAAGGTTCTGCCTGAAAATACAGGAGGACTGTGTTCAAGACTGACTGACTGGGGTAACTATCCTCCCTCCACCCCTGTATGCTTTCAGTCCCTCTGGCGCTCTCTCCTCACCTTGTGGTAGAATTAGGCGTGCTCTCCGTCCTGCATTCTTTGCAGGGGCGCGTTGTCTTTCATGGGCGAGTGCGGTCCAGTTACTTCACTGACACCGGCCCGTTTGATATTGTTCAGGTAGGTCTTTTTGCTGTTCTTTAGTTTTGTTGCAATCCTGCATGCCTTTCTTTGTTTAAAATGTCTTTTTTTTCTCCCTTAGGTATGCGGAGCTTCAGCGTGGCGAACTGTCTTGGTTGAGCCCCTCTGGTAAATGATGGCACATTAAGAGCGCTATGATGCGGTAAGTAAGCGCTATGCGCAGCGCTGTGAAGTCTTGCCTTTGCTAACCCGTGTTTTCCTTTCTTGTAGGTTGCGGTGTTCTTCAGCGCGAGTGGAATGTCTGGAGTGGTGCCAGCCGAGAGGCGACCAGCCAAGTAAGCCTTTTGAGCAGTTCGTAATTTGTAAATGTCTCTACATCTTTCTTTAATGTTGCCTCTATCTTCCTCTTTCAAGTCGTTCTATCCGGGAGGCGTACAGATTCGAGGAAGCTGTTCTCAGTAGCTGCGAGTGTTTAAAGATGAAGACTGCAGGTAAGATGCTGCTGCTAATGATGTTCCTTTTGTCTCCTTGCAGGTTCTGCTTCTCCGAGGTTTGAGGGAATAGCTGGACACAGTGAGCGTCACGTTCAAGCTGAAAAGTAACCAGTGTTCGAAGTGAGCGGGAGCGGTCAGGAGCAGTACTCTTCTACTTTTTTAAATTACGTTTTACAGCTCCTATACTTTTACTTTAAAAAGAAACCGTTCCGGAATTATTTTGTTTTAAAATAAAAGTGTAGGAAGACGTTGCAGCTTGGTCTTTCAGTGCATTGCACTGCACATTCCCTTAAACAGCAGGTGCAAGTGTTTGGGGGTTTGTATTGTGTGTGGGAGAGGGCGTGGTGATGGGGTTTGTGGGGAGCGGGGGCAGGCCAGCAGGGAACATAGTTCCACTACTTCTTTTGGTACACTTCGACCACTGAAAGTAACACGAAGCATGTTCTGCAGTCAGGGTGTGGTTTATATAGCCCAGGTAAAGTAGTACCAGGGAAAGTAGTTCCAGGCCTGCCACACCCAAAACACTAGACCGCATAGCTTGGTTCTTAGGAACCAAGCTATGTGGATGCCTCCATGTTGGCTGACAATACAATAAAGTAGTTCCCAAGCACATTGTTGTTCATGGTGTATGAGCCTGGTGCCATAGGCGCCAGGACTTGCCCCATGAGGGCTTTTGAAGAGGATGCAGTCTCTAGAGGCCTGAGTCCTGACTCCACCTGGCCAATGGGTTTGCCAGAGGGGGTTTTGGGCGAGAGTCCTGACAGCACTCCCCCCTAAGGCCCCTCCCATGGTGTTCCTTCTGTCTGGCCCAGGTTTGGTTGGGAAGTTCCGATGGTATTTCCTGATTAGACGTGGTGCGTGGATATTCTAACTGTGCTCCAAAGATCTATCTTGTGGTCCAAATCCTTTCCAATCGACGAGATAATATAGCTTGGTCCTAGAGTATTTAGAGTCCAAGATATCTTTGACTTCGAATTCTGGTTCTCCGTCAACAAGTATGGGCTTAGGTGGTGTCCCAATCCGTGTGCCGGGTTGCATTGGTTTCAGGAGGGACACATGGAATACCGGGTGGATGTGTAGATTAGGTGGTAAATCCAGTTTCACGGCTGCTGGGTTGATTATTGCCTTAATGGTGTAGGGTCCTAAGAATCTGGGATGAAAGGTCTGGGTTCCCTTGATGGGTACAAATTTAGCGGCTAACCAAACTTTGTCTCTTACTTGATAATCAGGGGCCTTTTTCCGGTGTTGGTCGGCAAATCTCTTTTGTTTTTCTTTGGCATGAATAAGGGGTTCCTTTGCCCTTTTGAAAGCCTGAGTAATGGTTGTGTGTAGGGTCTTTACCGCTGGCATTTCCAAGCTGGCTGGAAGGTCTAGTTCAGAGATACGTGGATGTCTGCCATGAAGGGTATAGAAGGGCGTTTGTCCCATGCTTGAATGCAAAGAATTGTTATATGCATATTTGGGTATCCATAGTAGGTCTTTCCAATTCCTTTGTTCGTGTTGCAGCATGCACTGTAAATATTGCTCGAGTGTCTGATTGGTTCTCTCGGTTTGGCCGTCCGTTTGGGGATGGTGTGTAACATTTCGGGCCCGCGCTGTAGGCGCATGGCCCGTTTAAATACATTCAGACGGTTTGCGTTTCCATTCCTCCAACGTTGGAGGTTGCCGTGGAGACGCAGGGCTCGCCTCTCTCACCTCGGATCCGAGTCACGTGGAAGTCAGCTGACGGCGACACCGATACCACGCCCCTCCCCAGCAAGGCATTCATAAACGCCAACCGCGCATCAGAACGCTGCTTCTAATTAGCGTTCCTCACTTTTTCTAAATACAAAACTTGATTCCTGTTACCAGACTTCGGACCTCGACCCGACCTTGCTGTTTGTCGAACTGGTTCCGGTTTCCATACCGGCCTTTTGGAGGTAATTCCTCCTTAAAGTCTTCCCTGCCTACTGCAGCGTCCTGGACTTTCCTTTTTTGCTTGCTGCCTCTTCCGCTGTTAATATTCCATTCGGAGCTTCATTCATTCTCTCCTCCAACGGCAACAGGCAACCTAACATCACCTCCAATACTTCTCTCCTGGAATTCTTGACACAGCCCTATCAGCCTCAAGAAATCAACCCACCTGTTTCCAAGTGGACCTATTTGATCTCATTGCCTAGTAGTGACTCTTTCTATGTGGAACTGTACACCTTGGAACCCTTGTGCACTGTGGACGCTATCCTGTTGTTAGTGCACCATCCCGGCCGTTTTTGATCAGGGCCTTTGTGATGAATTGAAAGATACTCTATCCACTGTACCTATTGTGCCAACTATGTTCGGGGAACTACTGTACATGGTACTTCAGATTGATGCCCGTAGGGCTGAGCGGAAGGGTGAGAAACGTGCCAACATCCTTCCTCTGCTTCCAGAAGCCCCTACGGCAGTCGTCCCTGTACCTGAGCCTATGCAAATAGGAGCCGTTAGAGGACCTCTAACTCCGACACAACGGGAATACCGCCGTAGTCACAATCTTTGTATGTATTGTGGGTCTTCTGAGCATCTTCTTCCTGATTGCACCAAAAAAAACCAAGAAGAAGACGAGAAACGCAAGACCCCGACAGTAGACAGAGTCCATACGTCAGGAAGGCTTGCTTTGGACTCTTTGGACTCTCGCATTCACAAGCAGACAGCGCTAATTTATCTATCTGTTACATTTACAGCAGCTAATGGTCTTTCATTCCCGGTGTTGGTGGTCATCGACTTGGGTGCCAATGGAAACTATATCGACCAACATTTTGCCATTAGTTCAGGGATCGAGCTGTTCGAAAGGTTACAACCCGAATCCGTCAGTGCGGTGGACGGTTCTGCTTTGGTATCCGGTCTAGTCACTCAACAGACCGTTCCTATTTCCATGTAAAAGTTGGAGGGACATTCCAAAGACATTGTTTTTGACGCTATCATGGCCCCTGCATACAAAGTGATACTTTCCATTCCATGGCTTCGGCTACATAACTCTGCTATAGACTGGGCTTTGGGTTTAATCCAGCTTCCTTCCTTGTTCTGCAACAGTACGTGTCTTTCTACTCTTGGGATCGCTTCTGGGGTCCCTAGTCAAGCCTTATCTACCATACCTGCATGCATCGGGGCAGTCACACACGTCCCAACTCCGGCTGTCCCCACCGAATATGCCAAGTACCTTGATGTATTTGATAAAGGGAAAGCTGAGTCGCTACCCCCCCACCGAATATACGACTGCCCTATTGATCTCATCCCTGGGGCTAAAATTCCATCTGGTCATGTTTATTCTTTAACTTTGAAGGAAGACCAAGTATTAAAGGATTATCTGGATAAGTCCCTTGCTATGGGGTTCATTCGCCTCTCCAAATAACCAGCCGCCTCTCCATTATTCTTTGTGCCCAAAAAAGAGGGCGATCTATGTCCTTGCATCGATTACCGAGCCCTGAACGAAGTGACTGTCAAGAACCAGTACCCGCTACCCCTGATTTCAGTCTTGGTTGACCAGTTGGGTATTTCCAAAATCTTCTCTAAGCTTGACTTGCGTGGTGCATACAATCTTGTTCGTATTCGAAGCGGAGATGAATGGAAAACGGCATTCAAGACATGTTTTGGTCTCTATGAATATCTGGTCATGCCGTTCGGCCTCTGCAATGCCCCTGCCACCTTTCAGGCGTTCATGAACAACGTATTTCATGACATCCAAGACTAATACGTCGTAATTTATCTTGATGATATCCTCATCTATTCAAAGTCCTTGCAGGAACATGTACAACACGTGTCTAATGTTCTACAAAGGTTGAAAGACAATCATCTGTACATAAAGGCCGAAAAGTGTGTTTTTCATGCCACAGAAGTGGAATTCCTGGGCTTTGACATCACTATCAGGGAATTCGGATGAGTTCCTCCAAGGTGAAGGCAGTGTTAAAATGGCCCATTCCTAAGACGGTGAAAGTGTTACAATCCTTCCTAGGGTTTGCTAATTTTTATCGCCGTTTTATCCAATCCTTTTCGGCCATATCAGCACCACATATTGCTCTTACCAGTTCTAAAGCAGCATTCTTGTGGACTCCTGCAGCTCAAACGGCTTTTGATCAGTTAAAAGAGGCTTTTACTACGGCTCTGGTTTTGCAGCATCCCAATCCTGATCTGCCCTTCTTAGTGGAAGCTGATGCCTCGGGTTACGCTATTGGAGCAGTTCTGTCCCAGTCTTGTCCACAATCAGGGGAGACTCAACCGGTTGCTTTTTACTCCCGCAAACTATCCAATTATGAGAGAAACTATTCCATCACGGAACGGGAACTTTTGGCCATTAAGGACGCCTTCATGGAATGGAGACACCATCTTCTGGGGGCCAGACATGTAGTCACCGTCTATTCCGATCACAGAAGTCTCCTTGCTTTCAAATCCATGAAGTGTCTTACTGCTCGCCAAGCCCGTTGGCATTTGTTCTTTTCACAGTTTCAATTCATTGGGCCTCATTACAACCCAGGCGTTAAGGGTATAACGGCGCCGTCGGCGCCGTTAACCCTTAACGCCTGATTACCATTTTAACGTCTGCTTTTAGCAGGCGTTAAAATGCAAGGCGCTAACCCGCCTTGGTGCTAATTACGGCACCGTAATTTACAGTGCCGTAATTAGCGCCTTCCCCACTCCCATTATGCCCTATGGGGCAAAAATGGGAATGGGGAAGGGTAAATGGGGAATGGGGATTTACCGCCCCACTCACCTTGGAATGGGGCGGTAAATCCGTCATCCACCATGGTGTAAACAGAGTTTACACCATGGTGGTAAAGTAGGGAACTTACCGCCTGGGTTGTAATGAGGCCCATTATCACGTACCGACCGGCACGTTTGCAAGTCCCTGCAGATGCATTGTCAAGGCAGACCGATATGGTCCAATCCCAAGTAAAGAATCCTGTTGCTCTTCTACCTGAAAACGCCATTGGTGGCTGTTCTGTGCAACCTTCATTGCGTTCCATTATTGAGGACTGGGTATTATCAAGTCCAGCAGAACTGGATTCTTTTAACCTCGTCATCCAAGATGGTTTACCCTTTATTCAAGGTTGTGTCTTTGTACCGCCAGGCCAGGCACGCTTGCACGCCTTACAATGGGCCCACGACTCTGTTGTCGCGGCACATCCCGGTCATCAGAAGACATTAGACTCACTCCGGCGTTGGTCTTGGTGGCCGTCGATGTCCCGGGATGTTATGGACTACCTGTCAACCTGTGCTGTATGGGTCTTCTGCAACCCCTTCCTGTTCCGTATAAGCCATGGCAGATGTTGTCGATGGATTTTGTGGTGGAGCTTCCTTCTGTTGACGGATTCGACACCATACTGGTTGTCATCGATTACTTTACCAAGTATGCCGTTTTTGTTCCATGTTCTGGACTTCCGTCAGCTCCTGCTTTGGCCACACTCTTTTCCGCTCATGTATTTAGATGTTTCGGTCTCCCATCTATTATTGTAACTGACAGAGTTTCGCAGTTTACTTCAAGGTTTTGGAAGGCTCTTACCTCGTCTCTTAATATCGTGGATCGGTTTTCTTCCACCTTCCATCCACAGACGGATGGTCAGACGGAACGTCTGAATTCAACCATGGAGCAGTACTTACTGTGCCTATTTCTGCAGTTTCAGTGCACGTGGCTATCCGCCTTACCTCAAGCAGAATTTGCTTATAACAACTCCCTGCACTCAGCTGCGGGTTCTTCTCCATTTTTTGCTTTACATGGGTTTCATCCTCGCTCTTTGCCACTCGAACCGTCCTTGCCTTCCGGCAATCCGGCTGCTTTTGCATGCATCCGGGATATGGATCAGTTGCATCGAGATGTTCGTCTGCACCTTCTACGCGCCCAACCCAGGGCTAAGAAATACGCTGATGCCTGTCAATCCTCGGTCCATACTTACTTGCCCGGTATGAAGGTTTGGTTTTCCACACAGAATTTGAAAATTCCTGGAAAGAAACTATTAATGCCTAGGTTTGTGGGTCCTTACCTTGTTGCTTCTGTGATCAATCCAGTGGCGGTCCGCCTAACTTTGCCCCCCTCTTGGCGGATACACCCGGTCTTTCATGTTTCACTGTTGAAGCCTTGCCATGCTGCTACCCGGCTGTTGCATAGACCGGATCCTATTTTGGTTGATGGAGAGGAGGAATTTGAGGTTTCTGCTATTCTTGACATCCTGTTGTCCAGGGGCAAGCCATTTTATTTGGTGGATTGGAAGGGTTACGGGCCTGAGGACCAGACCTGGGAACCTTTGGATCATATTCATTTGCCAGATTTATTGCGATCCTTTCATGTTGCCAGGGGGTCGCCCTGGCCTTTGGGGGCGGATGCTGTAACATTTCGGGCCCCGCGCTGTAGGCGCACGGCCCGTTTAAATACATTCAGACGGTTTGTGTCTCCATTCCTCCAACGTTGGAGGTTGCCGTGGAGACGTGGGTCTCGCCTCTCTCACCTCGGCTCCGAATCACGTGGAAGTCAGCTGACGGCGACACACCGAGGCCGCGCCCCCCCAGCAAGGCATTCATAAACACCAACCGCACATCAGAACGCTGCTTCTAATTAGCGTTCCTCACTTTTTCTAAATACAAAACTTGATTCCTGTTACCAGACTTCGGACCTCGACCTGACCTTGCTGTTTGTCTACTCCCTTGGATTTGTCGAACTGGTTCCGGTTTCCGTACCGGTCTTTTGGAGGTAATTCCTCCTTAAAGTCTTCCCTGCCTAGTGAAGAGTCCTGGACTCTCCTTTTTTGCTTGCTGCCTCTTCCGCTGTTAATATTCCATTCAGAGCTTCATTCATTCTCTCCTCCAGCGGCAACAGGCAACCTAACATCACCTCCAATACTTCTCTCCTGGAATTCTTGACACAGCCCTGTCAGCCTCAAGAAATCAACCCGCCTGTTTCCAAGTGGACCTTTTTGATCTCATCGCCTAGTAGTGACTCTTTCTACGTGGAACTGTACGCCTTGGAACCCTTGTGCACTGTGGACGCTATCCTGTTGTTAGTGCACCATCCCGGCTCTAGTCTGCGTTCCGCTTGTCGTCCGGGATACTTCCCGCTACTAACCTTCCTATTTGTTATTTTCTCCTGTCGTTGTTTCGCAACCTCTTTGCCCTTCCTGCCTCACCAAGGGTAAGAACTTGACAGGGTACTTATATAGGCATTATCCTATCACCTAAGGGGTTAACTGGTTCCTTCTTGTTTTATCTCCTTCCGTTCCAGTTGTTGCCTATTTGGTAGAGATCCATTCCTATTGAATCCCAAGTTCTGTCTAGGGGAATACAGGTAGATTAACTTACTACCCCCATTTGTTCTGAAGGTAGTCCCTTTTCATCTGACTAACCTGTTGTTGTTGTTTTTTCCTTACAGTCTTGGCGTAGCGGTGTAGGTATCTCCGCTCTTTTGAGTAAACCACCATTCTGTCTGTCATCCTACACAGCAGAAGGGTATATTGCTAAAAAGAGTTCCTCAAGTTGAGGTGGCCTGGTTCTGGGTGTATTCCCTTTTGGGAAAAACACCACAGCTTGGGCTGAACTATTATCCGGAGCAGCTCCCTTTCATCTGTGCTATGAGGTTGAGCAACGCCCCGGCCTGTTCAGCTATCGGTGAGTTACATGGTGACTGGCAGATAGCCGAACGTCGATCTGCGCCATTGCACAGCATTTTTCAAGAATTTTGAAACAAACTGGCTGCCTCAATCAGAGACCAGAACCGATGGGAAGCCATGTAGCTTACCCATGCCCTCCAGGAACACTTTTGCTAAAGTGGCTGCGTCTGGGAGGCCTTTGAGAGGAATAAAATGGGCCATCTTCGAGAATAAGTCCACAACTACAAGGATGGTGTTGAACCCTTGGCTTGGAGGTAGATCAGTTCTGAAGTCAAGGGAAAGGGTGTGCCATGGAACTGGAGGAATGTCCAATGGTTGTAGGAGACCAGATGGTTTTTGTTTCTGTGATTTATTTTGTGTGTAGACACCGCAGGACTGAATATACTGAATGATGTCCTTACGCCAGGTAGGCCACCAAAAGTTTTCTTTCAACTTAGCTAGGGTTTTGGCGATCCCAGGATGCCCTTCGATCAGTGAATCGTGATAGTTTGAAATAATATGTTGTTGTAATTCCTTCTTGTGTACATATAGGCGATCCCTAAAAAAGGGTAGGTGGTCCTTGATGGTATATTGTTCTCTTTTTGCCATGCGAGGTAGGCATCAGGATTCATTGTCCGTTGGATTTCTTTTGGTAATTCTGCTTGTGTTAAGGCTGTCGTGATACCCAAGAGTTTGTCTTCAGGTATAATAGGTACTGGGTCTGGAGTTGTATATACTATTTCATCTATGCCCATGCGAGATAAGGCATACTCCTTTCCGTTTCTGACTCCTGGTCGAAATGTGATTACATTATCATATTCGGCGAAGAAAAGGGCCCACCGTAATTGGCGCGAGGACTGGGCCTTGGCTGTTTTGAGATATTGCAGGTTTTGGTGGTCTTTGATGAGTGTAATGGTGTGTCTAGCCCCCAGAAGGTAGTGCCTCCAGGCTTTAAAGGCAGATTTGATAGCCAGGAGTTCCTTGTCCATGATGGCATAATTAATCTCTGGAGGTGAGAACTGTTCGACCAGAAGGCCACAGGATGTAGCTGGCCGGTTTCCGGGTCTCTCTGTGAAAGGACAGCCCCCATTGCGAGACTGGACGCATCAGTTTCAACGACATAAGGGAGGTTTGGACGAGGATGTTGCAGGATTGGAGCAAAGGTAAACCTTAGTTTAAGTTCCTGAAAGTCTTCTTCTGCGTCTTCGGTCCAAGCAAACTTTTTGACTTGATATTCAAGCAAGACGTGCTTAGTACGGAAGGCGGTTTTCCATTCATCTCCTTTTGTGATTTGGACCAGGTGGTGCGCTCCTCGAAGGTCCAATTTGGTATAAATCTGGGCATCTTTAACTTGGTCTAGCATCTCAGGGATAAGTGGCAAGGGGAAGCAGTTCTTCACGGTGATCTGGTTCAATGCGCGGTAGTCAATACAGTTTCTCAAGTATCCTTCCTTTTTCGGTACGTAGAACAATGGACTGGCTGCGGGGGACTTCGAAGGACGGATAAATCCGTTTGCAAGGTACTGGTCTAAATAGGATTTCAAATGAAGGTTTTCTGGTTCTGTGAGAGCGTAGATTCTGCCGCAAGGGATTTGTGCACCAGGAACAAGGTCGATCTGACAGTCATAGGGCATGTGCGGCAGCAATGTATTGGCTTGGTTCTTTCAGAAAACATCCTGGAAATCATGGTATTCACTTGGCAAGGTATTAGTTGCTCCCAGGGTTGATACTGTCGCTCCGGGAGTCATGGGGATACAGACGTCAGGTTTCTCCTCTTGGTACTAGCAGGCAGGGGAGCAGTCACCGGGGAAGGTTAATTTTCATGGCCGCCAGTCTATCAAGGGGTTGTGAGTAACCAACCATGGCATCCGTATTATTAGCCTGAACTGAGGTGCCTTGATGAGATCGAATTAAATAGACTACCGATGTCCGTCCTGACACAGCAAGGTTACCCTGGCTGTGCACTGGGTTACTGGTCCGGAAGCGATTTCTGTCCCGTCCACGGTGGTTACCTTGTCCATAGTTGGCTTAGAACACAAAGGAAGCCCCATCTCTGCTGCCAGTTCTTGATCAATATAATTTCCAACTGCTCCGCTATCGATGTATGCTTCAACGGCATGCATTCTTGACGACTGTTGGTGGTTAATTAAGATCACTGGTATTGCAAAGTGCGAGGTCAGCAACTCTTTCTTCTCACTCAACAAACTGACCTCTTTGTCGAGCTTGGTAGTTTCCCGATTCCTTAGCTTCATCCTTCTCTGTGGCCCCGACTGTTCTTCTTGGGGGTTTTACTGGACAGTCCTTCAGGAAATGTCCTGGTTTCCCACAATACAAACAAAGCTGTTATTGTCTTCTTTTGTCCCGCTCTTGTTTTGTTAATGGAGGCCGTATCCCTCCAATCTGCATGGGTTCTACAGCATTTTCAGGTACACGGGGTGTGTTTTCCCTTGGTCGAACATACACGGTCCGAGGGTCTCTGCCTTTCGGTCCTGCAACCGGTGGTCTAGCTGCACGACCAGATTTATGAATTCTGCACAGTCTCTTGGTGGATCAACCACCTGGGCCAAGACGTTGTTTAATTTGCCCTGTAAGCCTCGATGGAATAACTGGTTCTTTTGTTTTCTGGCCACCTAGCTTCGGCAACCAGTCTGCCGAAGGTAGCAATGCACGTTAACAAGTCCTGATTCCCCTGTCGGAGGGACAAGAGTTAATTGTCTACTGCTTGTTCCTAGGTATGGCGAGCAAAAAGTTTTTCCATTTCCCTCTGGAGCCCCCCAAAGTCATGTAATAGAGGATCATCATGGGCTACCAACGGCACCGACCAATCTGCTGCACTACCACTCAGGTATGATAAGACAAAAGCTACCCGAGCTTGGTCGTTTGGAAATGCTCCAGGCCTACAAAGAAAATGAAGGCGGCACTGACTGATGAATGCTGAATACTTCCGTGGGTCGCCTGAGAACCTTTCTGGTGGTGCCAGGGGCACTGTTCCAGGTAACGTGATCTGTACCGGAGTGGGTAGTATGGCAGGGTTTTGCATTGTTGGATTGCTTCCAGGTAGAGGCGTCTGTCCTGCCTGTGATTGCAAGTATTGCCTGCTAATCTCTTCAGTGCGTTCTTTGGTCACTATTAGGTCTCTCCAGAGGGCATTAGTCTCTTGTCGGGCAGAATGAACCTCAGCACAAAGCTCTCCTAGTAATTGGGCCAATTGGTCCATTTCTGATGTCTCCATGGTGGATTTGTTATGGTAGGCTTTGTGTTCTGTTGCGCTCACCTGGTATCCACAGGGACGCCACCCAGCTGGATTACTCGCTGGTATGCTTCTCAGCTTTGCCCTGATGTGGTCTGCGGGGAAGGTTCTGCCTGAAAATACAGGAGGACTGTGTTCAAGACTGACGACTGGGGTAAGTATCCTCCCTCCACCACCGTATGCTTTCAGTCCCTCTGGCGCCCTCTCCTCAACTTGTGGTAGAATTAGGCGTGCTCTCCGTCCTGCCTTCTTTGTAGGGGCGCGTTGTCTTTCATGGGCGAGTGCAGTCCAGTTACTTCACTGACGTCGGCCCGTTTGATATTGTTCAGGTAGGTCTTATTGCTGTTCTTTAGTTTTGTTGCAATCCTGCATGCCTTTCTTTGTTTAAAATGTCTCTTTTTTTCTCCCTTAGGTATGCAGAGCTTCAGCGCAGCGAACTGGCTTGGTTGAGCCCCGCTGGTAAATGATGGCGCAGTCCCCACCGCCCACCTGTGGAGCAGGAGCGCCAGGTCATGTCCCTGCAGGAGCAGAGGACCCACGGAGCACACCAGCTGCCCAGCAGTCCTAACCATGATTTCTGGTAAGCGCTGATGCCCTTCGCTTAACCCTGCAAAAATCATTTGCAAAGCGCTCACTTTTCACGAGACGAGCACGCATTGATCCCGGACCCTGTGAAAGGAAAATACATGCGCCTATACATCTAAAAGGCTATTCTAGCCCACCGCCGCCATCAAGGTACACGAGGTACCCAACATTCCAAGATTGCCGATTGCCCAATGCATCCAGCACCATCCACCTAGTCCAGGCCCCTGAAGCGAGCCGATAGGACATTGGCCCATAACCGCTCCCATTGGCCGCCGGCAGGCAAAGCCGGCCCACTCCCTCCAAGGCCCACCGGAGGCAAGGCCAGCTCCTGTTTTGAGCCTGTTTTGCCGTGGTTGCTGTCGCCGCTTGCCAGCTCCCCTGGCTCCTGCACTTGCCCACCGTCAACGTAACACCAACATCTTTATTTATGGCTCTCAATGCTCATCTGCTACCTAACCATCATCCTCGCATCCTCGTTAACACCGTTTATCAATACAGTAAAGTTAATCGTGCCTCCCCTATTGACTGCACGTGAGCCCTCTGCTGCCTGCTGCTTATTCCGTGCGCTCGCCATATTTTGTCGGCACTAGACTCTAAGTACATTGCAAACAAAATTAGCTGCAGGCACGCTATCCCGTGCCCCAAACTTGACACTAGCTGCTTTACCGTGCAACAGCTGCACCGCCGAACATTGCTGAAGTCTGTCTATGTGCTGCCCGAGATCTGCTCCGTTGCCATTAAGGCATACTTGCACGCACCACTGCTTTCTTCACGCAGCCTACCCTGTACTTATTGCTGCACCCTACCATGCACATCTCGCATATTCCGCTGTATTGCCGCAGGCATGACCTTTTGAATGTGCCTACTTGCTAGCCATTGTGCTGACCACTGCGCCTCACTTTGAATGTGCCTACTTGCTACTCATTGTACTGACCACTGCGCCCCACTTTGAATGTGCCTACTTGCTAGCCATTGTGCCTTAGTCTGCTGACCACTGCGCCTCACCTTGAATGTGCCTACTTGCTAGCCATTGTGCTGACCACTGCGCCTCACTTTGAATGTGCCTACTTGCTAGCCATTGTACTGACCACTGCGCCCCACTTTGAATGTGCCTACTTGCTAGCCATTGTGCCTTAGTCTGCTGACCACTGTGCCTCACTTTGAATGTGCCTACTTGCTAGCCATTGTGCTGACCACTGCGCCTCACTTTGAATGTGCCTACTTGCTAGCCATTGTACTGACCACTGCGCCTCACTTTGAATGTGCCTACTTGCTAGCCATTGTGCATTAGTCTGCTGACCACTGCGCCTCACTTTTGAATGTGCCCACTTGCCAGCCACTGTGCCCTAGTCTATTGACCACTGTGCCTGCCTATTGTACCTTATTCTGATCTTGACTACAAGCCTTCCTGCCTATCCCGACCCAGTCAGCTCCCGCTCCACCCCAAACTATTCTATTGCCATCTAGTCAACCTCACCCAACTACATCCAGGTCTCACACTGACCACCCATGGCAAACCTCTACTTAGTCACTCTCACCTTAACGGCCACACTCGCCTTGCTCCACCACAACAACACCACCTACCACAAACCCCGTCCACAATCACCCCAACCCAACATCCCTCATACACCTTGACTATGGTTTTTTTCGAGGCCCAACATATTGACCAGTCTAACGGCACCCTCAGCCCCATAGAATGGATCCGCCGATTTGCTGCTCCACCCACTCCTTGGACCCTTGCACATTGAAAGATAGAAACCTGAGACTCGGCTCTCGGCTCATAACCCCCAAGACTCTCGCCAAAAGACATTCCTCTCATCCCACGCTCAATCAAGCTAAAACCGCCTAAATTTTGACCATCACCCAAACAGCCCCCTTGAGAACCCCTGAACAGCCGTTGATCAAGGGCGCCCTCATCAATGCCCGCTCCCTGGTCGCCCTTGCGCTAGATATCGCAGACTTCATCTCTGCCAACAACCTGCACTTCCTGGCTATCACTGAAACCTGGCTGCACCAAGCAACAGACCCAGCTCTATCCCTCGCCATCCCAGATGGTTATTCAATACTAAGGAAAGACCAGGACATAGGTAAAGGAGGAGGAGTAGCCTTCATCGCCAAAACATCCCTTGGCCTTAGATTAACCCCACCGCCCAGCTTCCGCTCTGCAGAACTTCTGTCAGCCAAGCTCCAACTCTCTGCTACACAAACCGTACTAGTACACCTCCTCTACAGACCCCCAGGCCCCATCACCACATTTGAGGAAGAGATATCTGACCTCTTGACCACCAACACCAAAACAGGATCTCAAATTATCCTACTTGGCGACCTTAACCTCGGTCTCGGCGACCCAAACGATGCCAATGCGCTCTCCTTGGAAAGCACCATCACCCAACTAGGGATCAAGCTCAGAATCACAGACCCTACCCACAACAAAGGCAGGACCCTGGACTGGCTAGCGGATCTCAACTGCTCTACGACCATCACAAAAAATGAGCAAACTGCATGGTCTGACCACCATGCCATCTCCTTCTCCATCCAAGGGAAATCACAACCAAAAACGCCAACCATCATCCCTCAAACCCTCTCCAGAAATAACCGCAACCATCATCCCTCAAACCCTCTCCAGAAATAACCGCAACATCACCTTACAAAACCTCTGCCCACTTATAGACAACATCCTTACCCCCACAAACTACGTTAACCTAGATGCGGAGAAACTTGCTGACCTCTACAACAAAACATTAGAATCAGCAGTAGACACCATCGCTCCACACAAACTCACCAAAGCCAAACCGGCAGCCCACATGAACAAATGGTTCACACCAGAGCTAAAAATCCTCCGAAACTCCAAACGAGCCGCAGAAGCCACCTGGAGAAAAACACCCAACCTGTCCTACAAAACACAACTCTCGATAGCAGCCTCCACCTACAAAACCGCCATCCTCAAGGCCAAAAAAGAGACATATGACAACAGAATTGGGAGCGCCAAATCCAAAACAAAAGAGCTCTTCAATATCCTCAGGGAACTCGAATGCCCCCACACTGGCAGAAACCTGCGTGAAAGATACAGACTGGTGTGAGAGGATTCAAAAAGCCCTAGCAGAAAAAATCACCATGTTACAATCCAAAATCGAACAGAAAAAGCTTAGCCTATCCAAAAAAACAAACCATCCACCGTCCAACACTCCCAAAACTGACACTTGCCCACCCGTCTCCTTCTCACCAGTATCCACTAAAGAAGTAGAAAGCATCATTAAGGGCCTCAAACCCTCCAGATGCCAAGGGGACTCATGCCCAGCCCCCATCATCCAGGAAGGTGCCAACACTCTGGCCCCCTTCATAACAGCCCTTATCAATGCATCCTTCAAATCAAGTTCAGTGCCTAGCAGCCTCAAGGAGGCCTGGGTCATGCCACTACTAAAAAAAACGGATCTAGACCCCAATAACCCAACCAACTACAGGCCTATCACCACCGTTCCCTACATCCTAAAGATCTTAGACAGAGTGGCCTACCTGCAAATACAGAAGCACCTGGAAGACAACAACCTCCTGGGTCTCAGACAATCCGGCTTCAGGCCAAGGCACGGAACAGAGTCAGCCCTACTGGACCTAAAAATCCAGATGGACGAGGCAAAGGATAAGGGAACCTAGCCATTCTCCTACTGCTAGTTCTATCAGCAGCCTTCGACCTCGTCGACCATCAGATCCTCACGGAACATCTGATGACCTCAGCGGCCTTCTCTAACCAGGCGACTGCCTGGATCCAGTCCTTCCTAGCCAACCGAACCACCCGGGTTTTCTCCCAGGGGGCCTCAGCACTCCCTGTCCCCATCACCTGCGGCGTCCCTCAAGGCTTGTGCGTCTCGCCGACCCTATACAATATCTTCACTAAGCTATTGTTTGACCACCTAGATAACCTGGGTGTCACATACACAAACTATGCTGACGATACCCAGGTTCTCATCACCCTATCAGGGTGCTATTATGAGGACTCCACCAGAATCAACAACCTATATTTTGAGATCGAAGCCTGGATGGCAGAGCACGGTCTATGCCTCAATGACGAGAAAACTGAGCTCTTTCTTGTCGGCTCCCAACCACAGCTAAACAAACTAGACCCCCATTACGCGTCCACCAACATAGACGGTAACCTAATCACAGTAGCCAAAGAAATTAAAACCCTTGGGGTTTATCTAGACTCTACTCTCTCGCTCAAAAGACAGGTGAATGCCAAAGCCTCATCCACAGCTTACACAAATAAGCTTATCAACGCCTGCAAACCTTTCCTATCTCCTTCCAGCTGCATTACACTAGCCAGAGCGCTAGTCCTCTCAAAAATTGACTATTGTAACACACTCTTTCTCGGCACGTCAGAACGCAACCGGAACAAACTACAGGTGCTTCAAAATAATGCCCTCAGAGCCGCCCTCAGTATCCCCCGACACGCCCACATCTCCAGCATCAGGCAAGACACTCACTGGCTCCCTGTACGAGACAGAATCACTCTGAGATCCCTCGTCATCGTCCATAAATGCCGCTCCAATGACGCACCCAAATACTTGGCAGACAAGTTCCACAATCACACATCTACTAGACCAACTAGAACGCCATACTCACATTGCCTTTCCATTCCCAAATTCTCCCTAAAAAAAGCAGGTGGTGCCAGCTTCCCGGGCCTAGCTGCCAAACTATGGAACGCTATGCCTCTAACCCTTAGAGCAGAATCCTCCTTTTGGACTTTTAGAGCTAATACTAAAACATGGCTTGCCAACGAAAATTCTGCTTAATGTACTTCTTCTCCGCATGTCCTTGTCGACCATCTTGTAACCTGGTCTACTACACTTAATGTTGTTATTTCACAGTCTGTATTGTATATTTTTGCCATGTTGTAACTGTCTCTAAGTCTCCAGCGCCAGGTTACCCCAGGGTTCGGCGCGCGGTACAAATAAAGAAACTAAACTAAACTAAACTAAGAGCGCTATGATGTGGTAAGTAAGCGCTATGCGCAGCGCTGCAAAGTCTTGCCTTTGCTAACTTGTCTTTTCCTTCCTTGTAGGTCGCAGTGATCTTCAGCGCGAGTGGAATGTCCGGAGTGGTGCCAGCCGAGAGGCGACCAGCCAGTTAAGTCTTTTGAGCAGTTCGTAATTTGTAAATGTCTCTACAGCTTTCTTTAATGTTGCCTCTATCTTCCTCTTTCAGGTCGTTCTGTCCAGGAGGCGTGCAGATTCGAGGAAGCTGTCCTCAGTAGCTGCAAGTGTTTAAAGATGGAGACTGCAGGTAAGATGCTACTGCTAATGATGTTGCTTTTCTCTCCTTGCAGGTTCTGCTTCTCAGTGGTTTGAGGGAATAGCTGGACACGGTGAGCGTCACGTTGCAAGCTGCAAAGTAACACAAAGCATGTTCTGCAGTCAGGGTGTGGTTTATATAGCCCAGGTAAAGTAGTACCAGGGAAAGTAGTTCCAGGCCTGCCACACCCAAAACACTAGACCGCATAGCTTGGTTCTTAGGAACCAAGCTATGTGGATGCCTCCATGTTGGCTGACAATACAATAAAGTAGTTCCCAAGCACATTGTTGTTCATGGTGTACGAGCATGGCGCCATAGGCGCCAGGACTGGACCCATGAGGGCTTTTGAAGAGGATGCCAGGCTCTAGAGGCCCGAGTCCTGACTCCACCTGGCCAATGGGTTTGTCAGAGGGGGTTTTGGGCGAGGGTTGTGACATGAATTTACATTTCCTCTGTGTCACTGAAACCTGGATTCTATCTTTTAACACCATTATTCCTGCTTCTCTCTGTACTTCTCTCACTTCCTTCTGCCATACCGCACTCCTACCTGCTTGTGGCAGTGGCACTGGCATCTTATACCGCTCCTCATTCGTACTTATCCCTACCACTCTAACTCTTCCAGCCTTTACTTCATTTGAATTTTCATATACTGCTTTTTATAAGCCTTATCCTATTTCGTTTCTACTAATTTATCGCCCACCTGGGTCTGTTGGCTAATTTTATGATGACAGTGACACACTTCTCTCTTTTATTCTTCCTCTGCTATCCCTCTTATACTTCTAGGATACTTTAATCTCCATCTCTCTTCTATACAATCTACTGTTCCACTACTCACAATCCTTGATTCCTAGTTTCGTACTCCTCTCTCTACTCCTCCCACTCATATATCCTGCTCTTGTTCAGACCTTATCTTTACTTCCTCCCTCTCCACATCTTCTGTGTTGTCACTTCCTGTCTAGCTTTCTTTTCACCATCTTCTTTCCGTCTCAATCTTTCTAACGTCTTGTTCTTCAGCCTCTCCATCAAATTTCCAGTGAGACTTACTCAGTTTTAACACTCCTCTTTTTGATTCCTTATGCATTTCTGCTTTACCCTCCCATTTATCCTTTGGTACTTTGTCTGCTGATGTGGCAGCATCCATTCTTCTTTCGTTGCTTTCTTCCCCACTAGACACTCTCTACACTGCCTCTTTCCTTTATCCTTCTCGTAAACTCCCACAACATTGGCTCTCCTTTCATCTGTGTGCTATACAACGTGCTTTGCGTCGCCTTGAAAAACGTTGGCTCAAGTCTAAGACTGTGGGATACTACAGTTACTATTTATCCTACCACACTCTTTACTACAACTGTCTTCTCTCAGCTAAACATTCTTATTTTGCTGATCTTTTGCACAGAGAATCAACTAATCCTGTCATGAACCGCAGATTACGTCCATTTTGGACATCGTGGTCCCTGGCCCATAGAGGACTGAATTTCATCATCCTTCCAACATGGCCGCTTGGTGCGGAACGCAGCTTTCCAGCATTTACACGCTACTTTCAACTTCCTACAAAACAGTCACACCCCCGCGGCTCTGCGCGTCTCAACGCTACCGCTCTGTGTAGTCAGACGTGTGTCGTCAGAGTTCGCTCGGGGTTCCTTCTGAGTACAGTTTTCGATTCCTTGAATCCACCTCCTCTTCTATTCCCTTCCTCGAACTTACCCTCTCGGGTATTCCTTTTGGATCTTTTCCTGTGCTCGGGTCACGGCGTTCCGTGCCCCCGAGTTCAGACATTGTTTCCTTCCTGGTTCCCGGTCTTGGATACCTGAACTCTACTTGGCGTTGGACTGCTATCCTCATGCTGGAATCCGAAGACCTGCACACAGGCCTGTACAAATCTCAGACTGTGTGAAAGAAAACATCCAAGAAAGTCGCAAGCAAGGAGAAACAGGTGAGAAGGGGGGAGACTTTTGACAGATTGAGACGCCTTAAAACCAATACAAATTCAGAGATGGAAGCTGTGGTTCAAGACCTCATGCAAGGTATGCAGGAATTAACCACTAAAGTCCAGAACCTTAAGGCAGAGACGCTGCTTTAAAGCAGCTAGTCTTGTCTCGTGCCTCTGCTGCCAAAGAAAGTGTTCTGTTGGGAGGAGTAGTAGCCAAATACGATGGCTCTTCAAAGACCATCCGTTCCTTCCTTGATTCGTCTTTGGTGCATTTTACCTTCAAGCCCTACTACTTTTCCACCCCAAGAGCAAAGGTGGGATTCATGATCTCACACCTCACTGGTAACGCCCTGACTTGGGCAATACCCCTAGTCAATTCAGGCGACGCACTCCTGGATGATTATGATGGGTTCGCGGAAGCCCTAAAAGCCATGTTTGATCGTCCAGAGCTTGTTTACAGCGCCCAAGAAAGACTTCTTGAATTTCAACAAGGATCCCAGGATATGCTTACTTATGTGACCCGCTTTAAACAACTAGTAAAACAGGCTGATTGGTCCCAAGAAGCCAGCTTCACCCACTTCCGAAGAGGCCTAAATGAAGAAATAAAGGACGAGTTAGCAAGGGTAGCTTGCCCAAATGCCTTCCAAGCCCTCATGGACCTTTCCCTACAAATCGACTTTCGGATCCAGGAAAGAAAGGCAGAGAAAAGAAAGTCTAAGTCAACATCCCAAAAGGCTACCACAGACACCCATACAAACCAGAGCACGCTGCATCTCCAACCTCGGACCCAGAACCCATGCAACTAGGGGCCTTCCGTGGACCCATTACCCCACAAGAAAGGATGCGTCTAATTCACACTGGACCATGCATGTATTGCGCCTCCGATAAACACCTTGTCAGAGTGTGCCCTATCGCTCCACCACGGCGTTCAGGAAACGCCAGCTCCCGATCCAAAGTGGGGCACAGTTTTGGGAGAAAGGTGTCTGTTCCTCATCAATTCCTTCCTTGAACTCTCCTGGACAAAACAATCATGTGATTCTCCAGGCATTCCTATCGCCCTCTAAGAAAGAATCCTACCCCATCCTGGTATTAGTGGACTGCGGAGCCATGGGCATATTCATAGATCATGATTGGGCCCCTAGTCATAATATTCCCCATGAAACACGAGAGACTATGCAACCTGTTGAAGCATTGATGGGAGACCCTTATCTTCAGGCCCCATAGCCCTTCAAACCAAAGAGATTCTTGTTTCAATAAACCGCCACCAACAGAGGATTACATTTGATATCATAAGATCTGCTCACTATCCAATGGTTCTAGGCATGCCGTGGCTGCAGAAGCGCAACCCCTACATCAACTGGGCAGCAGGTTCCTTGTTTCTTGGTTCAGAACATTGTATGTCCTGTGGGATGTTTTTACCCATGCATCCAAGCCCTACCTCAAAAACTGTGCAGTACTGGCATTGAAAACATCATGATGGCCAGAGCTTCCCAGAAAATGCCCAGGGAAGTGCATGAAGAATAGGCTGCCACCCATTTTGCCGATGTTATGGGCACAGAAGGGCACTGCCTAAAACCACCATTGGACTACCCACACAGTAGTCTGAAACCATTGGGAATGGCAATGCTGACTGCCAAAAGCAACCTAGAATTGTGGGGAATTCATTTTCTTAAATTCCAAAAAGGGGTGCAGTACCAGTACTCACCACTATCAGAAAGCCGGCGTTTTAAAACCACCAGATTTTGTTTAAAACTGAATAAATGAACCCAAACCATGCCAAAGAAAGACTTACTGAGAGGTGGATACAATCTAAAGTTATATTCTGAAGTGACTTGAAGGTTTATAACAAGACTGGCTGAGTTGTGGATTTCAGCAGTTTAAGTAAATTTGGACTGAAAGACACTAAAAATCTAAATGTTTAAAAGAAATGAGTGACCTACTTTTGAGTGTCACATAGGTTGCAATTGTTTAAATGTCATAGTTTTAAACTTAGAATCAGCATTCTAGCTGCATATGTAAAAACTGTCTTGACTTAAACTGGGGAACAAAAGTGACATTTTATCTGAAACCTGGTTTAAGGAACTGAATTCTGCCCACCAGCTACCCCCGACAGGAGATGAGACTTGCACAACAGCTGTGTTCCCAGGCCTAGCTGCCCTTTTGCTGCTCCCACCAAAAGGGATATGACACTTCTCTGATTGAATTACCTGGGCTCTGCAGGAAATTGAACAAAGCCCTGTCCTGACTCAGGCAAATGTTTTATTATGGGGGCTGTAAAAAGTGGCTTCCTCCTGAAGGAAAGGGGAGGAGCACTGCCTGTGAGAGCAAGCTGGCTTGGCAGAACTGGAAAAACCAGAAATTCAACCTTGTGCTGGGGGGAAACCACACCCCTGTAGCCAGAATATGGTTTTAGAAAAAGATGAATAACTCATAGAGCGGACTTGTGAAAATTATTTAAATGATACCATAATTCTTGTGATTTTTCTGCCCACATTTTAAGAGGTTTTTAGAACCGGTGGCATGATCTGGGGGCAAGCTAGCAGTTAAGAGGGTATTACTTAAAATGTATGCATGTTAAAAATCTGACACTTCATCAATTAATGTCCATACCCCTTGCGCACATGTGTATAAATTTGGGGTAATGTCCGATATTGCGAAACCAGTTGAAAAGTGCAAATGTCGCCATTTCTGAATGCAAGCTCCCAGGAAGAGCAGATTTGGACAGGGTATACCTCCTGTGATATGGGATGGGTGCATGTAATTTTAAACAAATGTGTACCTGTGCAAATATGTCTTTTTGAGCAAATATAGATTGTGTGTAAAGTTGACAAGGGTGGGTTCTCTGTACCATAAACAGACCTCATCATGATGACACTTCATTTCATTCCCCCAATCAAGGGGAAGAGGATGAAGTGGCCAATGATAAGTGGAGAGGGGTAGAGCCTAGTGATGCTGCACACACACCCATTTTCAAAACACATAAAAGCAGACAGTCAGGACAGATAGGGACCTTCAAATCCATTTGCTGCGGGACTTTACCTCCATCAACCTTCAGAGAGCCAACATAGGGACTTCAATCTATCCACATCCAGAGATCCAGTCTTCAAATCTATCAAATTTCCAGAACCAGAGGCAGAGCAGAGCTGACCCAGACCACTGTTAGCAGAACCAGAGAGCTGACCCAGATCACTGTGAAGTGCCGAGACCAGACCAGAGTCCAGTCTAAAACCTGACCAGATCCGTGGCGAGGCCCATTCTATTTCTAAATATATTGTGAGTACCTAGGAGAACTGTGCAGAACCAATCTCTTAGTTAAAATAATATAATTCAATCTATTTTAATCTAAGTAGAACTGCCTCCTAACTGTCACCTGTCATTTTCTAGTTGCTAGCTGTCACTTGTCTTTTTGAACTTTAAAATTTCAAATCTGAAAAACGACCTTTACCATATCGCTCATATCTCCGTGACCGTTTGTCCTAGAGACTTGCAGTAACTTCCATCTGGAAGCTGAGATCCTAGGCTGTCCTAGGACCCCAAAACGATAGTGCTAGTCCTTGTACTTCCTCTGTAATCGCGAAGAATAACGCACTAGCAAATTTTGCCGCGATTTGCAAATTTCTCAACGTGTGAAAACAGCAGTTTTCTTGCTTTCAGTTGCCAAAAATTCGTTTAACCTGCTAGTTACTCCTAGATCCTTGCTAAAGTGAGCCTGAACTCATCCCAAGTATATTTCACTCACCCTGAACCTCCTAAAGGGAATTAAAACCATTTTTAGCATATTTTTCACTTCATTGCCAGCACATATAAAAGCATTGTAGCATATTTTTCACTTCATTGCCAGCACATGTAAAAGCATTTTGGGCCTGTGTTTAAAACTCCGATCTGTAGTCTAAGCTTGCTGGGGTGAACTGAATTACATTTGATTGCATTTCTGAGAACTGTGTGCTTTCCTTCCATTTCCTTGCATTGCATAAAGGGGGGAGGGGATTGCCAGAGAAAAGTGATTACATTGTTTTGCTGAACGCATATTGAGTATTTTCTGTACTGCATTTTCATTCCACCTTGCATCCCTTTGAAACCATAAAGTATTGTTGCTATCTTATCCATCCTATAACCACTCATCATTGATTATAAAGAAGTGTGCTAGTGCCAGACTATCCATTATTGATTACTGCTCGGATTCAGTGTGATATTCAATTATTAAATTATTATAAAGTGTGATATATATATCTATTGTTTAAATTATCAAATAAACCTTTTAAACTTGCAAAACAGAACTACTTCTTGGCTCAGTGGGGTCAGGGGGATTCCGAGAGAGGGGTGTTATATAGGGGTAGTCATCCAGAACGCATCAACTGGACATAAAGATATATCAATAAGGGTTTCCATTCAGTATCCCAGACTAGGCATTGACTTAGCTGTAGTGTTGAATTGAATCCTCTTACAAATTGGGGGGCTCGTGCCGGACGTTTGGATTAGATCTATCACTTGTGCAGATTAATACAGCGTGCCAGCTGACCAGATACACATATCCGGTCGGATCACACGCTGTGTTACGCTGTAAAGCACTCCTAAAAGGAACGCTCTAAGGAAAAGGTCTGTTTTGCAAAAATAAAATACAAACTTCTGTAAGTCAGGAAGGAACTCAAATTCCAGAATGACGACCTTAGTAGACATGAAAATAGCCAGAGAGCACTTCTTACATAAGTTATTTGTGAGAGGTGAGTGGACTCACCAGGACCAGACGGTCTGGTTGCAAGCAATCGCACCCCAGATCACGGAAACAGGGTCAGATATATGGAGAGATCAGGGTCCCTTACATGTGGCCCTGAGTGAACTATACATGGCTCCTAAAGCTAAGGATGAACAAGACAAGATGGTTAGGATAGCGGCAGACCTGTACCTATATATGGGAGACATGCAGGATAAATGTACTGAAAGCCAAGATCTGGCGAATAAGCGACAGATGGCGTTAGAGAAGGTCCAATCTGACCTGGTCTCTTCTGAGCAGAGGCTGCAGGGGAGCCAGGAGTCAGAAAATGAGAGTAGACAGCACATCATTAAAATAAAGAGGGATATCGACATCCTGCAACAGGAAAAGGCTGACCAGGATACCAGATTTCTGGCTTTGCAGAAGGAACGCCAAGACAGTTTGGACTCCCTATTGCAGAGCCAGAAAAAGCTGGAGCAACAGATCAATTTCAACAGGGCATGCACAGAGCAGGTAGCCACCCTGCAAATCCAACTAGACAGAGAGAAAGAGGAGAGCAATAAACTGATCCTGAAAGACCTGGATACCCAGGCAGAGTTTGATCAGGAGCGCCAGAAAGCTGGTGCCTTCCAAAGGCAAAGGGGCGACCTGGCGTCACAAATTCAAGCTCTTGGTCAGGAAAGGGACACCTTAGGCCAGGAAGTCTGCCACTTAAGGAGAAAAATGGAAGAAAATCACCTGGCCCACCAGTGACTGGGTGACCTCCAAAAAGAACACCAGGACTTGCTAGAGCACACCAGGAGGGTGGAGGAGGCTCTGGCAAGACAGGAGCAGGCCAAGAGGGACACAGCTGAGGAGGTAACCCTCCTGCAGCAAAGACTGGCCCAGTGCTCCAGGACCAATCAGGAACGCAGAGAGAGAATGAGGCTCTCTGCCAGCACAATGATAGACTCCAACAACAGGTAGCGATGCAGGAGAGACTGATAGAGTCTAGTAAGGCCTTAACTGAGGAACTGAAGGCGCAGGCTCTTGCATTGCAACAGGGAGCAGGGGCAGATAGAGATGAGGTTCGCTGGGAAAGAGAAACTCCTGAGCATAACCCCAGGAGCCCTAGTACCAGAGGCCTTTATTTCTCTCAGTCCCAGGACTCTGCCACCTCCATGTCCCCTGGCGCACATGAGCACAGGGCCACAGGGATGGCAGAATACTATCCAGCCAGAAGCATGGGGCTCATAGGCCAGTACCCCCCAGGAATGGAGGGGCGGGCTTCCGGGTATGGGCACCCAAGCACAGTGCAATTTGATGGGGAACCCCAGGTGAGTAGGCCCATTAAGGGCATCCTGAAAACCTCTGCCCAGTTAGGTCAGTGGGGGGGGTACCCATCAAAACCTGGCAGCAAGGAGGGATCTGAAGACTCCTCTGAGCGGTACAGGACACAGGAGACCAGGTCCCCACATTCTGCCAGCCATTCCCAGGCTCGCAGAATCCGGGAAAACCTGGAAGAACAGACGGGAACCTCTGGGAGCAGTGCCTCTGAGTCAGAAGATGAATGGACAAGGGTTACCCGAACCAAAAAGGCCAATAAGGCAAAAAGGGCCTTGATTAAGGACCCATTGAAACAGATTAAGGCAATCAGGAGTGTCATCACGCCTTATCATAAGAACGCCAAGTACTCTGTTTGGGAACACTTGGAGCTCTATGAGCAAATGATGGAGACTTTTCATTTGAAGGACAGCCAAAGCTGTATCCAATATATAAAGTGGACATTCTCCCCAGAGTACTCCAGTTTCTTTGCAGGGCTGGAGGACCAAAATCATTCCAGGTGGTCCACCTATAGGGCGGCCATACTAAAACATTTTTCTGTTCACAGAAATCCCCAAGAGGCTCGCAAGGCAGCCTACAATTTACAATGTGGGGAGGATCAGGCCCCACAAGAATTTCTGCAGGAGTTAAAGCGTGCTTTTGCACAGACCACAAGAAGGGTGCGCACGGATAGCAGAGAATTTATTAATACGTTTTTCCATGCCTTGCCCAAATACATAATGACCCAGCTCGTGAGGGATTTTCACGAGAAAAGATCTTTAGACTGGGTCATTGAACAGGCGACCCGGATCTATGAGGTGCAGAAGCCAATAGAAAATAAAAATAATGCGCCCAAAAACCCCAAAGCCAACAACACCCCTGCTGCTGCCAAGGTGGCAGAGGTAAAGGTCACCCCTGTTTTAAATTTGGAGATGGGGGGGCCTAAAAACCTACCTGCACCTAATAATGCTAGGCCCAGAAGGTCCTCGGGCCAGTCACAAACAGGGAGTCAAGGAGGTAGTCCCACAAATGGGGTCCCTCGCTCTCCTGACTATGTAAGTCCCCGTTACAAGGGTAATCGACCCATCCTGGGTTATGTGTGGACTCCTCCAGCCCAAGGGGGGGGATCCAGCCAAGCACCTAACCCAGGGAACTTCCCTCCCAACTTCCCACAAGAGGGCAGAAATTCTCCAAATCCTGGGCAGAACTTTTTCCCCAGGTATCCACCCAATTTCCAGCCCCAAAATCCTCCACCCTTCTTTCCCCAATTCCCTGAGCCCAGACAACCGAATCCGGAAGAGGGGAGGCCAAGGGTGGAGGGGTATCCAAATCTACCCAACCAGGGGTACTACCAGAGAAGGGATAGCTACC
The DNA here is from genome assembly GCF_040938575.1 of Ambystoma mexicanum. NCBI lineage: Eukaryota > Metazoa > Chordata > Amphibia > Caudata > Ambystomatidae > Ambystoma > Ambystoma mexicanum. The sequence continues at coordinate 123,297,040 of NC_090933.1, read as the reverse complement.
CTTCCCGGGATCAGCCCAGGGGAGAAAACGGGGCCCGTATCAGCCTGAGCGGGTTTCCCAGTTAGAGCGCCAGGTTCAAAACATGGCGCGGGATCTGGGTCACATACTGAGGGCTCAGCAGAACCCTCAGATCGGCATGCCGGCGCAGAACGCACCCAACTCTGGACCTGGTGCCCCAGAACAATGACGGGTGCAGCACCCCGATAACTCACCGGTTCCCAGGGAGGAGGCACAAAGGGAAGGGGGGTGTAAAGCCTTGGAGGAAGCTTCCTTCCTCACTTGTAAACAGCCCCTGGAAACCCAGGAACCGGAAACAAAATCTCTTGCCCCTGAAAGTCTGCCTCCTAAGGAGCAGAGGGGGGGTAGGAGAAACAAAAGACCCAAACAGACTCAGTTTGAGGAGGAGGTACAGATCTTCCAATTTGAGGGAGAGGGATCCTCAGAAGATCCTGGGAAAAGGATCTTCTCCTTCAGAGATGGGGGAACTCCTCCCAAGGAAAAATGGGCCCCAAGGGATTCCAATCCAGACTGGGGAGATATGGAGACTGAGCTACCGCCGCCCATCATCTCATCCCAGAACCCACAATACCAAAATCCCCTGGTTCAAACCCATCCTGATGACTGCCTCCAAAAAGGGGGGGCGGCCCAGAACCGGAACCAGGGGAACCAACAATGGCTCTGATCTCCAGTTGCCAACTTTTTCTTTCAGATTCCCAAGGCTCTCCACAGAAGGCTGCCCAAATCTCTTCGCTAGCGATGTCCAAAACCAGAAAGTTAGCCCACCAGTTGTCCAAAAATGTGCATTATCTGTGCCCCCTTGAGGAGAAGGAGGGAAGATACTATGCCCCGGTACAAGTACAGGGGCAGGGTACAATTTTGGCACTGGTGGACACTGGATCTCAAGCTACCCTTCTGTCCAGAAGGGCCTTTGACGAACTGAATGCAGGAAGGGGAGAGAATTACCAAATTCCTCTCACCTCACTTCCTGGACAACTCCAGAACTTTGACGGGAAGGAAATTCCCGTCGAGGGGACGGCAGATTTGGACATTAAAATTGGGCGACACAAGTTGAAACACCCGGTCATAGTTGTGACTCCAGAGGGCACCCCTTGTTTACTAGGGAATGACCTCCTGAGAAGGTTGTCACCCCTAATAGATTGTGTAAACAAGGTCCTCTGGACCCAGACTAGCCGACCAATAAAATTAAAACAGAGTGTCAACCATGTTAGTTTAAACGGCACATGCCACATGGTTGAACAAAAATCTGACCAAGTAGAATTCCACTTCCAGAATAACCAGATTCCAGACGTGACAGTAATAGCAGTAGGACAACAGACTGGTGATGGAGGGTCCTCTCAATTTCTGAAAATCAACCTTCCTTCCAGCCTAAAGTGGTATTCCACGCTGGAAGGAAATACTCTGAAATTCTTTACTAATCCACAATCAGAAACTCCCACTCCTATAGTCCAGAAAGATTTGAAATCAGCTCAGAGCCTGGCTGATATTCAGCAAATTGGAGAGCAGTTGTTCATCCCTGTTCAGTTAAATGATGGGAAGGACTCTGTTCTCGCTCGAGTGTGTGTGAACAACGGTAAGAGCTTCATCAGTGAAGCCATGTTCCGCCAACTCCCAAAAGATCCAGCCATTCCCACATTCAAACTGATAGACAAATGGGAAATGGACCTGGAAGCACCTAATTCCAAACATCTCCTGCCAAGCAGGTGTATGCTCAAAATCTCCATTGGCAACAAGAGCATAGTCCACAATTGTTGGGTCGTGCGAGACGTCAATGCCGCTTTTTACTTAGGCAGTGACATTCTCAATCGCTTTGCCATTAGTTTGGACCTAATAAACTTCAAAGCTTGGTCCCGGTTAGCGGATAATCCCATGGGCTTTGATGATCCAGAAAAAGCATTTAGGTCAGCTCAATTGCTACCTTATGCAGTTGAAATTCAGATCAAAGAGGAAGTCACCATCCCAGAAAGGACCCGACAATTCTCCCTGGAAGTGAAAGTTAAAAGAGGACAACATTTGAAAAACCCTGATGCTTACATACATCTAAACGCTTCTCTCCAACAGCAAGGGTTGGGGGTAAACCCAACTCCATTATTCAACATAGAACATGACACCATTCCAATAGAGGTGGATAACAGCGACTTAAAGAGTATTACTCTAGCCGCAGGCACCATTATTGGAATGGCGGTTGATGACCGACATTTTTTCATAGATTTAGGTAATGAACTGTTTGGGCCAATCCCCAAGGACTGCTTTGACAGTGACAGTGATGACAATACAACACCAGACAGGATTTTTACCCGGCATGGGGGGAACTTCCTGGTGTACACTTCTTGCCCTTATGGTAAGGAAGATGTGACTTGTGACTTCAGGAGGGATGAGGTGATTTTCCAGGTCCATGAGGGCTGCCTTTCCCACCTGAAGCCTCCAGTCCAAATCAGCACTCTGACCAGGGACTTCTCCACCCAGCTGGAGGAGGCCGCTGAAATAGCCAAACCAGAAGTCTTTCCAGGCTTCAGGCAGATGGTGGAAGAGAGAGTCAACCTAGCTGATGCCTGTGTGACTCTGGAACAAAAGCAAAAGTTGAAACAAGTTTTCTTGGATTTCCAAGATCTCTTTGCGCTAGACTCATATGACTGTGGTCGCACCGACATCCACACAACAACAATCCCCACGGACCCTGGCATGACTCCTGTGTTTGTGAAGCAATATCGCTTGCCTCTCGCATCAATGGAGTCCCTTACTGAAATAATTAAGAACCTTGAGTCCCGGGGAATAATCCGTCCAGTCCACAGCACCTTCAATAATCCGGTGCTGGGAATATTGAAGCCAAACGGCCAGTGGAGACTCTGTGCCGACCTCAGGGAGCTCAACAAACGGGTCCATACTTCCCGATGGCCTCTGCCCTACATTGACCAAGGGCTGGCCCAGATTCAGGGGTCACAGGTATTCACTGCAATAGACCTGACCAATCGATACTGGACCGTGCCGGTCAGTAGGGAGGACCAATACAAGCTGGCTTTTACCTTTGGGGGCCAGCAGTACACATGGACCCGGACTCCCTTCGGATACCTTAACTCCGGTAATGAGTTCAACATTTTCCTACATTAGGCCATGCCCGACCTGGGTGCGAGGGGTAACCTGGCTTATGTAGATGATGTCCTCATCAAAAGTTCATCTGTGGAGGAACACATAGCGGAGATCCGTTATGTTCTGACCCAGTTGAGGGCCGCCGGAACAAAACTTTCCTTTCAGAAAGCACAGTGGTGTAGAACCCGTGTTAATTTCTTGGGGCATGAGATTACTCCTCAGGGTCTTTGTCCCCAGGAAAAGAAAGTGGAAGCACTTCAGAAACTGAAAGACCCCACAACTCTGCGGGAACTAAGGAGCCTCCTTGGACTGACTAATTACAGCAGAAAGTTCATTGAGGGCTACGCAGAGGTCACCAGACCCCTGATTCATCTCCTGAAGGGGGGGGTCAAGTGGGAATGGGGTCCAGAACAATCCGAGGCAGTAAGACAACTCAAAAGAAGCCTCTCACAAGCGCCTTGCCTAGCTTACCCTGTCAGAAACAAGGAGTTCTTCCTGGAGACGGGGTTCTCTAATACGTGCTTGACGGCAGTATTATACCAAAAGCATGACAAGGTCAATAAAGTAATCTCCTATGCGAGCAAAACTTTATCCTCTGTGGAGGAAAAATTCAACGATTGTGAGAAGGCACTCCTGGCAACGGTGTGGGCATTGAAGAATTACCGCCCGTTTATCCATGGGGAACACATCATAGTGGAGACTCCACACCAGCCTCTGCAATATCTCCAAAGTGACAGAATCCGAGCCGGGAATGTGAGTAATTCCCGAATTACTTCCTGGATTCTGTCAATGCAAGGCTTTCCTGTGGAGGTCAGATATGGCCAAAACAAGAAGAGTCCCCTCGCGCAAGGTCTGCCTGACTTGCATGATTGTGCCAGAGAAAACTGTCTCGAGGACGAAAGTCTAAAAATCAAGGACAACATGGAGGCATACCTTAATTCCCCACACAAAGTCTTTGAAGAAGACAAGTGTGAGGGAATGCCCACTGTGTATGTGGATGGATGCTCTTACCATGTTGACAACAACGGGGAGAAAGAACTGGTGGCCGGCGTAGGGAATGCATGGGTGAATGAGTCCCCAGAACCCTCCGCTGGATACAAAATTGGTCCCCGAAGTAGTCAGGTGGCAGAATTGATGGCTGTGCATCAGGCCATCCTCACTGCTGTCCAGCATCAACTCCACGAACTGGTCATAATCACAGATTCGGATTATGTACGGAACGGGTTCGTGGAGCACCTGGTTAATTGGAAAACCAGAGGCATGTTATGTGCTAACAACAAACCCTTGAAACATGGGAAGTTGATCCAAAACATTGATGATCTGGTCACCTCGAATGAGATGACCATCTATTGGAAAAAGATCAAGGGTCATTCCAAAGTAGAGGGACCAGACAAAACTGGAAATGACTTAGCTGATCAGCTGGCCAAAACCGGGGCCATCCAAGGGGATCTAATTGAGATTGAGTCCCTGTTGGGGGAAATCCAGGTCACTGCTATCACTAGGTCCCAGACAAATGCTCACAACGACCTTTCAATTGCACAATGGAGTAAGGAGACCCCTGATGCTGATTTGATTACCACTCAGAAGGGGGATCCAATTATTGGTCAATTTTACCAACACCTTGAGGACCCTGAGAACTTTCCCCTGACGGATACCGATTACATTGGGAAAGAGGACCTAAGAGTGTTGATGAAATGTCCCAAAATGTTCTGAATCCAAGACGGTTTGCTGGTAAGGAAATCCAAAGCTGGCCACGATCAGTGGGTGGTTCCTACCTCATTCCGAAGCCTGATGTTAAGTCACGCCCATGATGCGGCCACCGCCGGTCATAAGGGGTTTCACACAACATTGGAAATCTTAAGAGAGGTTGCATACTGGCCACACATGGGGCAGGACCTCGACCAATACTTGAAGGGGTGTCTTGTGTGTGCACAATTTCAGCCATCATCCCTCACGCACCGTGCGCCTCTCCAAAAGAGGGGGATGACACTGCCATGGTCAGATTTACAAATCGACTTCGTAGGCCCCGTGATTCGCTCTGCTAGGGGGAATAAGTACATGTTGACTGTGACATGCTTGTTTACCAAGTGGGTGGAATGTCTCCCAGCCCCAAATTGCAAGGCAGAAACTGCAGCTGCCCTGATGATTAACCACATCTTTTCCCATTTCGGTCTACCTCAAAGGATTGAGTCAGACAGGGGTAGCCACTTCACCAGTGAAGTAATGACAAAGATGTGGGAGATACTGGGGGTCAAAAGGAAGTTGCATATCGCTTACCGGCCAGCTTCTTCTGGGGCAGTAGAGAGATATAACCGAACCATTGTGAGCATATTAAAGAAGTTTGTGGCAGATTCTGGGCCAAGTTGGGATATCCGATTACCTCTGGTCCTAATGGCCATCAGATCTACCCCTTCATCTGTAACCAAAATGTCACCATTTGAGTTGATGACTGGGCGCAAGATGGTGCTTCCTCAGCATTTGCTCTACAGGACCCAAGAGCAGACACTGATAAATGCCTCCACAACTCATGAGTATGTGGAGAATTTAAGGAAACACCTTCAACATGCTTTTGCTTATGCTCAGCGGAATCTAGAAAGATCAGCTGATAGCATGAAGACCCACTATGACCTGAAAACTTCCAGGAAGGAATATCAGGTGGGGGACCGGGTCTATCTATACAATTTCCAAAGGAACCAGGCCAAACAGCGAAAATTTTTGCCTACATGGAAGGGACCCTTTGAGATTATAGACAAAATCTCCCCTGTGGCCTACAAGATCCGCATCCCCAAAGGCGGTTTGGCAGAGGGGGAAGACAAGTGGGTCCACATTAGCCAGTTGAAGTGTTGCCATCCCAGGCACACTCTGCAACAACTGGAGGAATCCTCTGGAATCCTAGAGGGTACTGTCTCAGATTAATTCAGTTCTAACTTAAAAGATCCTACATATCGCCTATCAAATTCTGAGTTTCTCAATGTGGGTGTTTTCGTTTTTGAATGCAAAAATAAATGTGCATGTGCATATCTGTTGAGTTCTAAAATTCATATGCCACCCCACTATATCAATGGTGGGGGAAAAATGTCTATGAATAGGTATTGCCGCTCTTCCTTTGTCGTCCTAGGAGAAAGAAAACCTGGAGACGGGCCAAGGAGGACGATCCGGAGACCGGCGAGGAGAACCGATCGATCCGACCGGATGGAGGAAAAGATGCTGAACTGTGCCATCTATTGGAAGAAGATGAGGAAACATCCCAGGTCTTGCGAGTCCCATTAGTGAAATAGAATGGCCATCGTAAGAGGGGGGCTTGTGGGATGTTTTTACCCATGCATCCAAGCCCTACCTCAAACACTGTGCAGCACTGGCATTGAAAACATCATGATGGCCAGAGCTTCCCAGAAAATGCCCAGGGAAGTGCATGAAGAATAGGCTGCCACCCATTTTGCCGATGTTATGGGCACAGAAGGGCACTGCCTAAAACCACCATTGGACTACCCACACAGTAGTCTGAAACCATTGGGAATGGCAATGCTGACTGCCAAAAGCAACCTAGAATTGTGGGGAATTCATTTTCTTAAATTCCAAAAAGGGGTGCAGTACCAGTACTCACCACTATCAGAAAGCCGGCGTTTTAAAACCACCAGATTTTGTTTAAAACTGAATAAATGAACCCAAACCATGCCAAAGAAAGACTTACTGAGAGGTGGATACAATCTAAAGTTATATTCTGAAGTGACTTGAAGGTTTATAACAAGACTGGCTGAGTTGTGGATTTCAGCAGTTTAAGTAAATTTGGACTGAAAGACACTAAAAATCTAAATGTTTAAAAGAAATGAGTGACCTACTTTTGAGTGTCACATAGGTTGCAATTGTTTAAATGTCATAGTTTTAAACTTAGAATCAGCATTCTAGCTGCATATGTAAAAACTGTCTTGACTTAAACTGGGGAACAAAAGTGACATTTTATCTGAAACCTGGTTTAAGGAACTGAATTCTGCCCACCAGCTACCCCCGACAGGAGATGAGACCTGCACAACAGCTGTGTTCCCAGGCCTAGCTGCCCTTTTGCTGCTCCCACCAAAAGGGATATGATACTTCTCTGATTGAATTACCTGGGCTCTGCAGGAAATTGAACAAAGCCCTGTCCTGACTCAGGCAAATGTTTTATTATGGGGGCTGTAAAAAGTGGCTTCCTCCTGAAGGAAAGGGGAGGAGCACTGCCTGTGAGAGCAAGCTGGCTTGGCAGAACTGGAAAAACCAGAAATTCAACCTTGTGCTGGGGGGAAACCACACCCCTGTAGCCAGAATATGGTTTTAGAAAAAGATGAATAACTCATAGAGCGGACTTGTGAAAATTATTTAAATGATACTATAATTCTTGTGATTTTTCTGCCCACATTTTAAGAGGTTTTTAGAACCAGTGGCATGATCTGGGGGCAAGCTAGCAGTTAAGAGGGTATTACCTAAAATGTATGCATGTTAAACATCTGACACTTCATCAATTAATGTCCATACCCCTTGCGCACATGTGTATAAATTTGGGGTAATGTCCGATATTGCGAAACCAGTTAAAAAGTGCAAATGTCGCCATTTCTGAATGCAAGCTCCCAGGAAGAGCAGATTTGGACAGGGTATACCTCCTGTGATATGGGATGGGTGCATGTAATTTTAAACAAATGTGTACCTGTGCAAATATGTCTTTTTGAGTAAATATAGATTGTGTGTAAAGTTGACAGGGGTGGGTTCTCTGTACCATAAACAGACCTCATCATGATGACACTTCATTTCATTCCCCCAATCAAGGGGAAGAGGATGAAGTGGCCAATGATAAGTGGAGAGGGGTAGAGCCTAGTGATGCTGCACACACACCCATTTTCAAAACACATAAAAGCAGACAGTCAGGACAGATAGGGACCTTCAAATCCATTTGCTGCGGGACGCTCTGCCGGGAAAATCCATACTTTACCTCCATCAACCTTCAGAGAGCCAACATAGAGACTTCAATCTATCTACATCCAGAGATCCAGACTTCAAATCTATCAAATTTCCAGAACCAGAGGCAGAGCAGAGCTGACCCAGACCACTGTTAGCAGAACCAGAGAGCTGACCCAGATCACTGTGAAGTGCCGAGACCAGACCAGAGTCCAGTCTAAAACCTGACCAGATCCGTGGCGAGGCCCATTCTATTTCTAAATATATTGTGAGTACCTAGGAGAACTGTGCAGAACCAATCTCTTAGTTAAAATAATATAATTCAATCTATTTTAATCTAAGTAGAACTGCCTCCTAACTGTCACCTGTCATTTTCTAGTTGCTAGCTATCACTTGTCTTTTTGAACTTTAAAATTTCAAATTTGAAAAATGACCTTTACCATATCGCTCATATCTCCGTGACCGTTTGTCCTAGAGACTTGCAGTAACTTCCATCTGGAAGCTGAGATCCTAGGCTGTCCTAGGACCCCAAAACGATAGTGCTAGTCCTTGTACTTCCTCTGTAATCGCGAAAAACGCACTCGCGCATTTTGCCGCGATTTGCAAATTTCTCAACGTGTGAAAACAGCAGTTTTCATGCTTTCAGTTGTCAAAAATTCGTTTAACCTGCTAGTTACTCCTAGATCCTTGCTAAAGTGAGCCTGAACTCATCCCAAGTATATTTCACTCACCCTGAACCTCCTAAAGGGAATTAAAACCATTTTTAGCATATTTTTCACTTCATTGCCAGCACATATAAAAGCATTGTAGCATATTTTTCACTTCATTGCCAGCACATGTAAAAGCATTTTGGGCCTGTGTTTAAAACTCCGATCTGTAGTCTAAGCTTGCTGGGGTGAACTGAATTACATTTGATTGCATTTCTGAGAACTGTGTGCTTTCCTTCCATTTCCTTGCATTGCATAAAGGGGGGAGGGGATTGCCAGAGAAAAGTGATTACATTGTTTTGCTGAACGCATATTGAGTATTTTCTGTACTGCATTTTCATTCCACCTTGCATCCCTTTGAAACCATAAAGTATTGTTGCTATCTTATCCATCCTATAACCACTCATCATTGATTATAAAGAAGTGTGCTAGTGCCAGACTATCCATTATTGATTACTGCTCAGATTCAGTGTGATATTCAATTATTAAATTATTATAAAGTGTGATATATATATCTATTGTTTAAATTATCAAATAAACCTTTTAAACTTGCAAAACAGAACTACTTCTTGGCTCAGTGGGGTCAGGGGGATTCCGAGAGAGGGGTGTTATATAGGGGTAGTCATCCAGAATGCATGAACTGGACATAAAGATATATCAATAAGGGTTTCCATTCAGTATCCCAGACTAGGCATTGATTTAGCTGTAGTGTTGAATTGAATCCTCTTACAGTCCCATTGTTTGTCCCCTACCACCTTACCAAGTTCCTTCGAAGACTCCCAAGAAACCTAGCAATTTCCGGTCACGGTCTCTAACGTTATCCAGATTCCCCAGGCCTACCAGGCATACTCAGATGTATTTTCGACGGCAATTGTTCAAGCACTACCACCCCACAGACCTGAGGATTGTGCCATTGACACTGAGCCTTCAGCAGTGATTCCCTTCGGAATAATGTTTATTCTATCCGAACCTGAAAAAAGGGCCCTCCGGGAATACCTGGACACCAACTTGGAAAACTGAACTATTTGACCACCCAAATCCCCAGCGGGAGCTTCCCTCTTCTTCGTTCCTAAGAAGGATTCCAAGGAGCTTAGGCCATGTTTGGATTATCGTGGCCTTAACCAATGCACTCTCAAGGACCGTTACACATTGCATCTCATCTCGGACATCCTGGAAGCAGTGAGAGGTGCAGTCATCTTCACAAAACTAGATCTCAGGGGTGCTTACCATCTTATTCGGATAAAATAAGGTGAAAAATGGAAACAGCCTTTAGAACACCCTTTGGCCATTTTGAATACTTGGTCGTGCCCTTTGGACTTGCTAATGCCACTGCAATTTTCCAACGTTTCATGGATCGGGTTTTTTTCTGACATGTTGTTCCTCTTCGTCATTGTATACCTAGACGACATACTGATTTACTCCAAGGACCATCAGAAACACGAAGAACACGTAAGGGCAGTTTTACAACGTTTACGAGAACATAAGCTCATGGCCAAACCTGAGAAATGTCTTTTCCATGTATCAGCTGTTCACTACCTTGGATTCGTTCTTAGCCCAAAGGGGATCGGAATGGATTCTTCCAAGGTCGACTCCATTCTATCCTGGCCTGTTCCAACCACTGTAAAACAAATTCAATCCTTCCTGGGGCTTGCTAACTTCTACAGGAAATTCATACCCGCATTCTCTGAGATTGTGCATCCCATTGTCACACTATTAAAGAAAGATACCCCCTTTCAGTGGACCTCAGCTCAAGACTCAGCGTTCCAACGGTTGAAGTCGGAGTTCACACAAGCTCCCATCCTAGCTCAACCCAACATCGACCGTCCCTTCCTTGTTGAGACTGCTGCTTCCAACTACGCCATTGGTGCAGTCCTGAAACAGGAACTTGGTGACAAGTTAGAACACCCCATTGCCTATCTCTCCCGCATCTTGACTCCCAGTGAAACTCATTATTCTGTCCTGGAGAAGGAATTGTTAGCTATTCGTCAAGCCTTCACTGATTGGTGTCATCTCCTTCTGGGAGCCAAACACCCGGTACAAGTCCGTACGGACCATCGGACTCTTCAAGTCCTACAATCCCTGGAGTGCAGAAACAGTCGCCAAGCTTGTTTGGCCTTCTTTTTTGCTCAATACCAATTTCAAATCCATAATTTTCCTGGAACACATAACATCATAGCTGATGCCTTATCCAGGCTTCCTGATTATGAAACCCTTGAGCACCGGACCTTTCCCAAGATGTTTCCCAACACAATATTTGTAGCTCAAGCAGTTACTCTCCTGGAGGATATACGAGTCCAAACTCAGATCTCCGAACCCTGGAAGGAGTTTAAGAGAAACAATCGGTGGAATCTTAAAATAAAAGACGGATACCTATTCAAGGATATTCGGCTGGTCATTCCCATTCCTGGGTTGAGACAAAAGATCGCAAGCCTATGCCATGATACTCTGCATTCAGGACACTGAGGCATCACCAACACCCTCCGTCTGATACAAAGACAATTTTGGTGGCCAAGAATGAAGGATGACATAAAGACCTATGTCCAGACTTGTGCAATCTGTAACCAAAATAATAAAAGACCAGCAGGTCTCCTCCACCAACCAGCACTACCAACAAGACCCAGGGAAATCATTGCCACAGATTTTATCATGGAACTACCTTCTTCCAGAGGCTACACGACTATAATGGTTACCATTGATTTATTCACTCATATGGCTCATTTTACACATCTATACAAACTACCATCCTCATCTGAACTTGCTGGAATCTTCCTATAACACATATTCCGGCTTCATGGACTACCTTCCAAAATAATTTCTGACAGAGGGCCCCAGTACATATCCCAGTTTTGCAAACAGCTATGTCGGATACTAGGAATTCAACGTGCCTTGTCTTCGGGCTATCATCCACAGACCAATGGAGCTACTGAACAAGTAAACCAAACCCTGGAACAGTATCTTCGCTGCTTCGCCACCAAAGTCCAGGATGATTGGTCACTCTTGACACCTGTGGCCAAATTCGCATACAACAATTCGGATCATTCTGCTATCAAGACCAGTACTTTCTTCTGTAGCCAAGGATTTCATCCTTCAGTACTACCATCCGTTCTTCCACATCCTAAAAAGTTCCTGCGGTTTATTCCTGGATTGAAACACTGATCAATGTACACAAAGAAGCAAAGGAACACCTATAAAAGGCCCAAAGAGATGTTAAACAATATGCAGACTCCAAAAGACGGCCTGCTCCTTCCTATGCAATAGGCGATAAGGTCTGGTTATCCTCAAAACTCCTTCCTCGTCACCTACGACCAAATAAATTGGCTCCCAGGTATTACGGACCTTTTTCTATAAAAGAAATCATTAATCCAGTGGCCTTTCGACTCCAACTACCAGTATCATGTAAAAGGATTCATCCGGTCTTCCACACTTCTCTGTTAAAACCATATAGGCTGTCCTCTCTAACTGCTCCAAGATCTACCCCAGTGATTGTCGATAACCAACTCGAATATGAGGTTTCTCGAATTTGTGACTCTAGGTACCGACGTGGTCAACTGCAGTATTTGGTCGAGTGGAAAGGGTATCCTCCCAGTGAGCGCACTTGGGAACCCATCTCAAACATGAATGCCCCCCGGCTGATACGAAGATATCACCTCATCCACCCAGGCAAACCCTGAGGTGCCGGGCATACTGTCATGAACCGCCGATTACGTCCATTCTGGACATCGTGGTCCCTGACCCATAGAGGACTGAATTCCGTGATCCTTCCAACATGGCCGCTTGGTGTGGAACGCAGCTTGCCAGCATTTATGCGCTACGTTCAACTTCCTACAAAACAGTCACGCCCCCGCGGCTCTGCGAGTCTCAATGCTACTGCTCTGTATAGTCAGACGTGTGTCGCCGGAGTTCGCTTGGGGCTTCCTTCTGAGTCCAGTTTTCCGATTCCTTGAATCTACCTCCTCTTCTATTCCCTTCCTTGAACTTACCCTCTCGGGTATTCCTCCTGGATCTTTTCCTGTGCTCGGGTCACGGCGTTCCGTGCCCTGAGTTCAGACATTGTTTCCTTCCTGGTTCCCGGTTCTGGATACCTGAACGCTACTTGGCGTAGGACTGCTATCCTCACGCTGGAATCCGAAGACCTGCACACAGGCCTGTACAAATCCCGGACTGTGCGAAAGAAAACATCCAAGAAAGTCGCAAGCAAGGAGAAACAGGTGAGAAGGGGGGAGACTTGTGACAAATCCTAGATGTCTCAAACTCTTTCACAGCTTCTCTTTCCTCCTACTCCTGATCATGCTATTAATTCTGCTTTGTCAGCATCTGATTTTGCCTTATTTATCTCCTATAAGGTGATTTCTCTTCACTCTGCCATTGAGTCTTCTACTCTGCAGTCAACTACTATTTCCTCTGCTTTGCCTTCTAATAGAACAATCTCTTGCTTTACTCCAATCACCAATGATGAGAATTCCCTCTTATTGGCTTGTGCAACCCTCGGTGCTTACTCCTAAGGTCTATCCTTCTCTTGTTTCTTATCTCACTTCCTTTTTAATATTTGTCTCCTGACCTTGACTTTTCCCTCCACCTTTAAACATGCTTCTGTTATTCCTATCTTAAAGAAACCTACTGCTGATTCCTCAATAGCTTCTAATTTTCATCCTATTTCTCTATTGCCCTATCTTTCTAAAATACTCGAACGTCTTGTCTCTTCTCAAGTCTCTACTTTTGTCTCTAATAATTCCATTCGGGGTTCTGCCCTTTTCATTCTACTGAAACAGCTCTTCTTTCTGTTCTAGATTCTTTATTGTCTGCATGCTACTCCAAACATTTTCCTCTTCTTATTCTCCTGGACGTGTTTGCAGGTTTTGACACTGTTGATCACCCTCTTTTACTGGCTTCTCTTCTTTCCCCTTTTGGTTTCATTGGGCCTGTTCTTTCTCGGTTCAGGTCGTAATTGTCCCAAAGGACAGTTTTGGTTTCTTGGGCAGTGGCATCATCTGACATGCTCCCGCTCGTCCACGGGGCCCACAAGGTTCGGTCCTTGGCCATTTTCTTTTCTCTCTTTACACCTCCCCACTGGCTGAAGTTATTTCCTCCTTTGGTCTGTCCCATTACTTCTATGCTGATGATACTCAGCTTTTTCTGTCTTTCTCATCCTTTGTCCACAATGTGTCAGTCTAGAAAAATAGATACCTCTACTGTGTGACCACAATCGTATTTTGGTGGCCGTGGGCCAACCGTCTCATGCACGATATGACAGAATATAGGTTTTCTAGTTTGCCAATAAACGGCCATTTGGATGTAACAAGAATCGCCATTTTGTTTTCTAACCATTGCTCATTGCTTTCTGTTCTTATTGCTTCGCAGTACATTTTCCGCTTACACTGCTCAACTGTAAAACATTGTTGTCTGCACGTAAAAGGACAAGGCCGCAGGGCCGCGAGGATAACAAGAGTTCGTTGAAACACAACGTAGGCAGCACCAGGAAGAATGCCCGGCTCCCTCCCGAATGTAGCCTTGAAGCAGAGCTGCAGGGCATTTAATCCTTTCGCAGCTGCCAGCCATTCTGTTTATATGGTAGAATATGTTAGAATAACGCAGCTAAAGGCTTGAATGATGCTCTTCTTACGGCCCCCCTTTGCTGAGCCCCGTTAGAGCGTGTCGGCTCCCAGGACACGAATAGCACCTCATAGATAGCAAGGTCTGGAATGCAACTCTCCCCCCGTATGTAGCTCGCTTCCAAGAACAGAAGCGCTGTGTTCTGTTCAACAACTGAAAGATGCCTCCGCACTCACAAATTGCAAATTGTTACTAGAATAGATGTTTGAAGGTGTCATAGTTGTCGAAGATGTCCATCATCACACCAAGTTCAAAGAAACCCAATAAAGGGGGGGTGTTAAACATGTCATAGCTGATTGTTTGATATGCATTTTGTATATATGTAACTGATGTACGTAATTCACTCTCTTGTGTCCCTCAAGGTCTAGAGATACACGTCGCAGGGGGTGAGACCGAGTTGGCCAACTGAGACTTTTGCTTTGCAATAAACCCTAGCTTTGGGAATACAACCTCGTGTCTGACGTATCTATTGTGTGTGGTGACTCGCCGTGTTTTCATATACGTTAGGGACCCCTAGGGGCCCCTTTCAAGATGGCGCCTGAATAGGGACCCTCCCCCACTTGTTCCATCGCATAACGTTGTAATTGAGTAAGGCAGAGAACGGCGAGGACGGGACGATCGAGCCGGGATCAAGAGGTGTTTGGGGCGCCCTGTAGAAGTGATGAGAGACTCCTTTGCAGATCTGCACACATCGGATCCCTGATCGACGTGCCTGACTAGAGAACAAGGAGGCGAGGGTCCCGAAACGAGGCGGAAGCCAAGAAACGCAGAAATGACGTCATTTGGTGTGTCAGTATATGGACGACTTGATTTATCAGGTGAGTCATTCCCCGGTTCAAAGTAATCCTGATATTGGTTGAGAGTTGACTTTGCAAAATCAAACGCCCTAGGTAAGGTTGATTAACCAGGGGGAAGGTTGAAACATGCGTGGGGTATTGTCCACCCAAGCAGGGTTTTTCCGCTGTGGCAGACAATCTTTGGAAGATGGCCAAATTGTACCACCTGGGGGAACGCCGGCGTATGAGATGTATGTGAAGTATGGAGTGGGTGCGATAATATTCTGTGAGACTTGGCATAGGCAAACCAGAAAGCAACAAGACCATCAGTGGCCGATTAATGGTAGTTTTGAGATAGAGAGAATAGATAACTTGGAAAGGGTGTTGATAAGAAAGAAAGCACGTCCTGCAGCATTTGAGACTATTAAAGACTGGAGAAGGGAAGCAATGCTCTGATTTAGAAGTAGAGCGAATCATAAGCGCAGGCATAAATCGAAAGGTGAAGTAGCGGAAGAGAAAGAAGAGGAGGAGTGGACTGAGAGTCTAAGAAGGGCAGGTAGGCGTGATCAGTTGAATATAGAAAAAATATATCCACAACGAGAATTACACATAGAAGATGAATTGATAGAAAACATATTGACCCATACAAAACAAGGCCCAAGATCAGAAGTGAGGCCAGACACGTCAGTAGCTATTGCCCAAACCCCGTCCGTAGTCCAAGCTCTCCCTGCGGTAGCTCAAGCCCTCCCACAGCCACAGACCGCGCACGTAACACTTCCTATTAGCCAACCAGGCCCACAACAGACACTCCCTGTTCCCATTGTCCCATCCGCACCTCCCGCCTCAGACACAGACTCGGTACCGTCCGTTCCTTCCGGGGTTGAAGTTGAAACCACGGGGGCAAGAGGCGGGACTGACCAATGGGGATGCACGAGGGTAACTCGCAGCGCGATCAGCAAAGAAAGGAAGGTGGAATTGCAGCAACAGGCAGAGATGTATATAGACGGGAATGATGGGACGACAACATTGGCTTCGATATATGACTTCTACCTGTCTATTGGCCATCAAATCTTGGATGTCAGCACACTTCCTGGTACTCAACACAGCCAAAACTGAGGTACTTTTCTTTCCTGCTAACACTGTTCTGTCTCCTCGTCCTCTCTCTTTGCTTCGTTTCCTCCTTCCCAGCTTCCCATTGCTTCCACAGCTCGCAATCTGGGACTCTATTTGGATACTGATCTATCATTTAAGCATCACATATCTTTACCCTCACGTGCCTGTTGCTATCACTTATATAATATTCAAAAAGCCTGTTCTTTCTTCACTTTTGATGCTACTAAACTCTTGACATCTTCACTAATTCTTTCTGTTGTTTCTACTGTTCCACTGCTCTGTTTGGTCTTCCTCTTACCCAGCTTGCTCCTCTAAAATCTGTTTTCAATGCTTCTATCGTCTACTTTTTCTATTTGCTCCTTGTGATTCTATTTCTTCTTCTCTCTCTACTATTGGCTGGATCTCATTCCATTCCCGACTTAAATTTAACTTTCTGTGTTTTGTCTACAAATCTTTCATGGTCTTGCACCTGATTATCTTTCTTCTTTGGTGTCCTTTTAAACTCCTTATTGCTCTCTTCATTCCTGTTCTCAATTTCTTCTTGCCGTCCCTCATCCTCCATGTGCGCAGTCACGTTTTCGTTCATTCTCTTTGCTGGCTCCTTTGCATTGGAATGCTCTCCCTCTTTCTCTTCGCTCTATCCCTATTCTTTTTTTCATGACTCCTTGAAGTCTTATCTGCTTCACTCTGATTAACATGACAGACTTCTTTTGTTAATTCTCACTTGTATTGTACTGTTTTGATGAAATCATGAGAGAGAACAGCAGACACCAGAAGCACACCCTTATTTAATGTTTAGGTATGTTGATAAAAAAGGGAAAGTCTTAATGGTATTAAGAATGTATTTAAGGTGCAGGGGAGAAGGATGCAACCTTGACACCTAGGTTGCATTAAGTGCCTCAAAAAACAAAGATATGTTCCCTAGTCGGGAACTCACGTCCCCTGCACACTTTCACTGACTGGAAAACCAGACCAACAATTAGTTGTGTTTAAATTATACATTTTAAATTTAGTAGTTACAAATGCTTTAGAAATGCAATAACTTAAAGAAAAGTTCATTAAGACAAACTCAGGTCACAAGAAACCATCTTCTTTTTATTCATTTTCATGATGTGGTAGTCAAAAGAGGCCCAACGCGTTTCGAGTATTACACACTCTTCATCAGGGGCAATAAGCGATTTCTAAGAAAAAATATATATTTGCATCCATATCAGTGGCGGGTCAACCATAGTGTAAACAAAATACATTACTGACTGTCATTTCATGATTACATCCTTTTTTCTAATAGTAGACATTGGGCCTCATTACGACCCAGGCGGTCCGGAAATAACGGTGGCGGTAAACCCGCCGCCACCGTTGTTTCCGGACCGCCTGAGTCCGACCCCTGCAGGCGGGAGGTGATGTTCCCGCCAGGTCTGACCTGGCGGGTTTAACACCTCCCGCATGCAGGCAGACGAGGAAACACCGGCAGCATTACGAGATGCTGCCGGTGTTTCCATGATCCCCATTTCCATCGAGTCCCATAGGACTCAATGGGAATGGGGATTTACACCATTCCGCCTCCGTGATTCCCGGAAAACCGGGGTTGTAATGCCCCGGTAATTCTGGGAATCACGGAGGCGGAATGGTAATACGAGTCCGGCGTTAACCAGGCGGTTTTACCGCCTCGCTTAACGCCGGACTCGTAATGAGGCCCATTGTCTTTAAATAGAAGCATTTTAGCATAAGCTTAATTGTGAAGACCTGATCCACATTTCTATACATATGGGTTTCAATAAATTTGAACCAATCTTTTTATAAATCAATGAGCAACAGAAAGCTTTCTGGCTACGAATCCTGGTGTGCAGTAAATTGTACTAAAGAGAAAGAGAGAAACAAAGGATGCTAACCTTGTGATTGTTTTTGTCCATACGAAAATATTATGGAGCTTGAAAGAAGTTGTCAAAGTGGAAAAGTCCAGTTTACAAACTCATCTGAATCATACTCCTGGTAAAGGCTTGGCTTCTGCTTCTAAAATCTCGAGGAACCCGCTACCTGTAAGTAAGGCCAAGGTTATAACTCTAAACAAGAGAGGGGTCCACTAAATTGAGTAAGCCAAAGAATTTGTACTTACTTAGAAGCACTGAGGATATTTCTCCATGGGCAAGTCCAGCAGGTGCCTTATCTCTAAGATTTGAGGTCCCAAAGTGCAGCCACCTCTGTGTCAACACGAATTCTAAGGGATACAAAGTCACAAAAGGGGGGATAAAACTAAAGATAGTCTAATAAAGTTCCTAAATAGGAAGGGTTATATAACTATGTTAACTTTTCTCTATAGGGAGTATGGTCTCACCTGTAGCATGTACTCCAGTCCAAAGGAAAACAGGAACCATCACGCTTGACAGTACCCGTGCTAATCTTTGTGGCATCTTTTAAGGGGTGCATACTGATGACATCATCACGCGCATGCACGTGTGACGCATCATCTTGAAAAAATGAGCGCTCGGGCTCTCATTAATAAGGAGCGCAATGTCATAGTCCATGTTGGAGTAAGATCAGTGTGAGTAAGGAAACTCACGAAAAAGTGTGATCAGTCTATATCTGATATTTAGGAGGACGCGCTCGTTGTTTACATTGTGACGTAATCACGCGGCTCACGTGTTAATGTGTACCACCACATTAACACTGAACAAATCAGCAAGGAACTTAGAGCTCTTTTTACCTTTTGGCATAATGTAATAGACAGCCCGCTTATATCATTATAGTGCGCGTTCGGCCGGCCGTTGTTTACATGTGATGTCATGCATGTGAGCCGCGTGATTTCAAATAACTCTATAGGTGGCCTGATTGGGTGAGCTTTCATCCATACTCCCTCGAGAACGGCAGCAGGTGGGCAACGGAGGATGTGCGACCCTTGGCGTACTGTGTTCAGTCATAGCACTGTGGAATGTGTCAAATTATCTCCTCAGTTTATCACCTGAGATGTTGCTGGCACACAAAGCCACGAGGTCCACAAATAACAATATTCTTCAATGAATGAATGAATGAATGAATGAAATGCATGAGGTGCGCTCATGCAGATCTAACCTCCTCGAAGCACTTATCATCTCCTCGCTTCCAAACTCTGCTCCATCTTCAGCGGAGAAGTTATCAATTAACCCCTTAAGTGCCAGGCTATTATGCAAGTCTATGCAAAAAGGAGGAGAACACTTAAAGTGCCTTTAAAACAATGAGAGGTTGGTTCCCAGTCATAACACCATGCGGAGTCCATTTCTCAGCAGAGAGGCCTGCACTCTAACCCTCTGTAACTCACTTTTCTCTGCAATGGGGATTGGCAGGGGCAGCGGGGGTTATATCATGCCCTATCCTTGTGAGCAGAACAAGTGTGGGGAGAGTATAGGAACACCTATTTTTCATGCCTATAGGATCAATGTAAGTCAATAAGGTTTCTATTAGGGGTCCATTGAAGCGTCCTTCTAAGTGGGGGAACGTACGCGTGTTTTCTGAGACCACCCACTGAACCTACCCTGATGTATCTTATATATGTGCAAATGGATTAATTTCCATTAGTCACCACTTGAATTGCAGTTTGAATTTTCTCTTTGTAGGCAAATGTACTCCAGCGACTGATTAAGCTGCTGGAGGGCAGCACTCCTTTAGCTAGACACTACATTCATGGCAGCAATAATTGCTAAAAGGGAACATTAGGCAGTTAGTCCCTAAAGTGTACACCTGCCTGTTCTACTCGCCGAAGAATGTCTTAGTCACATAAACGTCTCGGGAGGATATCTCAGGGGTAATGTGCTCGCCTTAGAAACAAGACGACACAGAGCACCACAGGTTCGATCCTCGTGTCCGCGCTTAGAAACCTCTGGGTATTAAACGCGTTATGAATTACCTATCGTATCATATCATTAAAAGCCACCGACAAACGTGTGGAGGTAAAATAAATGTGCACTTCTCTCTCGTCTGCCTTCAACAAAAATGGCCCCTGAGTATCATGGAAACAACTCTTCAGACAGTATCGAAATCTTTTTGCAGGCATATGACAGGCCTCGCTTCCTGCTGCTATCCTCGATATGGATTTGAGCCTATAGGTGGCACATTAGTACAACCTGCCCTCTTGGTTCATAGGTTGCACTTCCACAGCACCCATTGCGACATACATGTTTGTATATATTTCATAAGGGATTATGGCCTTGTGGAGTTAGAGTAGCCCCCAGGTGTCTTTAGGATGTTTAGTTTTGATCTCAGATGGCACTCTAGCACAGCACTATCAGCCTACCACGTTAGCACTACCATTTGTTTTGGTTCATAGGTTGTGGTTGAGCTTAGGCATAGGTACACTTTCGTGTCAGCATGATATTGGGTAATAATGTCCCCATACTTAATGTGGGCTGGAAAAGACATTGGTGACATTATGTATGGGGACGGGTTGCAGCGATGGCCCCGGCTCCCCTTGTAAAAAAAATAAGGTGTCCCATGCATGTTCAATGTAATAACATCTCTCCAAAAAACTGCGACTTTTTTGTCAGGAGACATTTTTGCGGGGACATTATTACATGGAACCGTCCCCACGTCACTTAAGCACCATTATTCGTTTCGGGACCAGTTTGAGGCTTTGACATCGCCACTGGTTTTGGCTAATTGCCGTCACTTTAGCTCTATCATTAGTCTGGACTCCTGTGGTGCTCTACACCGCCATTAGTGTTGGCTCAGGAAGGGCATTTTGGTGCCATCATTTCCTTTCTCGCACAGGTGGTTCTTTAACCCCCACCATTTATTTATTTATTTTATTTTATTTTTTAAATGTATAAAGCGCACTAGCAGCCCAGAAGCATCGAGGCGCTGTTGCAAGAAAGCGTATTAGTTACCATGGTGATTCTTTGCTCAAGGTTAAAGTGAGCATAAAGCATTGCAGTGTAGGACATGGATGGTTGCCTGGGCACGTCACGTTTACCTCTACCAACGCATGGAGGCAGCCAAAGATATTGTTAAACACATATGGGAAGTGATATGTGGCAGCCAATGCCTCTGAAAGTCAATAGGGAGGCAGGTGTTAGTAGCGCTGTGAAAAGATGCTTCTCTCATCTTCTGTGAACCCTCTGCAGTGCATGCCCCCAACTTGATAGGTCTGCGTGGGGCGATAGTTCTGCCTGGGGCGGGTGAGGGGGCGTGTGCGACCGAAGGAGTTCTGCTCAGCAAAGCCAAAACAATTGGCTTTGCCAATGCTTCTTTTTGATAGTCTCTCGCCCTGCTCTTACTAAGGAGGCTTGGACAAGAGCCAGGGGTCGACTGGTAACCAAAAGAGGCCCTGGAAATAACTTTCAGACTGGCCCCATATTACACATTTTCAGCATGCCCACACTTTTTCCTATGAGCAAATGTGGAAATAAAATACGTAACCACACAAAAGAGGCCCAGGGTGCAGAGGCCTGCCGGGAAACCTCCAGAGTCCCCTATAGGCCCAGTCCACCCCTGTATAGAGCTTTATGTTCCTCACCAGGATTTCACATTATTGGTAATTTGCCCTGTGTGCACAATCCTATTCTTTAGAATTGTCTCCATTAAATGATGTAAATAGAGGGCAGCCTCCATCTTACAGGCCAACAAGCCTCATTCCAATAGGAGATGCTAGTCCAGTCACGGTTTTAACACTGCCTCCTGGGACTTTTACTCCTGGGCTTCTAATGGGGACATTTGAGACTACAAGTCCCAGAATGCAAAGTTAAAACCGGAGCAGGCCATGTAGCTCACGACTGGAATCGGGCATGCTGGCATGTATGCTCCAGCCCCATTTTGAAGCTGAAAACAATCTATTTTCTCCCATAAAATAGGTTTATTTTAATTTAGTAAATGATTGCTTCAGGCACCCCCTCTGCTATCACGCTGGGCCTCTCCACGATGGAAAGATGAATTTGAGTAAGTATAATAATGCAAGCGACCCATGTGTTTACAAATCATCATAAACCTCGAGTCAATCATATACTACAAAAAGATTTTTCGATTGCCGAGCTTGGAAAATAGCATTATGTGGGCATCTATCATTCTTATGACATGCATTTTAAGTCACTTAAATTATATTTGCTAAAACAGAGCAAAGCATGATCAAAAGAGGCCAGAGGAAGCCAAGAAATGGGGAGTGTAAGCTTTGGTGCGGTCTCCAATTTAGTTCATACCAACACTCCTGGCCGAGGCGCCGCCACGGACTCTAGTGTCGCAGGATATGTCCTTTGGCAGAGAAGCGTTCACATTAATATTGCCCATAAGAACCCAATTGTGAACGCATCAGAAACACATGCCTCTCAGAATAGAACATGTGTAAATCATGTGGTCATGTAACGAGTACCAGCTGCATGCAATGTGCAGCTGAAAAATGGGACTGCTCTTGTCAATGTTTGTGTTCAGCCTTCACTGTTTTTCTCTCTTCTTCAGGGCGCACGGTGCTAGAGGCAGCAGCTTCGAAGGGGCGCAGAGGGCCGAAAGAGATTCAGTGCCAGCGGTGATTGTGTCGCGACTACCCCACCTGTCGTGGTGGGTCTTTCAAGTAGAAACATGGGGGCATCAGATAGCAATGCATTAGAATCGGTGTGCGTCGTGCACAGGGCTGCCTCTGGGGTTGGGCAAACTAGGCAATGACCTGGAACACAGACTGGGGATGGGGTGCGGCAACGGCAGCCTGATAACTCTCCCTCCTTGGAGAGAATTTTGAAAATCATTAACTGACAGCTGAAACACATGGCGAGAAGCAGAGGATCAAATATCCACCTACCTCCTAATGATGTAGCCAAAGGCATACTACTCTGCTGAGTTCTTTGAAGTAGTCTTTCTCCTTCGAAGTTAGTTTCTCTTTGTGAAACTAAACATTCATAAAGTTCCCCAAAACCTTGGACAGTGTGATAATTGCTCCACCGCATTGGCATGCCAGAATGGAGGGTTGGGGGCTTAGGGTGGACCAAAATTGCCTTTTGGGATTTGATGACTTTATCAAGGGCCAGAATTTGCTTGTAGAAGTCGAAGGTTGCAGGGAAGTGGTTGAAGACAGGAGTAAATGGCCGAAGGAAGGCATGATATGCAAATGGCTATTTCCCATCTGTGAAAGGTACAGTGAGCAAAAAGCGATGGCTGCGGACTCTCAAAGTGGGAAAAAAAAACACGGAACAGGTTATCATGCCATGTTCTTTCTGGAGAGGGGCACCTGCTACCTTTTTTTTTTACAAAATGTTTGCAAGGAACTTGGGGTTGGTCACCCTGAGTTACTTGGGGGCAAAGAGACGTGGACTCCCTGCTCACTGTGCTCAGAGAGGCACAGCTCCACCTCACTGATGAGGCCCAACAAGGTTGAAACACGTGTATGGGGCTCTTGTACAGAAGGGAATTGCCATAGCATTTCGGTGCTGGACTGCCTATGTGGGCGGGACAAAGACGGATATGCAAATGGTATTTCCCGTCTGTGAAAGTTAAAGTGAGCAAAAAGCGATGGCTGCGGACTCTCAAAGTAGGAAAAAAACACAGAACAGGTTATCATGACATGTTCTTTCTTGAGAGCGAAGCCTGCTACCTTTTTTTAAAACAAGGGAAGGCATAATATAAAGGAGGAAATGGCATTCGTTTATGGTCTCGGAGCAGGTGACGTGGTTCATGTTCTTGTTTGTCGTGTTTTAGGGTGATCATGTCGTCTGCATCCCAGTGGGGTTTCTTTTGAAAATCATTGTTTTCTGGTATTTGAATCTAGCGGGAACCAAAAAAACACTACAACTACCAAAATGCATTTATCTGTTGCATGAAATCCCACGAGTGGAGAGCACATGTTTGGGTGAGACAGTTTCCTTTCCAATCTGTGGTACTTACTGGGAGGCCAAACAGAATGTTTGTGTAAGGGGATACACACAATGTTATGTTTGCCACTGTCCTTTATGCTTTAGGTAAAGGGGCCAGGAGTAGGAAAAGTGGGAGGGCCATGGTTTGGACCAGAGGAAGGTTTGACGGCTCAGGTGGTGACACTTAAGTGGTTAGCGGCCTTTGGTGTGCTATGTGTCAGAGAGCAATTCAGTGATGTCTGTGTGTTTATTTGTGTGTCTGTTTTACTGTGAAAACATTGCATGTTCAAAGGTAAACACCAAGTATTAAGAAAGCCAACAATTTGACTTGTGCGTAGTGAAAGTGTTTTTTGTGTTGCTAATGTAGGTATTGAGATCACACGCTCTTCTACCCACACGATTTTTCCAGTGTTACAATGGCATTTCCAAGTTACCAACATCTGCTAAGTTTTGCCAGGATATGTTCATGTACTCACAACATATTACCAGTATTGTCAACGTACAGCAAGTTACTTGCATTATTCACAGGTGCTCACGCAAATTGATAGCTTTGACATTGGGCATAAGCAACTGGAACATATAATTATAAATTGGTGATTTGTATAGCGCATCATGTAGATGGACCACTTCTGAGCTCTGTATGAATCACTGTTATTGTTACCTTCTTGTTGACAGGCAGATGAATGCATCATTCATGGCTACTGCCCCTCCCCCACACCAATATCGCCCTGGTGACAAACGCCATGCACAAAGGCGACAATACCGACCTTATTCCAGATGCATACTGGAAGAAATAGACCTGATGCAACTAAAGATGGCGAGATTAAGCAAACTTACTGTTAACTGACATGCGCATACAATAGACATAAAGCAAATATGCACTCACCATGAAAAAACACAGACACTAGGTTAAACATGCATTTATACATGAAGAATATTGCCTGCAACCATAAAGACACGAAAAACATAGCACAAGCAATGTACAAGCTGAAATGCGACACAAACAATACACGTATATAGCTTATTAACATAGAAACGCAACAGTAAAAGGCAGCCATTCTTTCTAAAATGGAAGTTGCAGCACGCATTCAAATGAATAAAGGCTTTGAGGCTCCATGGAAGATTAAATTGCTGAATTCACTGAAATAACAGACCCGTGCAGAGCTGAAGACGGTAGCTGCATGATCCCTGCCAAGGCTATAGAGAAATTAGGGAGTGGAAGGACGGTTCAGAAAGGAACACACAATAATCTTTCCCAAGGCATACGAAATATTTCTCTTAGACTACTTAAGGAACAACCAGCCTTTGAATGCCAGGTGCAGACTAATTATAATCTAAAACTCCATAAGGAACGGATCGACCAAGTCCCCAGCGGTTACACAACTAATAACACTTATGTTCATCTTAGCTAAAATCTCAATAAATGCAGGGTAAAACAATTCAGAACATGGTCCTCTCACACGTGACCCATAATTCAAGAACCGTGCCTATTCATTAGAGCCAGGCACAGAAAGGCCCCTGCTTGAACGCCCCACATATTCTCAGAACCAAGGCACCTAGCAAGGTCGATTACAAAGGGCTTACTCTGGCTTGTGGCCTAGGAATAAAGGATAGTATCTTATTTAATTGAAAGGAAAGCAGTTCCTGGGCTCCTCTCTCCCCTACTCCCATTTTTGGCTCATGTGCTGATGACCTGTAAATCGCTCAAGGTTGATAAGTAAGATGCCAACCAATAGAAACTGTTAATTATGTGCTGCCCAGTACATGTTGCATTAACCAATCAAGTAATAAAGAAATGGCATTTGTTCACCCGTCTCAATTTAGAGGTGGTCTCAGGTGGAGCCATCAGATAGGATATAACCAATGAAGAGACTAACCCCTATATCTTCAAAATGTATGCAATTCCCTTAACCAATACCTATACCCTGTAGGTTTTTATAACCAAGATTGTAGTATGATGTCAGACTAGGTGGGTTCGTTCCATGCCTCGGTCGCCAGAGTGTCAGACTCTTCCTTCCAATTGACATGGAGGAGACCTGGAAGGAAGGTTTCCTATATCAACGATGCAAGGCCAAGAGGAAGACCATCATGGCGTTGCCTCTCCTGGATGACGTTGGAAGGAAGGCCTGGCTTTGAGGAACCCAGCCTCGGCCCAGAGGGATCGGCTGGAGAAGAAATACTGGATGCTTTTCATAGCCTTCCCTGGACTCCATGGTCTCGGCGGCAGCAAGGAAGTAGTCGTCCAACCCCTTAGTCTTCAGCCTCGGTCTCTCCGGATAGTGAGGGGAAGAAGTTGGATGCCATGGGAAGAAAAAGTATCTACTCTGCGGCGTCAACAGTCAAGGCGGCCAACCCCCTTGCTATCCTGGCCAGATAAGACAGAGCTTGGTATAAGATGGCCCCACTGCTAGAGTACCTACCCGATAAGCGTTTCAAA
The DNA here is from genome assembly GCF_040938575.1 of Ambystoma mexicanum. Taxonomy (NCBI): domain Eukaryota; kingdom Metazoa; phylum Chordata; class Amphibia; order Caudata; family Ambystomatidae; genus Ambystoma; species Ambystoma mexicanum. The sequence continues at coordinate 123,270,567 of NC_090933.1, read as the reverse complement.
GCACTGTCCATCCTCCAGGAGTCTGTCTGGATAGTTGACTGAGAACCCCAGGTCCATCAGCAGCCGAAGTCCTGCTTGATGCCACCGAACGCGCACTGTTCCTGGGGGCCAGGCTTAACACTGTCTCTTGCCTCTTCCTGAGGAGAGCATAGCAGCCCTGCTGGGCAAGGTGCAACAGCTGTTGGCACCGAAGACTGCTACGGTGTGGACTATCAAGTCGCTGCTAAGCATGTCGTCGTATATGTTCCTGATCCGGCTCTGTGGATGCAACCCCTTCAGGAGTTCCTGGATGCTCAGTGGATCCAGGTGTTCCGAAGTTTCGCTGACAAGGTTGCACTCGGCGAGGAGTTTTGTTGAGCGATTAGGTGATGGAGCGTGCGCTCCAACATCGCTGGGGACACGTGTTTCAAGAGGCCTCCCGTACCAGGAGATGGTCACCATGGACACTTCCCGGAGGGCTGGGGGTGGCCCTCGCCAGGGCCTGTGGCTGCCGTAGGAGAGGGATCACCACATCAATATCTTGGAGCTGCGGGCAGTGTTCTGGGCCCTCAAGTCGTTCTGTCCCTCAAGGGCAAAGTGGGACCACACCACCACAATGTTCTACATCAGGAAACGGAGAGGGTCACCAGATCCCCAGGGCTCTCCAGTGTGCTCCACTGAACCGTCCCTCTAGAGGTGGGGGAATAGCATTCGTCTTCAAGTCTCACTTCCACGCCTCAATCATCGACAACCAACCTTCCATTCCTTCCTGCGAATCACTCCTCGTTAAACTATTCCTCTCCCCGTCATTCTCACACAGCTTCCTAATAATCTACAAACCCCCTAGCTACGATAGAACATTCTCAAACAACCTCTGCGACTCTATTGCCACCCTTCAACTAAACCATCCCAACCTCACCCTTCTTGGAGACTTCAACATATGGCTCGACATCCCCACCAACCCTATGACACACTCTCTGGTTGACGGTCTAGACGCAAGTAACCTCCAACCCCACATAAACGGCCCGACTCACTATAAAGGACACACGCTTGATGCCATCTTTAGCTCCCACAACCGGATACATCTAAACCCCACTACCCCTATCATCTGGTCCGATCACTTCATTGTTTCTTTCGCCATTCGCTCACCTGACCCCCTTCCCATACTCAAATCTGAACTTCCAAATCTACACAAATGTTGGAAAACTAATAATCGTTCCTGAACTAGCCGACGCACTTCTCCAGTCTCCACTACCTACCTGCCGACTCAATAAACAACCAGCCCTTGACGCCTTTGACTCACACCCTCTTGCAAACCATCAGCCCGCCGTGGCCTGTTCCCTAGATGGTTCACACCTGAGTTGAAGAGCACTAAACAACTGTATAAATACCTAGAACGCAAATGGCAGAAAGACAAAACCCAGGAGAGCAGAGCCACCTTGGCCCGACACCTTCATCAGTACAAGTCCGAAATCCGGAAAGCAAAAAAAGCCCACTACAACTCCCGAATCCTAAACTGTAAAAACCCCAGCAAAGAACTTCACAAAATCATCTCCGAATTCTCGAAACCGGCATGCACTACGACCATCCCGACCCCCTCACAATCACTGTGCGACTCACTCTCTCTCGACTTTTATGCCACGGCTCTCGAAAGAACAGATGCTCTAACCACCAAACTGGCTCTCTTACATCCACCAGGCAACCCTCCCCCCATACCAGCCAACCCACCGCCTGCGACCACTATGCAACCAACGTTCGAATCCTTTAGTCCAAAATCACCAGACCAATTTCTCAAACTTCTATCTGCCCGCAAACCATCCGGCTCTCCGCTAGACCCTTGCCCGGCCACAACCCTCAAAGAAATGTTTGCCTACACCTGCGCAGGAGAACACGCAAGATCCATCATAAATTACTCCCTTTCCTCGGTTATCTTTCCTGACGCATTCAAAACGGTTCATGTCAAACCTCTAATAAACCTTCACTCGACCCTCTCAAGCCCAAAAACTACCGCCCCATCTCAAACACCAGGTTCCTTGCCAAACTCATTGACCGAACCGCCTACTCCCAACTAAATGCCTTTGACGAAGCCAACAATCTCCTAGACCCCACACAATCAGGTTTCAGAGCCCGTCACGGAACTGAAATCACCCTAACCTCAATCTGGGATGACCTTAAAATGACAGAAGACTCAGCGGGATTCGCCGCATTATTCCTTCTTGACCTATCTGCCGCCATCGACACAATCAATCACTCAATCCTTCTTGACCGCCTCCACACCCTAGGAATTTGTGGAACCGCTCTTAAATGGATAGCTTCATTCCTCAAAGTTAGGTACTCTCCACCTATTCCTCCCAAGCCCGACCAGTCGACACGGGAGTCCCACAAGGAGCATGCCTATCTGCTCTCCTGTTCAATCTCTACTTGATCACCCTCCCACCAATAATTTGTTCACACAACATCCTGTGTTACAACTACGCTGATGACACTCAACTAATTCTAAAACTCCTCAACTCAAAACCCAACTGCCAACCTGACCTCGCCTCCTGCCTCCTCGACATAGAGCTCTGGATGACCCAAAGCCACCTCTTGTTAAACCCCTCCAAAACTAAAATCATGGCATGTGGCAACTCCGAACTTCTTCCAAACCCACTACCCTAGCCGACCCCCTCTAACTCAGTGAAAAACCTTGGATGCACCCTTGACTCTGACCTAACACTCTCGCGCCAAGTCAACAACGTCTCAAAGTCCTGCCACTACCACCTTGAAACCCTTAGGCGCATTTTTCCATATCTCTTCTTTCCCAACAGACTTTCCGCGGTCCAATCAATTGTTATATCAAGACTGGACTACGCAAACACCCTGTACCTCAGAATCCACGCTTACCAACTGAATAAACTTCAAAGGGCACAAAACGACGCAGCCAAACTGCTACTTGCGCTTGGCCCAAGAGACCACATCTCCCCAGCCCTCAAGACTCTGCACTGCCTTCCAGTGGCCCCAAGGGTGACTTTCAAAACCATATGCATCTCCCATCGAGCACTGCATAAAACCGGACCTCAATATCTTCAAGACAAGCTAAAACCCTATCACCCTCCACGTACTCTAAGATCAAGCTCGCCGGCCTCCTAGTGTTACCTAAGACAAACTCAGTCAGGTTAGGCGGTTCATCATTCTCAGCCTTGGCCCCCACGCCGTGGAACGCACTCCCACCCCACATCCGCCTTACTGAAGATCTAATGTCTTTCCACAAACTACTGAAAACCTGGCTCTTCCCCTAAAACCAACCCATACGCAAACTAACCCAAACAGAATAACAGCATCTCAGTGACACCAATCCAACAAACTGCTAGATGCGAGAAATCGACATCCAATAACTGACAATATAAACTAAAAGGACAAACAGAATAGAACGAGTAAAGTAGATCAAAGCAGTAAAGTGGATAATAAGGAATAATTGTACGAAAACAGTAATGAGATTTAAATTAATGAAATGGATGTAATGCATGATGAATGAACAAAGTGAATGGAGTGGATGAAATCGTTAGAATGGATGAAGCGTGTGGAATGGATGAATGCGCTGAGCGGATGAATGCGTTGAGCAGATGAGTGTGTAGCTCGGATGAGTGTATAGAACGGATGAGTATATTGACCGGATGAGTATGTAAAGCGGTTGGATGTGTAGAGCGGACGAGTGCGTAAGTGCAGAGGAGCGTGTAGAACGCAGGAGTGTATAGAGCCGATGAATGTGCAGAACGGATGAGTGTAGAACAGATGAGTGCGTAGAGCAGACAAGGGTGTAGTGCGGATGAGTAAGGGAAGTGCGGAAGAGTGTGTAGAACGCTGGAGCAGATGAATGTGCTGACCGGATGAGGGTATAGAGCGGATGAGTATATAGAGCGGATGAGTGTATAGAGCGGATGAGTGTATAGAGCGGATGACTGCGTATTAGCGAACGACTTTGTAGAGCTGATGAGTGCATATAGCAGACGAATGCGTGGAAAGAATGAGTGCATAGTGCGGATGAGTGCGTGGAGCGGATGAGTGCATGGAGCGGATGAGTGCGTGGAGCGGATGAGTGCGTGGAGCAAGTGGGCGAGCAGAGCGGATGGGTGAGCAGAGCGGACGAGTGCGCAGAGCGGAAGACTGCGCAGAGCGGAAGAGTCCGTAGAGTGGATGATTGCATAGAACAGACTAGTAGGTAGAGCCGACGAGTGTATGGAGCAGATGAGTGCACAGAGCGGGTGAGTGCACAGAGCGGGTGAGTGTGCAGAGCGGGTGAGTGTGCAGAGCGGGTGAGTGCATAGAGCGGGTGAGTGCAAAGAGCGTGCAAGGGCATAAAGCAGATGAGTGCCTAGAGCGGATGAGTGCCCAGAGCAGATGACTGCCTAGAGCAGATGAGTTTCGTAGAGCAGATGCGTTGCTTCGGGCAGATGAGTTGCGTAGAGCGGATGAGTTGCGTAGAGCGGATGAGTGCATAAAGCAGATGGGTGCGTAGAGCGGATGAGTGCCTAGAGCGAAAGAGTGCATAGAGCGAATGATTGCGTAGTGCAGATGAGTACGTAGAGCCGCTGAATGCGTAGAGCGGATGGAACGGGTGAAGTATGTGTATGGAATGGGAGACGTATATAGATAGAACGAGTGATGTATGTGATTAGAACGGGTGATGTCTGTGGATGGAACGGGCGACGTATGTGGATGAAACAGGTGACATATGTGGATGTAACGTGTGAAATATGTGGATGGAACAGATGAAGTATGTAGATGGTACGGGTGAAACATGTGGATGAAGTGCATAAAACAACTTAGAATACACGGAACGAATCGGAGTAAATAGAACAGATTCGAATACATGAAACGGATTGGAGTGTGTGGAAAGGACTGGAGTGTGTGGAATGGATTAGAGTGTGTGGAACGGATTCGAGTGCTTGGAACGGACTGGAGTGAGTGGAGCGGATTGGAGTGAGTGGAGCGGACTGGAGTGCATGGAGCAGACTAGAGTGTGTGGAGCAGACTGCAGTGCGTGGGGCAGACTGGAGTGCGTGGGGCGGACTAGAGTGCATGGAGCGGACTGGAGTGCATGGAGTGGACTGGAGTGCATGGAACGGATTGGAGCGCATAGAATTGCGTGACCTATATAGAATGGTTTGGAGTGCATGGAACGTTTGAAAGAGCAGGTAACCCATCATATCACATCACCACGCTTACTCTCTTCTTTACACCACCCTTCAACTAGAACACAGGGATACTATGACACCATTCGGTATAACTGTTCTGCCGCATACTCCCCATCACTCTAAGTAAACACTGCTGGTTAAACACCCCCCAGCCAGGCGTTCTCCTCAGGCCTAACGCAGCCACATTCGGTCTGGATAAATCCTGCCAGAACGAACACATACTCCTGATCTCTCAACCACTACACCTACCGCTAAGAAGCAGCTATTACACAAATGCCACACCAGCTGCACACATATCCGGTGCTCACACGCACCTTTGACTCTCTCTACTCTCTCTACTGACTTGAACTCCGGTTCCCGAGGGTGTTCAACCTACCAGCGCCTTCAGACCATACCAATGGCACATAAGGCGCTAAATAAATGCAAAGTAACATAACATAACATAACATAAGAAAGGCTGAGAGCTTCAAGATTGTATTGCTTGTTTGCTGTCCCTGCTTTATGTAGATTGTTAATAAAGGGGATTTTGCCATTTCCTTTGACCATATCCGTTTCTGAGTTCAGAATTTCCTGTCCTATCATTTCCGCTTAAACTGGGGTATGGTGCACTCTGCATAGGGGTAAACAAACACTATGAGGTAGAAGTGTATACGTGAGATACCAACAGAAAGAGCTTATTAAGTGTTGTCATTAATGATTTCCCTTTGTCTAACCACAAGACACCGGTTATGACTTTAAATGACCCTCCGGATGGTAACTCTTGTTCAGAACCGATAGATGGAGTAGTTTGGACATTGACGCATTGGTTCTTGGAAGAGATGTTGGGTGAGAAGGTCGCAGTGGTGGCGAGAGATTTTAATGTGCAATGTCTATCTATGGAAGTAATGGACATCAATGCACATGGGGCTGATAGCTCGTGTGTAGGAGATATCCTACATAACAAAAAACAGAATCTCCATCTAGAAAAAGGGAACAAATGGACTGATGGTTTGAATGATTTCAACATGCACCCACTGATGCCGTCTGATGGTAGTGGCCTCATACATTTTAAGGCCTGGCGAGGTAGAGGCAGGTTGTCTTCTTTAGATACTGTCTTTGTATCAGAAGGCTTAAGTGCAAGAAGTACCAGGTTTGAGGGAAGGTTTAATGAGCAAAGTGATCACGTGGCTTTGATTACCACATTTACATATTGTGTGGGTTTACCTAAAAGACCTTATCTGCCCTGGCTACAGTAAATGTAAAGGGGCAACCGTATAAGGTGGACGGCTACGAGCATTGCCAGAATTTCCAAAAATAGATTCCCAGTACCTGAGGGCAACTACCGGGGCAGTATAGGACACACGTGAAGCATACTTTGTCAGCCTGTGTGAAGACAAACATCTGCATTGTATCCATTCGGAAACATTAACCATCATCTTTATTTGCTCATTTTATTTGCAGTAAACTGTCATTTCTTACCTTTGTCATTTTGTGTTGTAAGATTTACTTTAATCATAGGTGGTTGCGCATTTTGAAGGCCACACACAAAAAGACAGATTTATTTTCTGGCAGATTTTGTGCGTACTTCCAATGCGGATGTATCGCTCCTCCTCACCCCCGA